>NC_072424.2:117096742-117399772 GCF_028878055.3 Symphalangus syndactylus | reverse complement strand
TTCAATCTCTCCTGAGGGACTGAGGGTGGAAGGGAATGGGGGTCTTAGGGATTGGCATTTGAATAGTGCGCTACAGTTTGCAAAGAAGTTTTTTGTTTTGTTTTGTTTTGTTTTGTTTTGAGACGGAGTCTTGCTCTGTTGCCCAGGCAGTGGCGTGATCTCGGCTCACCGCAACCTCCGCCTCCCGGATTCAAGTGATTCACCTGCCTCAGCCTCCCGAGTAGCTGGGACTAGAGGCGCCTGCCACCACGCCCAGCTTATTTTTATATTTTTAGTAGAGATGGGGTTTCACTATGTTGGCCAGGCTGGTCTCGAACTCCTGACCTTATGATCTGCCTGCCTCGGCCTCCCAAAGTGCTGGGATTACAGGCTTGAGCCACTGCACAGCCTGCAAAGAAGTTTATATACATGGCTTCTTAATCCTTACAATACCATGTTAATTTGGTTTATGACATTTATAATAGTTTACATTTGAGGGAACTGGCACTTCCGGAAGACAAGTAAAGTGAGTAGAGGAACCAGGATTGAAACCTAGTATACGAGGCCACAGCATACACGCTTTATTTCTCTGTGCTTTCCCTAGCCTTTCAACCTATTTCCAATCATCTGATCTGGCTATTATAAAGTCTAGAAGCCTGCCATATGATGGGTCATCATAAAAGGCTTTGGAGTGACACCCGAGGTTAAACATCAGATTTTTCATTTTCTAGAAGTTACTTTAGGTCACTGCATTAGTTTCCTAAGGCTGCTGTAACAAATTACCGCAAACTGAGGAACTTAGAACAACAGAAATTTATTCTCTCGCAGTTCTGGAGACCAGTCAAGTCTGAAATAAAAGTGTCGGCAGGGACACGCGCCCTCCAAAGGCTTTGGGGGGAAATCCCTTCCTTGCCTCTTCGGCTTCTGGTGGCTCTGGATACTCCTTGGCATGTGGCCGCATCATTCCAATCTCTGCTTCTATAGTCAGGTCGCCTCTTCCTTTTCACTATGTGTCTTCTCCTCGGTGTGTCTTTCTTATAAAAATATGCGTGATTGCATTTAGGACTTCTTTAGGATAAGCTCCTCTTCTCAAGATCTGTAACTTAATCCCATCTTTTGCCATATGTTAATAGTCACAGGTTCTAGGGACTGGAATATGGAGATATCTTTTGGGGGCCACCTTCAACCCAGTAAAGTCACTGAGCTTCAGTTATGCCCCATCTTCCATAAAAATTAGAATTTCATTACTTAAAATAATCTAAATAAACCAGGTGCAGTGACTCACACCTGTAATCCAAGGACTTGGGGAGATTGAGGTGGGAGGATCACTTGAGCTCAGGAGTTCAAGACCAGCCCGGGCAACACAGTGAGACCTTGTCTCTACAAAAAAGTCAAAAAAATTAGCCAGGTGTGGTGGTGTGCTCCTGTAGTCCCACCTACTCGGGAGGCTGAGGTGAGAGGATCCGCTTGAGCCTGGGGAGTCAAAGCTGCAGTGAGCTGAGATTGTGCCACTGCCCTCCAGCCTGGGTGACCGAGCAAGACCTTGTCTCCAAAACAAAAGATAATCTCAATAAAAGTGCCTACATATAACAGTGCTCAATAAAAAGGTTTTAACCCCTTTTTCTCATCAAGAGAGCTTCTAGTACAATCACACTGCTTTTAAAATGATTTTCCTCATTTGTTCCATTGGGATAATTCCCAAATATATATTCACATTCTCCCTCTCTTTCCTTTTCTCAAGCTGTATTCACGTTCAGGAAAGGCAGTAAAGTTTTCGAATTCTATTTTATTATGAACTAGGAAAGTGCCTCTCAAAGTATCTGTGGTAAGGGATCAGTTTTAGTTTCATAAAATAAAATAAAAACATTGTGGTGATAAAAATCGCTGTAAAAGTTTCCAATACTTACTTTCATCTTGATGCAGACCAATAAGAATTTGTGGAACTATTCTGTCCAAGAACTTCATTTCAAGGAGTACAAGCAGGAGCACATACATGACTTTCTATAGTCTAGGCTCCAAGATTTTGGTTACTCCCTCGTTATTACCCCTTAGAAGCTCCATATTGACATTCAGCTCTCTTGTATGCTCTCTCTTTTATAGAGATTTAAAATGTCAACATGAAAAGTTAGGCATTTACCAGATACTTTAATTTGAGCAAAATTAACTTTTTCAAAGATAATCAAATTCTCCCCTTACTGCAAAGGGTTACTCATACCAAGATGTAACACCAAAAACACAATATCCATTTCCTCCCTCCTCCACCGTGGTCTTGAGGTGTATATAGCAGTATAATTAATTTCTCATTTGCTTTATTTACTTTACCTTTGTCTCCATCTTGATACATATCTTAGTTATACATGGCACTAATCTCTTGTTTTTCCTATAGAATAAGTTTTTGAATAAAGTATGCCTTTCTCTTTTTTTTTTTTTTGTTTTTGGAGACTGAGTCTTGCTCTGTCGCCCAGGCTGGAGTGCAGTGGCATTACCTTGGCTCACTGCAACTTCTGCCTCCCAGGTTCAAGCAATTCTCCTGCCTCAGCCTCCCAAGTAGCTGAGATTACAGGTGCCTGCCACCACACCCAGCTAATTTTTGCATTTTGTAGTAGAGATGGGGTTTCGCCATGTTGGACAGGCTGGTCTCAAACTCCCCTCAGGTGATTTGCCCACCTTGGCCTCCCAAAGTGCTGGGATTACAGACGTGAGCCACCGCGCCTGGCCTCTCTTAATATTTTTTTAGGCTGAATTTTATCCCATTCAGTCTCAGTGCTCTCAATAACATTATATTTACTTTTTGCTTTAAAACTTTGAGCTCATTTTGTCACCTCCATTCTGTTGACGTAAGATAGCTTCCTAAAGACATAAAGATTATTCTAAGCGAACTTCTCTGTTATTTGTCTAATGAAGGAAAGAATGATAATTACCAGGGACCACCTTCACTGTACAAATTCTTTTTCTGTCATGCTCACTGTCCTTGTTACCTAGCTGGTAGTTGGTCTTGATTTTTCTCCCTCCCCTTTATCCATTCATCCTTGTTAAATATGCTCTCCACTTTGATCTGTTGCCCTTTCCATCTTCAGTAGTACATCTTTCTGATGTTGCTGTCATGATCCAGAAGACGAATTCATTCCTTTAGATGTCTTCTATGTAACCAGCTATTACCCTCCTTTCTCCTTTCCTTTCCAGTCACAACCACAAACTGGAAGCAAAAAACAAAATCCCAACCATCCCCCAGCCTTTTTCATTTTTCTACCTAATCCTAGAGATGAACTGCAAATCCTTATGACTGTAGCATTTGTTCCTCATGAACCATCAGAGTAGTGGGGACAGGGGAGTTTGATAAGTCTTGGCAGGCTCTCCATGCTATCCGGAGGCACATCCTCACATCTCCAAGAAGACAGCACTCAGACTGATGACCACACTAGGTTTGTAGACAGGCCCCTTCACCCAGCCAGCAGACAGCTACAAATCATTAGGAAATGTGTTTTTAGTTGATTGAGAAGATAGAGTTCCATCATTTAAATGCTTAGGAATCTCTTCGAATCTCTTGGAGGCTGGGATAATGCCTTCTCTTGAGTATGTCTGAAATCACTGTTCAAGAGAAGGGCCTCCATGACCCCTAGTTTCCTCTTGCTCATCCCCAGCTGTGTGACAAAGGGAACTTTTCTTCCTCCTTATACACCCTAGGTATTTAACTTGCTTTAAAAGAAAAAAAAAAAAAAGCTGTCCCCTCCTACTCTATATCCCATGATTTGTTTCTCTTCAAGGTAGGCTCTCCCCAGGGTAGACTGCAAAGTATAATATGATTCTCCCACCTCCCCCCTTTCTTTTCTAGCCCAGAATAAGCACACAGGTTCTTCCACTTTTTAAGATAGTATGGAAAAATAGATTGAGATAATGACAACAAACATGAAAAAGTTACCCCCCAAAAAATCAAGTAATTGAAGAGTTATCCTAGTTACGTTCTTTGGTATGTAATTACTGACTCCCTTTTTATCTAGGATACTCAGGGTGAAGTCTTACCAATTTTTAATATCTTCTACCAACTATGTTATAATATTTGTCCCTGGTGTGGGGCTTTCCAACTTGATCAATATGGCATTCCTATGGAAGCCTTATTTGGGGACAAAGATGATAAATAGCTAAAGATTTATTTTCTGCACTTCACGATATCCTACTCTGAATTTGCAGGTATGTCCTCACTCTTCTTGAGTCTAGCCCAGTCTTCTAATCCTGCAAGTTCTTCTTTGTGTCTGTTTTATTACCCCAGAGGGAAAAGGGCCTTACTAATTTGCTCCCTGAGGACTCTTCCCCAGTATGCCTGTTCTTCCCTGACCAGTAGTCCTGTCGTTCCCCATTCTGTGAAATCTGCCCCATGCAGTGCTGGCAGCAAACTCACCAACCAGGTGAGGTGAATTCTACTTATAGCCAATGCTTGTTTTGTCACCGTCTGTTCTGAGACACCATCTGGGTGCAGTTTCACTGATCTTATTTATCCCTGATGGTTCTCATCATTTTACTAGCAGCCAAGACCAGCTGCTTAATTTGCAGGCCAGTGCAAAATGAAAACGTAATAGCCCCTTATTCAAAGAGTGTTAAAATCTTCCAGACAGTGGCAGGGCTCTGTGGCTCACGCCTGTGATCCCAGCACTTTGGGAGGCCAAGGAGGGCGGATCACCCTGAAGTGTTAAAATCTTCCAGACAGTGGCCCTGGGCTCTGCGGCTCACGCCTGTAATCCTAGCACTTTGGGAGGCCAAGGAGGTTGGATCACCCTGAAGTCAGGAGCCTGGCCAACATGGCGAAACCCTGTCTCTACTAAAAATACAAAAATTAGTTGGGCTTGGTAGCGTGCCTATAATCCCAGCTACTCAGGAGGCTGAGGCAGGAGAATCACTCGAACCCAGGAGGTGGAGGTTGCAGTGAGCTGAGATCGTGCCACTGCACTCCAGCCTGGGTGACAGAGCAAGACTCCATCTGAAAAAAAAAAAAAAAAAAAAAACAATCCAGGCAGCAAGAGCACAGCATTAAACAAAGTATGGAAGTACGGAGTCTATGTGACTGCTCAAGTTTGCACTCCCACAAAGTCGGCCCTACAAGAAGCATATCTTTCTGGAATCCTGTTCTTCTAATAGTCTTCAACCTTGTGTGATCTTCTTTGCCTCAGGGTACTCTCTTTGGCAAACTTCACCATATTCATGTTGCAGATTGAGTGAATTCGCAGTAAGAAAGATTGACCTCTCTTTGACTAGTTAATCATCTAGCCCTATTCAGGTCAAGTTGTTGGTTCTGCTACCCCTTAAATTCTCAGAGATGACTCACGGTGTGTTTCATTCTCAGGAGGAAGATCCTTATAGAATTAACAATCTTTAATATGAAAGTAATTTTAGTCGTTCAACAATTAAGTTGTTGACAGCTGGAGAAGCATGTATCCCAGAATATGAGCCTGCATGTTTCACAATTATAGATGGAGTTGGAACCACTCCTATACAACCATGAACCTGTTCTGATCATGGGGTTGAGATCGTCTAACTCTCAAGGCCCTATGGAAAGATCACAAACTGAAGATCATAGGAAAGCTCAGGCTGATTCAAGATTATGTTACTATACCTGATACAACAGTGCCAGTACATTCTTCATCCTCCCTCACCTCAAATTCTTCACCATTGGCTGAAATTCTGGAATGCCCCTCGAAGTTGCCCATTACTCTTGGACAACACAATGAGGAGGAGGAAAAGACACTCTGCTCATCCTAGAAATTCCTGAAGAGACAGGTTATCCAAAGGCAATGGCCTTCCCCACCGCTCATTGACAGACCATCGGAAGGGATAATATTCTCTGTGAAATTTGCCTGTCTTCATAGGCAGTAACGGTGGTTATCAAATTAGCCTTTTCACCCTTTGGGGGCAATAGGTTATCATGGAAAAGAGTATGGATTTGGAGTAATATAGACCTTCCTAGGCTGCTAGTTGTTACATTTTTGACATTGGTTGGGTCACCTAACCCCTCTAGACCTTTCTTTCTTCATCTGTGAAATGGGGATAATGATACCCACCCTACAGGGCTGCAAGGAAAAGATACTGGGAGCCTGGCACATAGGTAGCTCTTAACAAATGCAGTTCTCTTCCCCATTAATTCCCTACTTGAATGCAGCATATAAAATTACAATGTTGTGCACCATTAACATTTTACTCCAACACAGAAAATGAGTAATTATTTAAATTCTTATTTAGATTCCAAATATTCTAGTTAAACTCCAGTGCAGCTAGCTCCAGAAGGTAAGTCCACCAGAGAGTGAGTTTGGGGCTCTTCCTGCTCAACACAAGTTTTTTTGTTTTTTGTTTGTTTGTTTGTTTATTTTGGAGATGGAGTCTCGCTCTGTCACCCAGGCTGGAGTGCAATGGCACAATCTCAGCTCACTGCAACCTCTGCTTCTCAGGTTCAAGTGACTCTCCTGCCTCAGCCTCCCGAGTAGCAGGGATTACAGGCGCGTGCCACCACACCCAGCTAGTTTTTGTATTTTTAGTAGAGACAGGGTTTTGCTATGTTGGCCAGGCTGGTCTCAAACTCCTGACCTCAATCGATCGGCCCATCTTGGCCTCCCAAAATGCTAGGATTATAGGTGTGAGCCATCACAACTGGCCTTCAACACAAGCTTTTGAAGTGACTTTTGTACATGAAGGAGAATGAAGCTCTCTTCCGTATGATATTAAGAATGTGGGTTTGTTATGATAAATACTTACTAGGGCCCTCCAAATCAAGTATTCTATTTATTCCTAGAATTATCAATAAATGAATTTATACTATTCGTTCAACCACGTGTATACTGCATTAAGAACAGCAGAGGAAAAAAGACAACATCCTATCAACCTATCGTGTGAACACCCAAATAATACTTAATGTTTTGGGATACACTTGTAACCTGTTCCTGGCAATGTGACTGCAAAAGTCCTTCCCAAAATGGTCTAATTTATCTGTGCAGTTCCGAGAATAAAAGGTTTTGGCTAGAATATAAGCTTTTAAGACTTCCTCAAAACAAAATCCTATAGCCCAAACCCAGCAAAATAAAATTCCTGAAGTAGTAAGAGTTTTCCTTAGATCACAGCAAACCAATCATGCATAGAAGAGCTGACATAGCCAAAGACTTGCTAAGGAAAGGAAGAGAGACAAGAGGGGGACTTAAGAAAGAAAAGAAAGGAAGGAAACTTACTTTCTCCTTTTTGGTATATTTAATTTTTATGAAAAATTTTCAAACTGCTCAACCCTAGGTGAAGATTCAATCAGATAATTAACTTTGAAAAGCTTTTCCAATCCTAGATAGTAATGGAGTTGGGCAAGATGGTGTTTGCTTGGGGACCCCACTGGGAAATAATAAATTATTGGTGATTAATGGCACTTTATATGCTGTTGGCCATTAACATTTTCTATTCTTGAGTCACAACGGAAGCTACAGCTTGAATTTTATTGTTCAGTTTGCTTTTTTCTTTCCTGGGTGAGCCAGCATTGGATTTAGGAGTTGAAAGTTTATAGAGTCAGCAGGACCCCAAGGGACAGAGCTAAGCCGAGCCATTGAGGATAATGCCCAAGATTATCTATCCTCCATGAAAATGCAGGATTCAGAAAGAAAAAGAAAGTGGAGCGATTATAAAGAATGACAGCCTGTAACTTCAACAAAATTTCTTGGCTAGCTTGATAAGTCTTCTTTTTTAAAAATAAACAAACAAAAAGTTTCCTGGTTGACAGTTGCTTAAACTCTTCCTTTTTCCACTTTTGGCACACTGTCAAAAGGACAAACCGGTGACTTCCCATAGGACTGCAAGAATGAATCTTCAGAAGCTGCAGCAGCTCTAGCTGTTAGAAACAGAAGGTGGAGAGTTAAGGAGCTTCGGGGGGTAGGAAGGAGATTTTTGCTCAGCAAATGATAGGTTTTGTTGGTGTTGACATTTTTTCTTTTTCCCTCTGTGTCCTTAAAGAAGTCCTCTAACTTGGGCCTTGGGCCTCACCTAAACAATATTTTTGTGATGTTTTCAAGCACATTTTCATTACACTTTAAAAAACCATACTTGTCATTTTTCCCAGCCTTCACAGTGACTGAAAATAGAGCAAAATATAAGATTTTTACGGTAATGGTTGATCATACTGAAATCTAATATGGTTATTGTTTATTCCGTACATGCTTTTCTTTAGCCTTAGTTTCTCCATCTGTAAAAGGGAGAGCACTTCTAGGTTCATGAAGGCATCAGGTACAAATTATGAGATTTACACAGACCAAGACCGAATATCTTTCAGGAATCTGAAACAAAAGCAAAAATAGTAAACAAACAAAAAATAACTCCAGGGAGTATTTGATTATAGTCCCTTGTTTCACCTACTGCAGCGGCTGCAATAAAGGAGATTCTGTATGTCCAGGCCCAGAAGTGGAGGTGTACCTTCTCCCCTTGAGTAGTTCTACTTAAAGCTTGGGTAGATTCCTCTCTATTTTTCTCTGTGTCCCAATTTCCTGTAAACGATAAAACTGTAAAACAAAGAGTAATAAGATCGGAATCTTCCTGCTGGGGACTCGATGAAGATGAATTAGGCACTGACAGTCAGGAAAAGATGGAAGGCTCTGCATGACAGAGGGCAAACTAATTCAAAATGAAAATCATCAATTTGACTGTGTTCACATGTTACTTAAAAATCAATGAAGAAACGAAGTGAAGGAACCCTGAAGCCATTTTAGCACCCCCGCTTTTGCACTCAACTCTAACTTAGCAGCCTTGAAATATCTTGGCTCTGAAAACCCAGTCAATCATCATTAATAATGATATTTTTATAGCACTTTAAAAATTGGAATTTCCAGAGCCACTTTGATAGATGCCTTGTCACTACCTTGCCATTTGCGTAATTTTTTATGGGCTGTTTTTACCCCCCTTCTTCCATTAAAAGAATGTTTTAACAGAAAAAAAAAGAGAAATTTATTTTGATTGAAAAATTCATAAGAGATGACACAGTTTGCCCTGTGCTATGAATTCCTTATCATAAGGAAAGTATTTAGTGATTTGTACAAGGACTTTCGACTTTAATGATTCTAGAACTTGAGTTTACTTAAGGAGTTAAAACAAATGCCTGCCTGTTGCCTTCAGTTGTGGAATAAGAGTTCACTGAGTTTGCACAAAGATGGAAAAGATTAGAAGCAAAGGCTGGGTTGTTTTCTCTAATATGCAAGCATCTCAAGCAACTTACCTCTTTGTTATCTCACTACAAACCACAGAAATTACTTGCTACCTCTAATGTGTCCTTCTCATAGAGCTCAGAAATAGTCCTTCCAAAGATTTCAATTCATTATGTTGTAAATAAAGTAGTTGAATTTTCCTTGGCTTCTGGCTGTATTTATCTGTCTATCGGTCTCTCTCTCTCTCTCTCTCATTCACAGGCACAAATACAGACACACACACACACAACAGAGTATTCCTGGCCTTTGAAAATGCAGATGAAATTTCTTATTTCTCTTGTAACTTCCACAAAACCACGCAAGCTTATGAGATTCCTTGGCAAACTCCAACTTTGAAAGAGAACTCTAACAATTCATGTTTAACCTCTGAGCCAAAGAAAGCCTGAATTTTTCAAAAGTTTGTATTTGTTTGGTTTTGTTCTTTTGTTTTTCTTTTTCTTGTAGCCTCTTTTCTTCTTCCCCTTCCAAAAGACTGCACAGTAATTTTTAGCACCATTGGGAGCCTAATACTGGTGGTGAAAAAGCAAGTTCCTGTCCTGGTGTTGAACCAAAAAGAAATAAATGTCTTAGATGTATCAAGTTTCTTTGTCAAGCAAACAAAAATAAAGGGATCTATTTTACTGGAATAGTTGCAGTGCTCATTAAAATTGATGACTTTGAAGATTCTGTGCCTCCTTCCTTTAACCAGGGCCATCAGCCAAGAATCTGCTGTGCTATTAAAGACATCATATTATTGGGGTGTCATAAAACAGGCCACTGCTGTTGCCTACACTCATCCTTCAGGTTTCAGAGTGACAGCAAGAGAGATTGGGGGTGACTAGAGGCCAATGGATCTAGCCATTTGGCCAACGGATGTCAATGGTATGGGACCTAAGATGCAGCCTGGTATTTTCTATCCATAAACATCAAGTTTGAAAAAGAAAGAAAGGAGCTGGATTAGCATGGGGTGGAGTTCAGTTTTTCTTAGAAATGTGCGACTCTGCAAAAGTGTGCCTTTATTTTTGGCACAAATTGCTATAGCAAATTACATAGCTTATCAGATGTGGTTTTTTGGGCTCAGTGGAGAAACCACTGCAGGGACTTGTCTTTGTTCTTTATTCCCAGTTGGGGATTTGGGATAAATCAGTGTCCTGTTATAATTCAAGAACAAGCTTGAATAATAAGTGCTAACAATATTTGTGATGCAATTAAACTCACATTACTCTAACTTAACAAAGTAGACCTTAGTCTTAAAGAGATTTCCATTCTCCCTAAGAGATGTGAGATATAACATTTATGCCGGGCGCAGTGGCTCACGCCTGTAATCCCAGCACTATGGGAGGCCGAGATGGGCGGATCACGAGGTCAGGAGATCGAGACCATCCTGGCTAACATGGTGAAACCCCATCTCTACTAAAAATACAAAAAATCAGCCGGGCATGGTGGCGGGCCCCTGTAGTCCCAGCTGCTCGGGAGGCTGAGGCAGGAGAATGGCGTGAACCTGGGAGGCAGAGCTTGCAGTGAGGCGAGATCACACCACTGCACTCCAGCCTGGGCAACAGAGCGAGACTCGTCTCAAAAAAAAAAAAAAGGAAAGAAAGAAAACATTTGACTATCCATGTCATAGATTAACAAAGGTAAACCTCGGGGGCATTGAAAGAGGGAGAATAAGGCAGGCAGCCAATTCCAGTGAATAAGGAGTTTCAGAGAGAACATTCTCATCACTTCTCACCAACTCTTTCCCTTATTTTTTGGCCAGATATGTGGATTCGCCCGCATCTGGCAGGGAAACCCAAACAGAATGTCACTTATGAGATATTGATTATTTCTATTTATCTCATTGCTGAAAATGGCTAAGGATAGATTAAAAACATAATTTTATAAACAGAAATTTCTCACTAGTTAAAAGTACCACAGAGCATTCATGTGTTCCTCAATTTGTTCATTCATTTATGCAATAGTAAAGCACTTTAGGGAATGCAAAAGAAGTAGAAAACAAGACTCAAGGAGGCAAATTTATTAAGAGTTGAATGCAAGGCAAAGGCTAAAACACCGCATCTCATCTAGGAGTACAGTTACACCACTCAGGAGACTGAAGACGGAGGAGAGAAGTCAATGTTGGGAGAAAGTGGGTGATGAGGGTAGATGAATCTTAACTGGAAACTTCAACAGCACAATGATTTCAAGTTGTTGTTGTTTTGCCTTGGACCGCTTTCCTCAAATGAAATCTTAAGGAAATCCAGTGCAGAGGGATCTAAGACATGAGCCTACCTCGCAACACTCTCTGCCTCCCCTATTCTTCCCCTGTCATCCCCCACTCTCCAAGTGTTGAGGGCTTGAAAATCACTGAAATATGGAAGGTGAGGGGTACAGAAGAGAAGAACCGCAGCACTCTGGGTGTAGGGAACAGCATGTGTAATGCTGAATAAGAGGTGGTGATAGATTTTCTTTCTTTTTTTTTTTTTTTTTTTTTTTTTTTTTGAGACGGAGTCTCGCTCTTTCACCCAGGCTGGAGTGCAGTGGCGCGATCTCGGCTCACTGCAGGCTCCGCCCCCCGGGGTTCACGCCATTCTCCTGCCTCAGCCTCCCACGTAGCTGGGACTACAGGCGCCTGCCACCTCGCCCGGCTAATTTTTTTTTTGTATTTTTTAGTAGAGACGGGGTTTCACCATGTTAGCCAGGATGGTCTCGATCTCCTGACCTCGTGATCCGCCCTCCTCGGCCTCCCAAAGTGCTGGGATTACAGGCGTGAGCCACCGCGCCCGGCCAAGGTGATAGATTTTCTATTAGCACAAGGAACACATCTAGGCACAGTAATATGCTGAAGTAAATTCGGTGGATTATTGGGGATCACTGGAGATTAAGTTGAGGAATGATGTGAAAGAAAAATAAACACTTAAGAATATTAACATGACAGCCGTGTGCTGATGGTCTACAATAGACAGAGTCCAGTGAGGATCTAATTAGAGTAATTCATGCTAATTGGAGGGCAGAAATAGAGGGCCCTCCAACAGAGCTGCAGCTATAAAAACGGGGGTGCAGCCAATAGGTTTTAGTGATTGAGGGGGTTGGGGATTTAAAGGAAATGCAATCTAAAAAGTTTTTCTTTTATTTCTTATTGATTGATTGATTGATTTTTTGAGACGGAGTTTTGCTCTTGTCACCCAGGCTGGAGTGCAGTGGCATGATCTCGGCTCACTGCATCCTCTGCCTCCTGGGTTCAAGTGATTCTTCTGCCTCAGCCTCCCAAGTAGCTGGGATTATAGGCACCTGCCACCATGCCCAGCTAATTTTTTGTATTTTTCGTAGAGACGGTGTTTCACCGTATTGGGCAGGCCGGTCTTGAACTCCTGACCTCAGGTGATCCACCCACCTCGGCCTCCCAAAGTGCTGGGATTACAGGCGTGAGCCACCGTGCCCAGCCTTTTTTTTTTTTTTTTTTTGATAAGGCTATGTGAGGTCTTTATATTGTACATTTGTAAGAATCTGTAGTTTTTCTCATGACCATTATCTCTATTATAAATATTTGTGTGATTGGCCGGGCGCGGTGGCTCAAGCCTGTAATCCCAGCACTTTGGGAGGCCGAGGCGGGCGGATCACGAGGTCAGGAGATCGAGACCATCCTGGCTAACACGGTGAAACCCCGTCTCTACTAAAAATACAAAAAATTAGCTGGGCGTGTTGGCGGGCGCCTGTAGTCCCAGCTACTCGGGAGGCTGAGGCAGGAGAATGGCATGAACCCGGGAGGCGGAGCTTGCAGTGAGCCGAGATCGCGCCACTGCACTCCAGCATGGGCGACAGAGAAAGACTCCGTCTCAAAAAAAAAAAAAATAAATAAATAAATAAATAAATAAATAAATAAATATTTGTGTGATCATTTTACTAATACCTTTCTACCCCTATGCTATAAAGTTCCATGACATCAGGGCTCTGCCTGTTTGGTCACCATCATATCACTAGAACTTAGCATAATAGGTTTATAATAGACACTCAAATATTCGTGAAATTTACAAACTCAATAAATGATGGTGTCATCGATATTGCAAAAGAAAAGTAGATGAGTTTGATTTTTATCAGTTTCTTAGATGAGGAAAATAGATCTAAGTGCAAATTCTCACCCTTGCATAAGATTTAGGGATGAAGACTAGTTGGAATGTCAGTGACGGGTGTAAAAACTAGGCTATCAACAGCAACTGAAGCCATGAGAATGAATTGGTTCACCCAAGAGGGTGAATTTAAAGACAGAGGAGCACAGTGAGCTGAGGATTCTCATGCAAAAGTCAAATGGAGAACCAGAACAGTCAAAAAAGTAAAGAATACTTCTCTGAGGGTAAATTTGGAATGGTTTGCCATACACCCACACTTTGAGACATTTATAAACTGTAACAGGAAGAAATCCTCTTTCAAAAAAGGTTTAAAACATTAGGGATTTTGGAAGTGGAAATAAAATGTACACTTAATCAAGAGGAGTACAACTGATGTTTAAGTTCCTATCAGAATTCCTCTTCATGTTTATAAAATATGGTTAATCACCTTACCCCAAATGCCAATAGTGCCCTGTTGGAAAACACTGACCATGACACAGAGATTTTTCTTTCCTTTTCTTTCTTCTCTTTCTTCTTGTTCTCTTCTATATCCCACTTTCCTTTAGTAGCAACACATAAAACAATCTCTTTCCTAGAATTATAGAAGCCACATGAAATTCCATAATCTTATTTGCTGATCTAATTTTTATAGCATTCCACCTAAATCCTCTTATTAATTATTTTTGTTGTTGCTGCTATTGTTGCAGTGATTTCTTTGTTTTTTGAGTTTTTGTTTTGTTTTGTTCTTTGGTTGGCAGAAAAGGGAGAGAGAAAAATGTTGAATGACACAAAGTATAATTCCTTTTTTGTCAAAGAAGGTGCCTGTATCCCCCACCCATTTTTCCCTAGTCCATGAGACAAATAGTTCTTTCTTTTTTTCTTAAAAAGAATCATAGATCCAAGGACATTATTATGACAAAGTTACAATGTGGATTTTCTTCTATGTGATAATTTTTGCTATTTATTCTTGTGCAAAATAATGTGTATTTTACTTAGAAAGTAAATAGTTGTGGATTTTGAATACTCACATGTTAAATGCTATAATTTATACATAAAATTTACATGTTTAAATTCTACAGCTATACTAATATTAACGGCAAGGGGTCTCAGAAAATAAAACTCTAGAAACAAAAAGACCCTGCAACCACCAACAGCATTTCTCCAGGAAAAGCTGCACAGGCACTTGATCTTAGGCTTCACATAGTGGTTTTATTCCAAAGGAAACACCAAATTACCAAAACTTGCAGTCATTCCAGGAACAATTCAGAGCAACAGTGATCTTCTGCTAAACCTAGAAGTTAAGCCTCAGAAGACTATGGCTTGGCTCAAAGTTACTTCTTAGCCATGGAAACGTTTTAGAGTTTCTTCGTTTATTCAGGCATGCAAGGCTCTAAGTGAGCATTTACAATGCATCCAGCAGAGAGGAAAAAGAACCAGTCACTGCTCCCAGGAGATCAAGCTGATGGGAGAGCCCCCACTAGCCACTCTCATCATCTTTTCTGCCTCAACTTCCCAAAGACTTGGCAGGTGTCTGACTGGAAGTGGTTGTTCTTTGTTTCTATCAGTTGTGTTTATGAACATATACAAACCTTAGATAGCTATGATTGAACCTCGTTTTCCAAGACTAACACCATTTTTTAGTACCCACATTTATATTTTCTCTCACTCTCATTCTAAATTACAGATGCAGTCAACTCACCTGCCAGAGTTTTGCTTGCCCCAACACTTAGCAAGAAGCCGAATGCATCCAAGGATCCCCACAATCCCAGAACATTCTAAAAATATTGCAGGATGAGAAAGAATTGTCAGCAACTGAGGGATGAAATTGTTCAACTTCCACCAAGCATCAGGCTGAGGTGGAATGAGTGGAGACACATGATCAATGAATAAGAAAATGAGCGAGAGGATCGAGAGGATTAAGAAACAATGATTGAACACATCACCACTGCTTTGCTGGAGCAAGATCAAATACAATAGGCAACCTGACAAGCAAACAGGAAATACTGTGGCGAGTCGCCTGCTCCCCCAAGGCTGAGTAGGCCTCTGTTGCATCAGGGGAAGCAGAGTCAAATCGTGATTTCAGCTTTTCCCAATGTTGCTTTGCACACACACCAACCTCACAACTACCCCACCCTTGTCAACAAATGGGGCATGTCACCCCATTTTCTATTTATATTATGCTGGTTTGTATGTTCTTTCTTAAAATATGTAGCTCTCCTCTTCTGTAAACATTTATTCTCGTGACCTGTGTGTTTTATCCTACGTCCATACTGAGAATGATCTTCTGGCCAGGTATCTTGCATGGTCTCAACTTGCTTCATAACCTTTCTTAATGCCTAGCAAACCAAAACCACTCAGTAGATGCTGCTGATCAACAAGTAACTGTTTACAGAAAGGAAGAGCGGGCCACACTGTGTATTGCGAGTTAATAATGTGTTCCCAGGCATTGCTCATTGCAGCTGCTCCCTTTAGAAGCAAGAATTCCTGAGCAATGACTGAGCAGACCCTATTGGTGTTCGAGCCAATGGCTGCGTCCCTGGAAGGGATGCCTGACCTTGCCTTGCAATCCGGTCAGTTCCCATTGGCTGGGCATTCTGGCTAGCCAGGATTTCTTCTCCTTCCTCAGCATGGCTTTGCTCTTCTTGCTCTACACCTGGAATTTTTTCCCTAATTTAAAACGTAGTCATTCTCCATGATATGCTGCCTGTGAAGCACTTCTGTGAGTTTTGCAGGTCTCAAGTGACTAATACTTTTCTCAGCACTTATAATTAGGAATGGTCTGTACTTAGCATCTTAATTTATTTACTTTCCATCTGTATTGTTCCTTGTTTTCTGTGTCCTTGTCTTCTTCACTTTCTTTTTTTTTTTTCTCTTTTTTTTTTTTTTTTTTTTAGAGACAGAGTCTTGCTCTGTCGCCTAGGCTGGAGTGCAGTGGTGCTATCTCAGCTCACTGCAAGCTCCGCCTCCTGGGTTCAAGCCATTCTCCTGCCTCAGCCTCTCAAGTAGCTGTGACTACAGGTGCCTGCCACCATGCCCGGGTAATTTTTATATTTTTACTAGAGATGGGGTTTCGCCATGTTGGCCATGTTGGTCTCGAACTCCTGACCTCAGTTAATCCACTTGCCTTGGCCTCCCAAAGTGCTGGGATTACAGGCGTAAGCCACCGTGCCTGGCGTTACTTCCTATCTAGATTCTAAGCACCTTGGGAGCTCACTGCCTTGCAGCATAGCATTATGTTTATATAGGACCAACAAATGATTGGTGGAATGGGTGGCTCCTCAGTGAACCAGAAACTGGGTAATATTCAAGTGCACCCACACTTGTGTGCGCTAGCCATGCACATGCACATAATATCATCATGTGCTAGTTACTTTGCATGTTATCTCATTTAATATTCGCAGAAACCCAATGGAGGTAGTTACCATTCCCATTTCAGTTTAATTAATGAGAAAAATTTAGAGAAGCTACCTATTTTGCCCAGAGTCACTGTGTTAGAGAGAGTGATAGCCTATATGCTTTATTGCTTTTTAACTCTGGTCCATATCTCCTGCCCCACAGATGTAATCATAACAATATAACAGCTAATGCTCTTTAAAAAAAAAAAAAGAAAGAAAATCTTGATAAAAGTATGACCTGCCTCTCCCATCCACCCTTCCAGTAGTCCCCCTCACCACCCCCCGAGCCTTTCCCTTTCTCCATTGCAGTATTGGATGTTCTGAACATATGGGCATTACCCAGTATGCTAGGTCTAAGCCAGGAAATGTCACTGCGAATAATAATAACAGGATCAACTTCTCAGTGGTGTTAGTGTGAATACGACAACACACTATATTTTCCAGCAAATGCGTCATCCTTCCACTCATTGACATGAGGACTTGTTCTTCCTGCCTAACTGAGTCAGTCACAATCCCAGCATTTGGACGGATGTGTTGTGAACCTCCCGTGAAGAAAAAATGTCAACATAAACAATACCCAATAGTGAGAACTATAAGGTTTTCAGGCTCTCGACGGGGATTAGATTGCTTGATTCTGAAGCTTCTGAGACATAGATACCACAAAGAGTGTGACAATTGCCAATTGACAGCTGAAAGACACCAAGGCTGAGGGAAGTTAAGTGATTTACGCAAGGTGAAGAAGTTAGTAAGTGGCAGAGACTTTACTAGAACCAGGTTTTTTTGTGTGTTTTTTTGAGACAGTCTTGCTCTGTTGCCCAGGCTGCAGTGCAGTGGCCCGATCTCTGCTCACTGCAACCTCTGCCTCCCAAGTTCAAACAATTCTCCTGTCTCAGCCTCCCAAGTAGCTGGGATTACAGGCATGCACCACCATGCCTGGGTAATATTTGTATTTTTAGTAGAGATGGGGTTTCACCATGTTGGCCAGGCTAGTCTCGAACTCCTGACCTCAAGTGATCCACCTGCCCCAGCCTCCCAAAGTGCTAGGATTACAAGCGTGAACTACCACGCCCGGCCTAGGGTTTTGTTGTTGTTGTTTTAATTTTTATTTATTTATTTATGAGACAGAGTCTCACTTTGTCACCCAGGCTGGAGTGCAGTGGCACAGTCTCAACTCACTGCAGCCTCAAACTCCCCAGGCTCAAGTGATCCTCCCACCTCAGCCTCCTAAGTAGCTAGGACTACAGGCATGTGCCACCACACCCAGCTAATTTTTTATTTTTTGTAAAGATGTTGTCTCACTATGTTGCCCAAGCTGGTCTCAAACTCCTGGGATCAAGTGATCCACCCACCTCGGCCTCCCAAAGTGAGGGATTACAGGCGTGAGCCACCATGGCTGGCCTTTCAAATTGTCATCTTTCCCCCACATGTCTGGAGAGGAAGAGTTGAATGAAACAAAACTATTCATATGACAGGGCCTGGACAAGGGTAAATGTGCACAAGAAGCTAAGAGCTCTCAGGAGTGTGGAGAGAAGCCCCCTTTAGCAAGAGAAGGAGGATCCTAACATAGCCCAGGGCAGGAGACAGGGAGGGAGGGCAGAAGAGTGGGCACCTGCAACTTGGAACTTGGCAGGAGAGACTGTTCTCCAATGTTCCTGTTCAGAAAGCAAATGTATTTGAAATGCTGAGGACTCCACATATATTCTGTTAATAATTTACCAACTGAAACCATTAAAGATGTTGACAAAAGCTTTTCCATTTACTATGGGTGTCTGTGGGTGATTTGAAACCACTCATTACCTTTATAAGCTCCTGGGTTAGTTCTGGGTGTCCCGGCTAATTGGCAACAGCAAGAGGCACCTTGGACCAGCAGTGGATAGAGTTTTGGTTTGAACATGCGACTACCCTAATTCCACATTCAGGCGTTTTGTCATGAATTCACTGAGGGACTGTTGGTCCAGGCCTCTGTAGGCAAATTATATTTGCCAATAGATGACATTTATAGTGTAACTGGATATCCCTGGATGAGAAGCTAAAAATGAAAAAGTAAATATGTTTTCCCAGAAGAAGCCCATCAAGATGTCACGAGAGTTGAACACGCAATGGAAGCAAGGAAGTAGAACATTCCTGTAATCAAATAATGTTATTCTTTCAGAGCCTTCGAAGTATACAGGGACCAGAGTTCCTGAAGTGAAAGGAACAAACTGCTGTTACTGCGCAGGATGAATGAATTCTCTCAAGCTATGATTTGTAAATAAGGCCCAAGCAGTACAGTACTTGCTATTTTAAAGTTCTGGATTCTTGTTCCATTTCTGCCACCTCCAGGCTCCTTGGATAAGTATCAGTTAGGATGCATTTTGGCTACAGATTACAGAAAAATGCAGCTAAAGTAGTTTAAACAATGAGAGCACTTATCATTTTTTATGGCATGAGGGCCAGAGTTATGAAAGTTCCAGGACAATTAGGTTGGCAGCTCCATGATCTGTGACCACCTTTCCAGTCCATCACACCTCATGGACAGGTCATCCTTACAGGCTAGCTTCCTCCATGGCCCTAAGACAGTTACTGGAATGTCCATGCCACACAGAGATACTGAGGTCCAGAGGTGTTCCCACACCACTAGGTGTGTCTCTTTGGAAAGTGAAGAAAACTTTCCAAAAAGCTTGGTCAGACCGTATTACACACCTAAGCATAAACCCAATCATTTAGCAAGGCAAATAGATAGTATCTCCATAATTGACTTACCTACTCAAGATGCACCCCCCCGCCCCCACCCCAAGGCTGAAGAGGGAGCCTAGCCCGCCTTCAGGCACATGGGCACTCAGAGGAGGGTAAGCAAAATTAGAGAAAAAGAGGAGAGATCAATTTTGCAAGCAGTGGGGTGATCTGCCACATCAAACAACCTACCACCTTCTTTATGGCTCAGTCCCCTTATGTCATTGAGTAAAAACTAGACTAGAGTTGCCCTCTAAGATTCCTCCTCCTACTAAAGGTCCACAATTCGAAGATGAAGATGACAATATTACCCCCCATTTAATGGGAGAAGCAACACTATTTAATGAAATAATAGAATTTTCCCAGAAAATAGAAGAGATTAGAAGGAATTAATATACAATATGTCAAATAAAAGACCTCACTCTTAAAGTCCAGAATGAGGTATGTCATCCATTAATCTCTACATTTCTGCAAGCTAAACAAGGCTATATCATCAGGAGAGGTAAACTGAGGCAGACAGAAGCATAATGAGTAGCCCACAGTCACATCACTATCCCACCTATCCCCTTGCAAGAGTTCAAAGAGTTCAAAGGAGGGGAGCTCTGATTTTGCCCAAATCATTAAGTTACAGGTGGCAAAAGTCATGCCTATAGCAGCAGCCTCCAGCTCTCCCACATAGGGTGCAGCAATGATCTGTTCAGGCTTGGGGAGAAAATACTGGAATTTCTTTTTTTTTTTTTTTTTTTTTTGAGACAGAGTCTCGCTGCGTTTCCCAGGCTGGAGTGCAGTGCCATGATCTCTGCTCACTGCAAGCTCCGCCTCCTGGGTTCACGCCATTCTCCTGCCTCAGCCTCCCAAGTAGCTGAGACTTCAAGTGCCCGCCACCACGCCCGGCTAATTTTTTTGTATTTCTAGTAGAGACAGGGTTTCACCATGTTGGCAAGGATGGTCTCAATCTCTTGACCTCGTGATCCACCTGCCTTGGCCTCCCAAAGTGCTGGGATTACAGGCATGAGTCACCACACCCAGCCTGGAATTTCTATTTGCTTTTATATCATCTTCTTTTAATTTATATATATATAATGTTTTATAATGTACATGATATGTTAGCACAGAAGTACATGCAGATAACTGATGGCTATATAGAAAGAGAAGATGTGGGCTGATAAATTTTTTACTTAGAAGATGCAGTTAAAAACTTTCCAGATAACTAGTATAGATCATACTAGCATTTTGATGGCTTCAACTATACCACAGAACTGAAAGGGAAAAAAATACGTGCAGAAACTGGAACAACTGCATTTGTGAATGCTCCACACTGATAAAGTAAGGTAGCACCGAATCTGGATTTAGAATACTGTATTTGCAGCCAAACAGAGATTATCAGCTTTTTATTTGTTGATCCTTTCAAAGGCTCTTACTTCTATTTACCAGGAGACCACTTCTATCATTGTTTTCCTCTCCTCACTCCCCTCCCTTTTTCAAAGAATCTCCTATTTTAAGAAGTGTTAGGCTTGGCCTATCTGGTGCAACATAAATGTAGCTTACTAGGGCAGTCAGGAAGTCAGAACAGCTTTGTGGGTTCCCACAGTTTGTTTGCTCATTCGATTAACAATCATGCATCTACTAAGTGCTAGACATGAGGCTGCAAAGATATTCCAAGACTCCTGGAGTCCAGTGTCAAGAAGGAGGACTCCCCAGTTGAGAGAGAGACTGAGAAAGTGGTACAAAGAAAGCTGTACCACTAGCTGGCTACAAAGAAAGAAGACAAAGAGCAGCCCACTGAGGGTGGTGCCAGGAAGTCAGAGCTGGATAGGAGTGGGTATCAGGAAACCTCTCTAGGAAGAAATGGCTCTTAACCCTTTACTGAGAGGAGCAGGCCAAGTGCCACTTTTCTTTCATCAGAAGAAAAATAAAATGGCAAGGCACTGCACTCTCACCTGAGCAAGCAGATGCAGCTTGGATAGAGAAGAGGAGTTTCTTTCTTCCTTTCAGTGTACCTTATCTCTGTCTCCTTCCAGCTTTGCATGGCTCTGAAGGTGTGGTCTGGGTGTGTATCTTACACTCAGCAGACTGCAGCTTTCCCGGGACACACGAGCTGCATTGCCCAGCCCAGTGAACCTAAGGACACCCAGAACACGCAGCTCCTACCAGTGCCCAAGTGCTTAAAGGCAAATGTGTCTTGGGGGCCTTTGCAGAAAAGAAAATTAAACAGCAATGATTTTGACAGATGTGAGGCTAGGAGAGTGAGTTGAGAAACAACTGAATTTCATTGTTTAATCCCATGTATACGTCACTTAAGGGGTTAAAAAAAGGCTGATTCAATGAGTTTAATCTCAAAATCTGCTGTAAGCAAATTGTAACCTAACCTTCAAATTCATTCCAATGAGCCCACATTTTTAAACTGTACACTGGAAGAAAGACTAAACTTTTTACTCAGAAAAGGTTGTTTTTCTTCCACCCTCTTCCCTTCTTCCACACTTCTTTCTTTCCAGGGCTTAGTTCAATAGTGGCTTAGAATCAGGCTTCCTGCTTTAATTCAAAGTGTTCCGGGTGGTGTAGAAAAAAATATCTATGTCATGATTCAGCATAAGGGCTCTTGAAGCCACTGTTTTTGCTACTTTCAGAAGAAACATGGCAGGATTGCCTAATTGTTCCTTCCTGAAACATGGAAGAGAGGCATGCAGGGACTCGGAGTCAGAAGGGCAAGATTAGAGTTCTGTCAGAAGCAGAGAAGATATTTTTTGTAAGAAAAACAAGGATTTTACCATCAAAATAGGAAATCCATCAAAGGACTATGTTGCTTAGTCCCTGTGAGTTAAAACAGTAGGGGAGGGGATAGAGTGGGCGAGAAGTTAATCTATATCCAGAATTCTTTAATTAGGTGGTTAAAAAACAAAGCAAAGCAAAACCAAGCAGAAAAATAAAAAATAAAAAACAGCCCTTACAGCCAACTCTCGCATGTTGTTCAAGTTGAGCAAGGAAACTGGAATTTGAACTTAAGGTGCAGGGATCAGCATAACATCCCAAAGTATGAGGGCAACAACCAGGAAGCATTCTAGAACCTTCCCTCACTGCTGGAGTAGTACACATTAACACCTTTATCTTTTCCAATATCGAGGTGAATTTTTTAAAATAAATGTAAAAAATTTTAAGATAAACTCAGGCATTTTTGTCTCAATTTACAAAGGTTTCACCCAAAATGCAGTCATTACAAAAGTCTAGATTCAGTCCCTCTGAATGGAAAGCGCTTACTCCTTTTTATTCACGCTACCCTTCATTCTCATACCAAGTATGCATCAAACCCTGCCTTTAAAAGACAAGGTTAAGGCTGGGCTGGGTGGCTCACGCCTGTAATCCCAGCACTTTGGGAGGCCAAGGTGGGTGAATCATAAGGTCAGGAGTTCGAGACCAGCCTCGCCAATATGGTGAAACCCTGTCTCTACTAAAAATACAAAAATTAGGCTGGGCGCAGTGGCTCACGCCTGTAATCCCAACCCTTTGGGAGGCCGAGGCGGGTGGATAACGAGGTTAGGAGATTGAGACCATCTTGGCTAACACGGTGAAAACCCGTTTCTATTAAATATACAAAAAATTAGCCGGGTGTGGTGACAGGCACCTGTAGTCCCAGCTACTCAGGAGGCTGAGGCAGGAGAATGGCGTGAACCCGGGAGGCCCAGGAGGCAGAGCTTGCAGTGAGCCGAGATTGTGCCATTGCACTGCAGCCTGGGCAACAGAGCGAGACTCCGTCTCAAAAAAAAAAAAAAAAAAAAATTACCCGGGCATGGTGGTGAGCACCTGTAGTCCCGGCTACTCGGGAGGCTGAGGCAGGAGAATCACTTGAACCCGGGAGAGGGAGGCTGCCGTGAGCCAAGATCACACCACTGCACTCCAGCTTGGGCAACAGAGCGAGACTCCAACTCAAAAAAAAAAAAAAAAGAGAAGGTTCAATGCAAGGAAACTGCAATTTCATTGATAATTTTAAAGAGTAAGAGGGGAAAAAGTCTATCTTGGGTAACACAGAAGTGATAGTCATGGAAAGGTAGCTGTCTGAAGGTTCATAACTTTAATGTAGACATTTCAGTTCCAATCATGTCTCTCTCTCAAAGTACATTTAATTTGTAGTTGAAATTCTCTGTAATTTATTTACCTGGTTGATTAAAAATCTTTCTTTTTTTAATCTAAAGCAGACATGGTGTTGACTGCATTTCTGAGTAGATTCCATCTCAAGAACCATCACTGAGAGACAAACAGAAGCAATAATTCAAAGGAGTCCACGTCCGAGGGGCTGAGGTTCCAGTTAGGTGCCATTTAAAGTACCTAAGTTTTAAAGATTAAACAAGACTATGTTGTTCTTCACTGACCTTTCATTCCTTTTTGTGACTGCAGCCAGAAAATCTGAGGCTGAGGTAAAAATAAGAGGAGGATGGGCTATGTTTTATGGTAAATGTGTTTCCAATTTTATACATTTTTCCAAAGCTATGTCTTTAAGGTGGATGTCAGTTTACAAAAATAACAAACTAATAGTCACAATCTCAGATTCTAATCAAATATTTGCCTTCCATTATAAATTCTTTTTGGCTGGTGCCCGCTTTTTAAAATTATTTCTCTGTTTATATCTTTGAAACTATAAATATAATGGAAGTGGAAATACATAATTTCAAAATTGTGGACAATTTCTTTCTTCCTGTTTCTCTGTTAGGTCAGTCTTCCACTTTCTCCCACTGTTGTCGCTGAAAAAGAGTCACTTACTTATAAGGTAAATGGCAAAAAAAAAAAAAAGATATTTTAAAATGCCAGTGCCCAGAAATGAGAAATATTGATGAAATTTAGAAAATAATTTCCTAAATTATAATTTTCTGGGCAACTGTCGTAGCTGAATTCACCAGGGTGTAGCTCTCCAGCTCTGACTGCTGACCTTGTTTTAGCAAAATGCACATCAGTGTCACACTCAGTCTTTGTGGCCAGGTCACCTGACATGTCTGATTTAAGCAAAATGGGCAGGGACTCTGAAGTTCTAGGCAATATGTGAGTCATAACAAACACATTCTACTTTGTCTTTTATTCAGCTCGTCATTTCCATTGCAGAAGATTTATTTGAGAATTGTTGTGCAGTTGTTGTTACTTACAGTATGTCTTGTTCCCTGGACTCAAGGATTCTCAATCTAGGAGATCAGAAATGGCAAAGAAACCCCTTCTTTCCTCACATTGTGGGAGTCAAAGGATCATCAAAAACAGATCAAGTAACCACAAACAAAATTCAAAAGAGAAATACAGGCGATAACTGTATCATTGTAAGCTATTAAGAAAAGGTAATCAAGAAATAATATGTAAGCTGCCACAAGACTATGCAGTTTGTGAAGATCCAGTGAAGTCACAGCAATTTCCCACCGTGCATATAAAGATATGAACATAAACTCAGAGCTGAGCCTGAGAACTGCAGCTCAGAGTAAAATAAAATTGAAACCCTCAACATCCTTCAGTCTAACGGAAGAGAAATGCTTTTTTGAGCACATCAGAAGGCACGTGGGGTCATCTTAATTATAATAACAGCCAACATTTTTTGACTGCCAGTTAGATGCCAGGCCCGATTGCCCAGGGAAGGACGATTATCTGCAGTTGGCGGGTGATAAAACTGCAGCCCGGAGGGATTAAGTAACTACTCAGTGAACTGTAGCGCTGGAATTCGAACCTGGGTCTGTCTGACTTCAAAGCAATGTTGGACGACCTCAGTATGTTTTCTGTTTGTTTTTTAGAAACACTTGGCTGGGTAAAGTGCATAACTACCCTCCCTGGCATCACTCTTGAATGGTGGATCCATTTCTATCTTCAAGAATTGTTTATAATTATTTCTAATAATTTGTTAAACACAGCAAAATGTATGATATGTTGTGCCCATACTAACTTTTGGGGTAGTAATGGCATGTGTTTATTACTAAATGAGTTCACCACTATTTCCCTTTTATATCCCGAATTTACTTTGCCAGATATTTCAAGAATAACATTTGTATCCACTTTAGCCATGCCAGTTATGATTTCATAGATATTCATCTCGGCCTGTTTTCAATCTTTATTCTTAAAGTAAGTCTTTCTCCCAAACTTTCTTTTTTTTTTTGGACAGAGTCTCGGTCTGTCACCCAGGCTGGAGTGCAGTGGCGCGATCTCGGCTCACTGCAAGCTCCGCCTCCCGGGTTCACGCCATTCTCCTGCCTCAGCCTCCCGAGTACCTGGGACTACAGGCTCCCGCCACCACGCCCGGCTGATTTTTTTGTATTTTTAGTAGAGACGGGGTTTCACCATGTTAGCCAGGATGGTCTCGATCTCCTGACCTCGTGATCCGCCCGCCTCAGCCTCCCAAAGTGCTGGGATTACAGGCGTGAGCCACCGCGCCTGGCCCCAAACTTCCATTTTCATCTGTTCTCTCAATTTTCCTCCCCTGTGGACAGCAACTGACTGCATGTTCTGCCATTTTCATTGCCAATCTCCTTCTACTGGTTCTTTCTAAACTTACTTTGACCAGAACTGCCCACAATAATGCAGGTGTAAATACATCCAAATTACAGACAAATAAGACAACATTTGGTTTGGTTTTTCAACACCTTATCTGGTGCTCAGCTTTTTTCTTTTTGTTCTTCCTGGAAGAGTTTCCCCTTTGAACAGTGCTCCAGATCTTCAGTTTCTTTCTCGGTTTCTATTCCCTTCATCGTCTGTGTATTTGATGAGGCTCCATAGGGAAGTGATAAGGCACACGAGCTGTCAGTCAGGCTCCCTAAGTGTAAATCTAGCTTCACCATGTACTATTTGTGTGTGATCTTGGGCAAGTTAACCTCTCACTATCTCAGCTTCAGGATTCATGAAACCAGGATAATAATAGCACCAATTGGGCAGATGCAGTGGCTCATGCCTATAATCCCAGCACTTTGGGAGGCTGAGGCAGGAGGATCGCTTGACCCCAGGAGTTTGAGACAAGACTGGGCAACATGGTGAAACCCCATCTCTATTAAAAAAAAAAAAAAAAAAAAAAATAGGCCAGGCACGGTGGCTCACACCTGTAATCCCAGCACTTTGGGAGGCTGAGGCAGGTGGATCATGAGGTCAGGAGATCGAGACCATGGTGAAACCCCGTCTCTATTAAAAATACAAAAAAATTGACCACGTGTGGTGGTGGGCGCCTGTAGTCCCAGCTACTCGGGAGGCTGAGGCAGGAGAATGGCATGAAGCTGGGAGGCGGAGCTTGCAGTGAGCAGAGATCGCGTCACTGCACTCCAGCCTGGGCAACAGAGCGAGACTCTGTCTCAAAAAAAAAAAAAAAAAAAAAGAAAAAAATATCAAAAATTAGCCAGGCCTGAGCATGGTAGCACGCCCTTGCGGTCCCAGCTAAGAGGGAGCATGAGGTGGGAAGATCACTTGAGCCTGGGAGGTGGAGGATGCAGTGAGCCAAGATCATGCCACTGCACTCCAGCCTGGGCGATAGAGGGAGATCCTGTCTGGAAAAATAATAATAATAATAATAATAGTACTGACTTCATATGGTCGTTATGATGCTAAGTAAAATAATAGATGCCAGGTGCTTTGAACAGCAGCCTGTACATGATAAGCTCTTGATAAATATTAGTTTTTGCTCTTACCTAAAACCTCTCAAATGTGCTAGTTGCCATTTTTAAACCCACTTACACAGATTCATTAACTTCCTGCATTTATCTCTTTTTTTGGCTTGTCTCTCAAGTCAAAAAAGTTTTGTGTCAATCACACATTTGAGAAGTTTGCTGTACATTTTATCCTAGACCAAAAATCATTTATAAGGAATTTGGTTAAAACAAAGGCTTGAACTTGTTCTCTTTATAGTTCCCCATAGAGAGATTACCTATTTACCATACCCTTCATTTCCTGTTTTTAAGTTGGTTCCCCAACTCTGACTAATCATTCTCTCCCCCAAATGAGAATTACTGGGATATTCCACTAAAAACTGAATTATCAAATACATTATGAAAATCTATATATACTCAACCCACGGTTTTCTCTGCATTTGCATGAAAATTTACATCATAATGAAAGCAAGTATTTAGGGCTTCTGGTTGCCTACTGGAAAAATCTTTTTTTCCTTTTTTCTATATATAAGCGTTCAGTAATCCTAGCTTTATAATAGTCTGCCTAAACACAGGATAGTTGAAGATTATAATTTCCTAGGTTCTATGCTAGAGTTCTTCTTAGTTCTGTGTATAAATTATAATTTGTTCGAGATTACAGATCTGGCCAAGCAGTTCCCCAATTCCTCTTTCAAAGCTCTGAGGAGTCCCTTTTGCCAACTCAGTCTTCTTCTTACCGGTCAGGTTAGAATGGTGACTTTAAGGCAGAGCAAGGAAATGAATTTGATACCATCTAGACAAGAAACAGAGAGAGGGAGGAAACAGATACCCTGGGAAAAACATTATCCAAAGAATTCCTTAGCTCTTTTTTAAGACTATATTTTAGGAGCATTTTTAGGTTCACAGCAAAATTGAGAAAAAAAAAATACAGAGATTTCCCATCTACCTCCTTCCCCCCACACACACTTAGCCTCCCCTCCTCATCCATTATCAACATTCCCCACCAGAGTGGTACTGATATCCTACGTTTATCCAACTGATAAACCTATGTTGACATACCATTATTATCAGTATCCATAGTATACACTAATGTTCAATTTTGGTGTTATACATTCAATGGGTTTGGACAAGTATATAATGACTTATATTCACCATTATTATACCATACAGAGTAGTTTCACTGCCCTAAAAGTCCTCTGTGGTCCACGTATTCATCCCTCCGCGCCCACCCGCCCCCTGTAACCCCTGGCAAGCAATGATTGTTTTACTGTCCCAATAGTTTTGCCTTTTCCAAGATGGCATATAGTCAGAATCACACATACAGATTGGCTTCTTCCACCTGGTAATGTGCATTTAAATATCCTGCATGTCTTTTCGTGGCTTAACAGCTTGTTTCTCTTTAGTGCTGAATAATATTACATTGCCTAGATGTACCACAGTTCATTTATTCACCTACTGAAGAACATCTTGTTGGCCTCCAAGTTTTGGAAATTATGAATAAAGCTACTATAAGCATCCCTGTACAGTTTTTTATGCAGGCATTCCTTAGTTCTTTTCAGCGACCAAGGTAGCAATGAATTAGAGGTGCTGTTTCCTAGTGGCCCTCATCACACTCCAAAATGTTCCTTACTCCATCATCCATTCAGCACCCTTTGGGGCTGGGTACTGTGCTAGGTGCTGGAGATGCAGGGAGGAAAAGAGAACGAGTCCTGACCTTCATAGAGCTAAGATTCCAGTGGAGAAATACAGACAAGGGAAAAGAAATGAAACAATTTTAAGGCAGTATTGGTGATTAAGTGCTATGAATAATTATCAGGTAAATGTAATAAGTAAAACTAAATACTTCTGGACAGGAAAATCTACCACAAGCCTTTGAGCTTGGAAATGTTGAAGAAGTAACTATCTCCAATGAACAATAAAATAACTTTTGGCCTGATAGGCTTTCTAGGTCACCAGCAAGAAATTGGACCAGATCAAAGCAAACAGCAACACTAAGTCTAAAATGATAAGTTAAAATTTTATTGGCTGATAAAATTTTAGCGACTGAGCATCATTTGCATATAGAGGTGTCTTAGTCAGCTTGGGCTGCCATAACAAAATACGATGGGCTGTGGCTTAAATAACAGTAATGCATTTCTTACAGTTCTGGAGGCCAGAAAGTCCAGGATCAAGGTGACTGCCGATTCAGTTCCCCATTGAGGAACTTCTTCCTGGCTTGTAGATGGCCACCTTCTCACTGTGTCCTTACATGGCAGAGACAGATTGAGCTCTGGTTTCTCTTCCTATTCTTATAAGGACACTAATCCCATCATGGGGGCCCCACCCTCATGATTTCATCTAAGTTTAATGATCTCCTAAAGGCCCCACTTCCAAATACCATCACGTTACAAATTGGAACTTCAACATATTAATTTGGAGGGAAGACGCAAACATTCAGTCCATACCAGCAGATGTGAACATCCTACCAGAACATGCTTGGAAATGCGCTGTCCTGTGCTCAGAGGCCAGAGCTTCCATGCTGCTGTCAGTGGTTTGCTCCAGTGGTGAAAGTGGTCTTTGCCTCTCTTCCAGGACTCTATGCCCATGGAAGCATCCAAATGGGTCTCCAGTGTTACCCAGCCTCAACTACCAATGCATCTGTGGTCCCAAGTTTCTGTGACAATTTCCTTGTCACCATCTGGCATGATTCCTGGGGGTGAGAGGTGGGTGAAGCGCTACACATAATTTTTCTTTTTTTTTTTTTTTTTTTTTTTTTGAGACGGAGTCTCGCTCTGTCGTCCAGGCTGGAGTGCAGTGGCGCAATCTCGGCTCACTGCAAGCTCCGCCTCCCAGGTTCACGCCATTCTCCTGCCTCAGCCTCTCCGAGTAGCTGGGACTATAGGTGCCCGCCACCACGCCCGGCTAATTTTTTGTATTTTTAGTAGAGACGGGGTTTCACTGTGGTCTCGATCTCCTGACCTCGTGATTCGCCCGCCTTGGCCTCCTGAAGTGCTGGGATTACAAGCATGAGCCACTGTGCC
The DNA here is from genome assembly GCF_028878055.3 of Symphalangus syndactylus. Taxonomy (NCBI): domain Eukaryota; kingdom Metazoa; phylum Chordata; class Mammalia; order Primates; family Hylobatidae; genus Symphalangus; species Symphalangus syndactylus. The sequence goes on along the minus strand of NC_072424.2, from coordinate 117,369,807 downwards.
CGGCCATAATTTTTCTTTTAATATTGCAAATAAGGAATATTACTCAAGAACAGTATTTATTACATCACTGAGAGAATAAAATATTTAAGAGGGTATTTCAATTAACCTTGATATAGTTGCAAAGTAATCTAAAAGCCTATTTATTCTAATCCTGAGAAATACTAATCTGAGGCCGGGCGTGGTAGCCCATCCCTGTAATCCCAGCACTTTGGGAGGCAGAGGTGGGCGGTTCACCTGAGGTCGGGAATTCAAGACCAGCCTAACCAACATGGAGAAACCCCATCTCTACTAAAAACACAAAAAATTAGTTGGGTGTGGTGGTGCATGCCTGTAATCCCAGCTACTTGGGAGGTTGAGGCAGGAGAATTGCTTGAACTAAGGAGGCAGAGGTTGCAGTGAGCCAAGATGGCACCATTGCACTCCAGCCTGGGCAACAAGAGCAAAACTCCATCTCAAAAAAAAAAAAAGAAAAGAAAAGAAACACTAATCTGGGTCAGACATGTTGCTGTGCTTTTAATATAACAAGGGAAAAAAAAGTACATCCTACATACATTGATATTTATGGGCTTTGATTCTTAGGTGCTTACAGAGCTATGAAGAATGTTTCAGTGTTGCAGCATCAGGGATAAATAACAGAACACTTCATTCTTTGTGAACACAGATGGATGATAAGCCCCTGCTCAGAAAGAATGTCATTTAAAAGAATACTCCTCCTCTTCTTGGTTGTTTTCAGAACTATGTACATGGACTAAAAATAATGTCAAAATTATTACCCTTGGAAAGTGGGGGTAGTAGCACATGGATGATGCAAACCAATTATTAATGACAATCCAACATGACATCGTGATACAAACAGGGAACAACATGTCCTTCTGTTGAATGCTTCAGAAACTATTTATGATCCGTATTTTAAAAGCAATTCTAAAATAAATGCTATAAGTCCATCATGGCCAAATCTGCAAAGGCCTGAAAGAAATTGGGGCATGTTTAACCAAATCAAGATGTGCACAAATAAGAAAACTCAAACAAGTGAAATTCCACTGATAACTGAGAGAGCAGCTGACAATCTCAGATGCCTCATGGTTGTTGCTGCCAGAAGTGCCCCCTCAAGAATGAAATGGGGTGCAATGGGGGATGGGAGCAAGGATGGCAAAAACTTTGCAGATAAAAAGCATCAATCATGATGAACAATTGCCAAACACTCCTAGCAAGTCTGTCTTGAATCACCACCATTCTTAACATGTTTTATTGTGGCTAAATAGCAGAAATGAGCCCAACCTCTCCTGAGAGTTTTTACGAATTGTGAAGCTCATTCAAGCTGCCATCAGAGTTGGGCAGGGAGACCTGAGGAGGTCGTGTGCTTATTTGTATTTGTGCACTCAGAATTCTGTTAGAACTCTGGATACTGCTAGTATACATTTGAAGTTTTCTGGCCCCTTACAAGCTATTTTGGACCATGGTTTCAAAACAGGAAAACCAATTTGCACCTACACTGGAGCCATCGAGCTGGTGCCAGAGAAGCCCTGTGGGTTGGCCGAGCACCACTGCAACACAAAGAAAATGAGGAAAGGGCTCTAAACCCAGGAATCACAATTTTACTTATATGGAAAGTAGAGTTGGCTCTAGCTACCTCTCAGGGTTGTTGTGAGGCAGTCACTCTCTAAAGAAAATCCGAGGCCAGGCGCGGTGGCTCACACCTGTAATCCCAGCACTTTGGGAGGCCGAGGCAGGTGGACGGCCTGAGCTCAGAGCTTAAGACTAGCCTGGGCAACATGGTGAAAACCCATCTCCACCAAAAATACAAAAAATTAGACAGGCATGGTGGTGCACACCTGTGGTACCAGCTGCTTTGGAGGCTGAGGCAGGAGAATCACTTGAGCCTGACAGGTAGAGGTTGCAGGGGGCCAAGATAGCGCCACTCAAACCTGGGTGACAGTAAGACCCTGAAAAGAGAAAGAGAGAGAGAGGAAGGAAGGGAGGGAGGGAGGGAGGGAAAATCTGAGCGTATCTTCTTCCCTTTTGCCAAAAAGGAGCCAAACAATTTTCCCTGGTGGAGAAAGGTTAAGCCTCATAACCTGATGTCATCAGAAGCATTCAAAGAATATTTTTAAAAGAAGCCTCTAATAAACTATCTCTGGAAAAAATAAAATAAAATGATAAGGATGATTGTCCTTGCGGAGAAAAGTTCGGTGGTTGTGGGCAGCAGACTGAAGGGAAATGGACTCACTGTGTATGTTTTAATACTGGGTATCATGTATCTTTCAACCTAGTCAAACATTAAATAAATAAAATGTAATTTTCTAAAGTAGCCTTCAAAATCCATCATTTTGTGTATTCATCTTTATTATAGGGTTAATAGTGGCTTAGAGCTTTACTCTGCTCCTTAGACATCATTCGACATAAAAGGCATCCCATATGAAGATCAGAAGATCATAGGTTCCTACTTAAAAGAAGGAAGCAAGCTCAACAATTATTACAATTTCTCTTAATAGAAAAGAAACATGGAATGTGTTAGTGAAATCTTGACATTTTATAATTAGCCCATTATATCCTAATTTTTAAAAATGTAATGAACGAACTTTCCCACCCATCTTCTCCAACCAGCTTTGTTTTCTCTAATCAGCTGCCTTATCTCCTCTAATCAGCTGCCTTGTCTCCTCTACAATGAAAGCACACCCATACACCTCCTTACCTTTCCTCACCACCAAACACTTACTTGCAACAGAAAGAAAAGATCAGTGTCAAAGGGCAGAGGATAAAAAGGTGCAGTCTTCTAATTACTTTTATTTGGAAAACAGAAATAAAAATTACTATACAGGTTGCCAATCATGTTGTCTTTCAAACTTTAATTTCCCTAAAGGGAAAGGGTTTTAATTTTCTTTAGCATCTTAAACATTGTCAAGTCCATCTATGTTTAAAAACAAACATTGTTTGACAATAATGTCATTTTTCCTTTCTGTCACTGAGGAGTAACGTTATGTAACAATGATTCCACGGCCAAGCAAAACTCTCACTGATATTTCATTAAACTTTCACACTGCCAAGAGGTCACTGGTCTCTCCATCACTACAGATACCCTACTCCAGTCCTGTTTAGAACAAAAGGTTCATAGTACACATTCTAAACACATTCCCATACCTCTCACCTGCTTATTGAAAAATCTCCTTCAGGGGAAATGACATTTCTCAACTTTTCCTTTTTTTCACCTTTGGTATATTTACTTACCCATGTTTTAGTCAGTCTACGAATACTCTGGAAACTTGAGAAGACCTTTTCAGGAAGATAATGAGAAGGAATAGATTTTAGGAAAACATTCCTATGTTTTAGAGAAATGAAGATGATTTGTTAAGGCAAATTTCCGTACTTACGGTGCTTAGGTCTCTATACTGGAAGTTGGTATAAGGCAGGGAGTTTTGTGAAGGAAATCTCTTAATTCTAGCAGTAAGGGCTGCTTTGAGTTAATTGTGTTAAGGAAGTAGTGTTTTAGTGATTCATGTTTAAATGAAACCATTATTTTCTAAATCCTGCCAAAAACTTACCACAACTCATTCATGTGATTTTATTACAAATTAAGATTTACATAATTTTGGAAAAGAGATGTACACTTTGAACTATTTTGGGAAGGAAGACCTGTGCCTGAAGGCAATGAATTTTCCTGAAAAGTAGAACAAAAGAAGAGGAACTGCCATAACGCGGGTGACCAGGGGACCAGGGGTCACCCTCACTTCAGTAGTTCTGTGATGGTTTGAAAGAGGAATGTCACACACTACAATGTGCCTGAGGAACACAGCCAAGACTCAGTGGGATTTGTTCCAAGGAATGTACAAAAAAGGAAAGAGGGGTTACAAAAGATTTAGGGGTTTTAGGCTGGGCGCAGTGGCTCACGCCTGTAATCCCAGCACTTTGGGAGGCCGAGGCAGGTGGATCACGAGGTTAGGAGATCGAGACCATCCTGGCTAACACGGTGAAACCCCATCTCTACTAAAAATACAAAAAATTAGCCAGGTGTGGTGGCGGGCACCTGTAGTCCCTGCTACTGGGGAGGCTGAGGCAGGAGAACGGCGTGAACCCAGGAGGCGGAGCTTGCCATGAGCCGAGATCGCGCCACTGCACTCCGGCCTGGGAGACAGAGCGAGACTCCGTCTAAAAAAAAAAAAAAAAAGATTTAGGGGTTTTATTTTTGTTTCTGTTGTTGTTCTTTTTTTTTTTTTTTTTTTGAGACGGAGTCTCGCTCTGTCGCCCAGGCTGGAGTGCAGTGGCGCAATCTCGGCTCACTGCAAGCTCCGCCTCCCGGGTTCACGCCATTCTCCTGCCTCAGCCTCTCCGAGTAGCTGGGACTACAGGCGCCCGCCACCACGCCCGGCTAATTTTTTTGTATTTTTTTTTAGTAGAGACGGGGTTTCACCGTGGTCTCGATCTCCTGACCTCGTGATCCGCCCGCCTCGGCCTCCCAAAGTGCTGGGATTATAAGCGTGAGCCACCGCGCCCAGCCTTCTGTTGTTGTTCTTATTGTTTTTCATTTGTAGACCAGTTAACCATCTCCATAGCCTAATCCCCACAAAAAAATAGGAAATGAGATATATGATCAACAAAAGATTATTTCCAAGTTTTTTTTTCCTTCAAATTTGAAGAGATGTGTTTTACCTCTTCCCTAGACTAGAGATGGGAACTTCTGGAAATCTCTTGAGGGGTTGGGGATGGGAATAAGAGGATGAAAGGAAGAGCAAGACAACCTCTTGCTGTAAATAAGCCAGGAGCACAGCTGCTGGAATCCCATGGCCAAAGGAAGGCACAGAAAGCTGAAGATCTGTGCTTCCTCCACCTTCTCCAATCTTAGGGGCTTCTTCCTACATTAAATATTTGCTGATACCACATTTGATTTTCTTTACTCACTGAAGCCTACGGGCCAGGTTAGTGATGGTTTGGCACTATTTGGAAGAAGAGCTTTCATTACAGCGTCTATTACTTTACATGCCAGTACTTGTGTGCCATATATACAAGCACATGTTGGTTATGCCCATAAGAACACTCTGTGAATGTGAAAGCATCAAGCAAGCACCATGAAGACTTCTACATAAATAGGCAAAACTCAAGAACAATTTCTCAACATCTCCCTGCCCTATGTTATTTTCAGTGGCAAGAGCTCATGGGGGCAGCAGGGCCTGGAAGCAGGTGGCCTGGGTTGGCACAACCTTAGCCATCTAATCTTAAATACGTCACCTTTCAAAGGGTCTGTTTCCTTATTTAGAATACGAAGGCACTCTTGGGTTTCTCCTTGCTCTTAATTTTAAAATCTCTATTCCCATATTCCTACTGATAAATCTGAATAAAATATAAACCCCTACATTGACAATTACTACGGGAACGACAGTAATAAAGTGACAAAAATATTACTACAATCATCTTTCTTCCCCGCAAAAACTAGAGATTACAGCAACATCTCCAAAATTTAGTGTTAGATTTTCTCAGCATTCCACATCAAAGGAAAAACAGTTTAAATATATATACATATGAATGTATAAATTTGGTACCCTCACCGCAAAAAAAAAATCAGTGTGCAAAAATGAGTGCAAAAAAGATCACTCCTCATGCATGGAGTGGTGATTTCCCTGAAGTCTGGAGTAGACTTGGCAATTTAGAACATCACTTATCTTTATCCAAACTCCATAATCCATAAACTGTGGACTTATTTTCACCCCTAACCAATGAAAGATAGCTGGTTCCGTGTATATAAATAAATTGTTTAAAACTCTATCCAAGTTTTCAGTTTGTTAATGACAAATATTTGACTCCAGATTTCATCACTGTAACATCCCACCATTGTTCCCCCATGACCCACTGTACCTGGTTTACAGGAAGATAGCGTCTGAATATGAAAGGACATTTCATCATCAGCAATAACAGAAAGTATTCATTAAGTCATAATTATATTACTTGGTATTTCATTAGTCACCTTAAAAAGAAAAGGAAAGAAAAGAAATATGGTCCTTCTGTTCTAAATGGGTACATTCTATGACTAAAAAGAATGTTTTGAACCAGCATGATAAGGACATACAGATGGCAAAATGCAACATCACCGTTGATCACAAAGGCGTAGATTTCTATATAAGGGTGACCAATAAGGAGCCAGCAGGGGCAACATGCGATGACGGCAATCAACATAGAGGTCTAGAAAAGTTGAGATAAGATAAAGCATGTGTTCTTATCACTCTGGGAAGACTTCCCGGAACTGGTAGCGTTTTTTGGTAGGGAAATGTACATTGGTTGGTGGGCTGGGGGCTCAGGAAAGGTTCATAAAAGCAAGCGGAATAATTATTCAAGAGGGCGCCCACCTTGTGATCTGCTTACGGAGGTCCACTCACCTGGGACCCTAGATCTGCTGCACAATATTTGAAGGAGAGGATGCCGGTAGGGGACAAAAAGTTTGACAAGGACACAGAGACACTGGTCCTGATAAAAGAAGACAAAGTTCTGCAACTAGGCAGACAGCAAGGAAAGCAGTGCATTCAGATGCTGGAAAGGAAGACGTTCTCTCAAGCAGCAGATGGCTTCTCGTGGATCTCACTCACACCGTACACCATGGCTTTAATAAGACATTTTGCAATGGGTAGCTTAGAATCTGGTATCCAAGAACAGTGACCCATTTCAGGGTGTCTTAATATCCTGAAATTTACCACAAACTTGGTAAGTTGAAGTTTCTGTGGGATATTATTGGGAAATACTTCACATCCCTAAGTCATTCCTTCTTAACTGTTCCTCAAAAGCTTAAAATAGCACTTAACTCCCAGAGTGATTCAACTGGCTTAAAATAATTCACAAACATCTTCCTCAAAGGAAGTAGGGAAAAGATAGGAGGTGGAATGCAAATCAGCTAACAGGTTTTGTGAACACTGAGAGGTGAATAGATTGGCGCTAACAGATCGGGTAGAGTCTGGAGGCAGCCGTGAAGCTGATTGTGTCTCGATCAGGTTATTGCAGCCAATAATTGTTTGTTCGATTTAGAAAGCATATAAAGGTTAACGAGGCTAAGGAAGACTGGTCTCTGGGAAATAAACTACATAGCTTAAGGAGATGATAATCAAGGGAGAAAATTCCTCTTATTCTTGCTAAGCCATATCTACATGGAAATAATAGTCAATAGGCTTTCTATATCTAGATGGTAATGGTTTCTTTTCCCAAGGATTGACACCAGATAGGTTGTTTGGGGAAAGGGGAAGGGGAAGTACGTGGATTTGCCACTCACACCTACTATGAACACTACAAAACAACATTCTTCTTTTATTTTGAAGCCACATTCTGTAAGCTTGTGAGTTAATTCATTAATTCACCAGAAATTTATTTTACACTCATCACACATCAGACACTATGCCAGGCCCTCAGGATATAAGGGTGAATAAATAATGTAATTAATCATAATAATAGCTTCCATTATTGGGTGGCTAGTATGTGCCAGGAATTCTACCTCCGTTACGCAATGGAATGCCCACAACTAACTTCTGAATGAGGCATTATGTTCTCATTTGTCAATGGAACACTAAGATGAAGAAACAAGGGTTCTGAGAGGCTAATAAAAGTGGCAGATGGCTCAAGGAACTCCAGTGTGAGAGTGAGATAAGCACTCCGTGTTTGCAATATTCTATGGGAAATGCTAAAACAGAGATTACAAAAATAATAGGAGGAGCTTCTAACTCAGCGCGGGGGAAGGGAGATAGGCGAGGAGAGGGGAAAGTAGGAGTGTGTGTGAGAGCCAGAGAGATAAGGTATCTCTCTGAGGGTGTGTGTGTGGGGGCGGGGGAGAATGTGTGTCCGTGTGTGTATGTCTGTGTGTACGTGGGTATACACGTTTCTTTCTGTTTGTTTTTTGTTTTTGTTTTTTTGTTTGTTTTTGAGACAGAGTCTCGCTCCGTTGCCCAGGCTGGAGTGCAATGGCACGATCTCGGCTCACTGCAACCTCTGCCTCCCGGGTTCAAACGATTCTTCTGCCTCAGCCTCCCAGGTAGCTGGGATTACAGGCGCCCACCACCACGCCTGGCTAATTTTTGTAGAGACGGGATTTCACCATGTTGGCCAAGGTAGTCTTGAACTCCTGACCTCAGGTGATCCGCCCGCCTCGACCTCCCAAAGTGCTGGGATTACAGGTCTGAGCCACCACGCCCGGCCCTGGGTATACATATTTGTGTGTGTGTGTGTGTGCGCACGTGCGTGCACATGTGCCCTGGGTGGGAAGAGAAGGTCATAGCACCCCAAAGATATATAGTCCAGGAAAGGAGATAGGGGTAATATGAACTGTCTTTCAACCATACCCTCTGCATTTCTGCAGGATGAAGCGTGTTGCAAGAGAAAACAGCAGGGCTTATACACAGTGTTTGAGGGATGACACAAGAGGCCCTGACAAGATACTTTTTATCAGCTTGAAGAAGAGGGGGCATTTATCTTGACAGACTAATTACCCGCTTTGAGTTAGATATTGTTCCATCTATCCGTATACCCAATGTGGCTATAGTAATGACAGGTTTTTTAAACAAACAAACCAAAGCTTCTAGGTCCAAATAAATGCTGCAAAGTAGTCACCTTAAGTTTAATTGCTTATTTCATTGTCTCTGTCATTGCACAAGGCATTTCAGAAACATCTCTTTTGAAATTGCCTTCATAGCTTACAGTGCATTTTTTTTTTAATATCCTTAACGGTGATAAATTTTCACCAGTTAAAGGGTAATATTTTTGGTTTTGTTTCAAGTCAAAAAAATCATTTTGAGCTAAGTCCGTGATGACTGATTAAACTGGATAAAAATAATCGAAAACACCAATTAAATGCCAGGCACTAAACTGTTTTTCATTAATCATCTCACCTAATTTAATTCTTAACACAAATCTATAAGGTGAATATTAATGTTCCTATTTAATATATATTTAATAATTATAAAATTAGCACACGTCATTGAAGGAAGGTTGAAAAATCTTGAAGAGTAGAGACCAAAGCTGCTTCAGTGTCCCACTTACCCACATCGAATCACTATTGATATTACTGTGCTTATCTACCTAGTGTTCTATGGGTAAGCATAAGAATACATTTTCCCCAAAAATTTATAACAATGTGTATAACCTTATAATTTTTCACTTACTATTATATTGTGAACAATTTTTCATGTCACTAAATGTCTTCCACAAAAATCTTTACTCCCTATTTGGTATTCCTGTTTGTGGATATATCATAGTCTACTCACACAATTCCAATATTTCAATGCTGCAAAGGAACATTCTTCATAGATAAATCTTTGTGGATTTTTATGATCGTTCCCATCAGATAATTTCCTAGAAGTAGAACCACTAGATGCAGGACATGAATCTTTTTGTTAAAAGTTTCCCATTTCTTGGACGAGTAAATGAAAACTCATCAAGCACTTTCCAAGATCATAAAAGTACAATGTAGTAGAAGTTAGATTTGATGCAGGTCTTTGACTCTCTAAAGCCTGTGGGGTTTTTTTTTCCCCGATATGATAAATTAATTTTGATGGAAAATGAGAAATATCAATAAAATAAAGAATTTCCACACGTGCAACCAAAGCTATTCATGAAGGCTCTTTTTAAAGGAGTTAAAAAATGCTTTGGATTTGCATTGTTTCCCTACGTGACTCTTCCAAGGATCAAGCTCGTTTCTGAGTTTATGTTTTGTTATATTTCTTCCTAAAGCACTCATTTTACTTCATTGTTACATTCTTTGAAGATGTCAGTTCTGTCCTTTATGAATCTACAATATTATGAATATTCTGGCCCACGCACTGGGATTTTGGTTAAAGTGCCAAAAAGCACAGTCTCTCTGGCATTTAGGTAACCTGTTTGGGACAAACTTGGTTACAATTCAGGCAAGCCGCAGGCAGGTTGGGAGTCCACACCCGCGTGTTTAGAATACCAAATGACTAATAGATAACCAGTTTCTTTAAGCCTGGCTACATTCTGATAACAGGGAAAAACAAAGAAACAAACAAAAAAATCTTCCACCCAAAGTTCTCTGGTTTGTTGTAAACATGTAGCCTGCTCTCCTGGAAGGATAAGTGGAATGAGCAATACAAGAACAACCTGCTCCTGGCCGGGCACGATGGCTCACGCCTGTAATCCCAGCACTTTGGGAGGCCAAGGCGGGCGGATCACGAGGTCAGGAGATCGAGACCATCCTGGCTAACGTGGTGAAACCCCGTCTCTACTAAAATTACAAAATATTAGCCGGGCGTGGTGGCAGGCGCCTGTGGTCCCAGCTACTCGGGAGGCTGAGGCAGGAGAATTGCTTGAACCCGGGAGGCAGAGGTTGCAGTGAGCCGAGATTGCACCACAGCACCCTAGCCTGGCAACAGAGCAAGACTCTGTCTCAAAAAAAAAAAAAAAAGAACAACCCACTTCTTCCCTTGCGCAGTCCTCACTGGAATGTCGTTCAAAATGGATGAGAGAAAACCAGACTGGTGGAGAGGTGCCTTGGAAGATGGGGGTGGGGTTGTTCCTGAAATTGTATTGTGCTACAAACATTTCCAAATTGTCCCTAATTCTTTCACCCTAGGCACCTGTCCCTAGGGAAGTTGGGGGAGAAGTCAAGAGGATTTTAAATAAGGCAAGGGAAGAAGTGGATTTAGGAATCCTGACTCCAGACTTTGGAAGCTTTGGTAAGAACATTTTTAACCTCTTTGGGAGCTTCCTCAGCTTTCTCCAGAGCTCTGTTATTGATCAGCTGATCAACAAACAGCCGTGCTTTCTCCCCCATCACTAACCTCGACCTGAGTGTCTCACCAACATCTCCAATGTAACTAAACCAACAGAATCTTGGGCTCTCACCCAGCTCATAGTCACCCCACTGTGCAACTGACCATGTTAGTAAATGGCACCTGGATGGACAAACCATCCAAGATTCTGTTTTTTCCCTTCTCCCAACATCCTATAGGCTTTCCCTCCAAAACACATCCCCATTGCATTCATTGATCCTTCTCCATCTCCCCTGCCATCACCCTCATGTAAGCCTTAATAGGCTCTCATCTAGAATGTTTCCAGTTCCATCCCTTAACGATGCTTTCTCCACATGATAATCAGAATGATCTTTCAAAACATAAATCAGGCCAGTGGCAGTGGCCTACTTCAAACCCTCCAATGGCTTAATTTTTTTTTTTTTGAGACAGAGTCTCACTCTGTCGCCCAGGCTGTAGTGCAGTGGCATGATCTCGGCCCACTGAAACCTCTGCCTCCTGGGTTCAAGTGATTCTCCTGCCTCAGCCTCCTGAGTAGCTAGGACCACAGGCATGCACCACCATGCTTGGCTAATTTTTTGTATTTTTAGTAGAGATGGGGTTTCACCATGTTGGCCAGGCTGGTCTTGAACTCCTGACCTCAAGCAATCTACCCACCTCGGCCTCCCAAAGTGCTGGGATTACAGGCGTGAGCCACCGCGCCCAGCCCCTCCAATGGCTTTTGGTCACAGAAGTTCAGAATCCTGACCATGGTTCACAAAGCTGAGTCCCCGCCCTTCTCTCTGTCCTCAGCCCCTACCGAGGGTCCTCTGCCAGCTGCCCACTCTCCTCAGGCCTGGCTGTCTTTTCAGGACTATCCTTCCCTCAGGTCTTAAACTTCCCATCCCACCACCTAGAATTCTCACCCCTCAATCCTTCACAAAGCTGATTATGTTTACCATTCAGAGCTCAGCTCAAATATGATATCCTCAGAAGGCTTCCTTGACACCTCCAGCCCCTGCCACAAGTCACCCCGTCTTATTGTTATGTTACACATCACTGGCCGGGCGTGGTGGCTCACGCTTGTAATCCCAGCACTTTGGGAGGCCGAGGCGGGCGGATCACGAGGTCAGGAGATCGAGACCATGGTGAAACCCCGTCTCTACTAAAAAATACAAAAAAAAATTAGCCGGGCGTGGTGGCGGGCGCCTGTAGTCCCAGCTACTCGGAGAGGCTGAGGCAGGAGAATGGCGTGAACCCGGGAGGCGGAGCTTGCAGTGAGCCGAGATTGTGCCACTGCACTCCAGCCTGGGCGACAGAGTGAGACTCCGTCTCAAAAAAAAAAAAAAACAAAACAAAACAAAACAAACACATCACTAGTGGGAATCCTCTTCCATTTGTCTATGGAATTGTTTATTGTTCTGTCTCCCTCACTAAAACATAGGCTCTCAAAAGGACATGTCTAACTTACACAAGATTCCATACCAGCACATCAAATAGTGCCCAGCTCAGGGTAGGCATTCAATAAAAATGTGTCACACAAAGGAATCAACAAATGATGGAGAGATGAGAGAGTGGAAGTCATTCCCCTATTACTGCCTTAATTCTTCAAGAAAACAATTGTCCAACTCTGAGATTCAGTCAATGACACTATATGGAGTTAGGCTCAGCCACTGTGTAATTTACTCCAAGTTGTAAATAAGGCACTTTTATTAGTCACATCAATCCTTAGGCTCTTAGTACACTCTCAATGGCCTGAAAGAACTAACAAAGCTTCCAGAGTATCCTTTTTATGGCTAGCAAGTTGCTAATGATAGAATTGGGACGTTGTATTTTATACGATTAAATGTTGTTTTCTTCCTGGATTTTAAACCTGATGCTCTTTCCCAAAAAAATTCTGGATTTGAGGCCGGGCGTGGTGGCTTGCACCTGTAACCCCAGCATTTTGGGAGGCCCAGGCGGGCTGATCACAAGGTCAGGAGATCGAGACCATCCTGGCTAACACGGTGAAACCCCGTCTCTACTAAAAATACAAAAAAAAAACTAGCCGGGTGTGGTGGTGGGTGCCTGTAGTCCCAGCTACTGTGGAGGCTGAGGCAGGAGAATGGTGTGAACCCGGGAGACCAAGCTTACAGTGAGCCGAGATCGCACCACTGCACTCCAGCCTGGGCGTCAGAGTGAGACTCCCTCTCAAAAAAAAAAAAAAAAAAAAAAAAACTCTGGATTTGAAAAGTAGTTTCTTTTTTTTTTTTTTTTTTGAGACGGAGTTCACTCTGTCACCAGGCTAGAGTGCAGTGACACGATCTCAGCTCACTGCAACCTCCGCCTCCCGGGTTCAAGTGATTCTCTTGCCTCGACCACCCAAGTAGCTGGGACTACAGGTGTGCATCACCATGCGGGCTAATTTTTGTATTTTTAGTAGAGACAGGGTTTCACCATGTTGGCCAGGATGGTCTTGATCTCTTGACCTCGTGATCTGCCCGCCTCAGACTCCCAAAGTGCTGGGATTACAGGCGTGAGCCACCGTGCCTGGCCAAAAAGTAGTTTCTTAAAGTTATCTGGCCATAATCTTATATCAAAATGCATAAATAGGCCGAGGCAGGTGGATCGCTTGAGCTCAGGAGTTTGAGATTAGCCTGGGCAACATGGCAAAACCCTGTCTCTACAAAAAACACAAATATTAGCCAGGCATGGTAGTGCACGCTTGTAGTCCCAGCTACTCAGGAGGCTGAGGTGGGAGGATCACTTGAGCCCAGGAGGTTGAGGCTGCAGTGAGCCATGACCGCACCAGTGCACTCCAGCCTGGGTGACAGAGTGAGACCCCATCTCAAAAAAAAAAAACAAAAACAAAAACAAAAAAAGCATTAAAAAATTGAGATTCAAAGTATTCATCTTGTTGTCTAGAAAAAGTATGCCTTTACACCAAAAACATATATATTTATACAGACACATCACAGAAATGCACATAGGTAAGAACATATTAAGCCTTAATGAGTTTGCTGTACACATGAGACTTTCTGCAGCAGAATAATGCATCAGTGGCAAAATAGGTCAAATGGTGGGAACCTCCACATCTTTGAAATCTTTATAAATACAATGCTCTTCCCACATTACCTCTTGCCTAAGAGCTTCAAAATAGAGCCTTGTGAGGAATGTGAAGCAGAATAAAAATCCCAGCTCTTGTGTGGCACATTAAACAGCCCCACATTCTGGGACACTGGTGTCATGTTCACAGGGACACATTCTTGTGGCTAAAACAGTGCTTCTAGGTCGTCTGCTCTGAATGAAAAGGGATTTTCCATATGTGTTTTCATAATGAGTGTTAGGATTTGGTTACATGTTTTATCCAAACTGTGAAAAGCTGATGGTAGCAATTCAGAATTCTAGCAATGATCTAAATGACATGCTTACGTTTTCATAGAAACATTATGGGGAACACTCTTTAAACCACTCTCTGGGTGCCATGCTTATTTTTTAATTTCACGGTCTATTTCAACACATTTTTCCCACGTATGAAGCTCAGCTCCTTCACTTTCCCCCCATCATTTCCATAGAGCTATGTTCATGTCAGATACAAGAAAAAAGGCATTGAGAGTCAAGGAATACAGGAGGTTTCTGCAGGAATAATTGTGGTAGCTCAGATGTTCCCTGAGTAACACTTAGACGTTGAACATTCATTTCTGTAAAGTCTCTAATAAAAATGTTAGCAACCACAGGGCTCGTCTTTCTGAGCTTTACCTCTTCTCTCCCAGGTTATTTTGTGCTTTTATTAAAACTGATTTCTCTGGCTACGTCTGTAGCAGATGTTGCTTTATTGTTTGCTAACGTCACGCTAACATTACACTCACAAAACAGTCTGTGGAGGCTGACTTCTGTCCACACAGTCTGTTACGGCACAAGCTGGAGATTGTTCCCAGCTCTAGTCAATGACTCCCTTTAGGCAAGTTGCTTAACGTCAGTTTCCACATGTATCAACTGGGATCCATGCTGTGATCTATCTGAGGTCTTTGGAGGAAAGGCCACATTCCTTGTTTCTCAAACTCTCTCCTTGCAGGGGACCAATCTTCTGACTTTGCAGACAAGAGAAAGACCCATCATTTTTAAATGGCCTTCTTTTGCCTGATGGGCCAAGCATTATCAGATCCTTACTTTTTAAATACTTCTTTATCTCTCAAAAACACAACTGTATCCTGAAACTTGTAAATATTTTCCAAAACTTGAATGCATGTGTACTCAAAAACATCCTATCAAGGCGTAATTTTGGAGGTAGACTATATTACCAATTTATTTTACTAATGCATGTATAATTTATTGTTCTACAGGAGCAAAATGAATGTATATTCTTTGCTTTAAGGCTGAGGTTCAAGTCAACAGTTTTTAAGCACAACTCAGTATGAACGATAGTGGAGCTATAAATACAAACAAGGCCTTGTCTCTTCCCTTAAGGAGGTGATGATCCAGGAGAGACAGGGACTTCTAAAAGGCTACAGCCCCATAAGTAAAGACTAAATTGAAATACAAACTTACTCTGAGCCAGGGATTGAGATTATTGAGACTGGGAAGGCTTCAAGAAGACAATAACTTTTAAGGCGGATCTTGGGTGAAGAACTGCATTTTAATACCGAAAGCAATGACCAAAGGCTTAGACTCTTTTTAAAAAAAAAAACAAAAAAACAAAAAACAGAGTTTCGCTCTTGTCGCCCAGTCTGCAGTGCAGTGGCGTGATCTTGGCTCACTACAAGCTCCGCCTCCCAGGGTCACGCCATTCTCCTGCCTCGGCCTCCCGAGTAGCTGGGACTACAGGTGCCCACCACCATGCCTGGCTAATTTTTTTGTATTGTTAGTAGAGATGGGGTTTCACCGTGTTAGCCAGGATGGTCTCGATCTCCTTTCTTCATGATCTGCCCCCCTCGGCCTCCCAAAGTGCTGGGATTACAGGCGTGAGCCACCGCACGCAACCAGACTTTTTTTTTTTTGAGACGGAGTTTCGCCCTTGTCGCCCAGTCTGGAGTGCAGTGGCACAATCTCAGCTCACTGCAACATCCACCTCCCGGGTTCAAGTGATTCTCCTGCCTCAGCCTCCCAAGTAGCTGGGATTACAGGTGCCCTTCATCACACCCAGCTAATTTTTATATTTTTAGTAGAGACGGGGTTTTGCCATGTTGGCCAGGCTGTTCACAAACTCCTGACCTCAGGCAATCTGCCCACCTCGGCCTTCCAAAGTGCTGGGATTATAGGCGTGAGCCACCACGCCCAGCCAAGTCTTAGACTCTTGAAGGAAGTAGTGACTTCTGGTTTTAGGAAATGTTTTTTGTTGTGCTATGCTATTTTTAAGTGCTAAATATTGTGGTATACTACTCTTATTCCCGTTATTGAAACTCTCTAAATTCAAATCATTTGCATCTTAAAATTATTGCTGTAACTAAAAATTCAAAGCAAACAAAAGTACATTTATTTAGAAAGATCTTTGATCACATCCCTCACCTGTGTGAAATTCTTCCAGGACATTTTATTATTGCTTTAATTTCTATTGTTGGGATTTATGTTTATTAGTGTTTTGCATTTCCTTCCAGAAGACAGAAGTTTGGGAAAGGTAGGAGTGTATTATAGGAGATTAGGAGAGGAGAGGGAAAAAAAGTGAGATTATAAGATAAAGAAGAACCCTAAACCCCAATTCCAAGCGCGCCCCCACCCCCTGCTTTGCCAAGCCTGACCTTCTCTTTTCTCTCAGAGTTGGATTCTCTTGGGCAGAGCCATTCTTTGAGACTCTTTCTCTCTACTAGGATCATTTATGTCAGTAAGCATCTTCTCTCTTAATCATACTGCCTAGGGAGAATCTAGCAGAAGCAGGTGAAGTCTCAGGCCTGGAGACTGGTGGAAAAATATTTGGTTAGAAGGAAATATAATCACAGACCCCTGTTCCATAAATGTATCATGCAAACTAAATAGCAAGCTTTCCCTATCTTTGTTTCATTCCAACATCATAATCATTATGAAGTAATTATTAATATAAATACTTGGGGCATTGATGGCACTTTGTGCTTGATTGTATTTGGAGAGTGGATGTAGGACAAATATTTGGAACATATATTGGGATATTTGGGACATAGTTATACTCAAATGTTATTCTTTGCTTACCTAAAATTCGAATGTAACTGCAAATTTTGTATTTTTTAATGCTAAATCTGGCTACTCTAATTAAGAAGCCATTCAATTTGGAAATTACAAGGTCATTGCAACCTTTGAAAGATCAGTTTTCAAGTGAGTGCTGGGGGAAGCCAGATCACCCGAGGATAAGAAGTAAGTGATTCCAAGGAAGTAGAGACAAGTGTAGACTACTTTTTCCAGAAATTGGATGCTGGAAGGAAAGAGAGAGATGTGTTGATATTTGATTTTTTACAGACTTTTTGGATATGCCTGTAATGATGGCAGGATTCAGTTAAATAAATAAAGGAATCCATTTGGTTAAGACTAGATATAATCATTTCAATAGATTTCCCCGGAGAGTCTGTCAGGAAACATAACTTTGCCATTTTGCCTTTTAAAATAATTAACACAAATGTATTGTACCATTTCTGATTCTTATGTTTGAATTAAAATTCTGAGTAGTTTAATTAATCTAGTTTTCCCTCTCTTTAAACAGTGAGCAGAGAGTATTTGTTTACCTTGGTAAAAATTTTAAAGAAATAACAGACTATGTTAAAAGAAATTGGAAAGATCATTTGGGAGCAGATGTTTGGAATATATATAACCAAAAAGCATTTGCATCCTGATAATATATACAAAGAACTCCTAAAAACAGAAAAGAAAAAGTCAACAACTCAGCAACAAAATGGCCATACAAAGCAAACAGGCATTTAACCAAAGCAGAAACACGAATGACTGAAAAACATATAATCCAAAGCTAGAGCTTTTTTTTTTTTTTTTTTTTTGAGACACAGTCTTGCTCTGTCACCCAGGCTGAGAGTGCAGGGGTGCGATCTCGGTTCACTGCAAGCTCCACCTCCCAGGTTCACGCCATTCTCCTGCCTCAGCCTCCCTAGTAGCTGGGACTACTGGTGCCCGCCACCACGACTGGCTAATTTTTTGTATTTTTTTAGTACAGATGGGGTTTCACCATGTTAGCCAGGATGGTGTCGATCTCCTGACCTCATGATCAGCCCTCTTCGGCCTCCCAAAGTGCTGGGATTACAGGCGTGAGCCACCGTGCCTGGCAGCTAGACCTTTTTAGTAACCAGGGAAAATAATACTAAATAGACAAATTACCATTTCATGTCCACTGAATTGGCAAGAATTTAAAAGTCTGACTATCCCAGATGTTGGAGAGAATGTGGAGCAATGAAAACTATGATCCACTGTTGGTGAGAGTGGGAATTGGCTCATTGATTTTGGAAAACAATTTGGCATTATGTAGTAAAGTTACAGATGCATATATCGCACTATCCAGCAATTCCACTTTCTATGTCCTCTAGAAAGCCTTGCTTGTGAACAGCAGTAGACATCCACAAGAATGTTCTTGATAGCCTGGAAACAACCTGGCTGTCAGTGGTAAGGGGAGTAAATAGATAACCTGTGGTCTATTTATACAATTGAATACTCTGCATCAGAGAATCAACTACATGCATATGAATGAATCTCACTAATAAAATTCTGAACAAACAAGCAAATCACAGAAGGCATAAAATAGTATACCTTTCATATAAAGTTCAAATACTTGTAAAACTAATACTATTTTATTAGGGATTCATATATATAAGGAGTATGTACGTGTGCATGTATATCTCTGTCTACCTATATCTATATGTAGTAAAACTTATGGAAAAGGATGAGAATGATAAACACAAAAAGTCAAGACAGTTGTTATCTCTGAAGTGAGAGAGTGTGAGAAATAACTCATACGAGTGCCAAAGACATTAGAAAAGTTTTCTTTCTTATACTAGGTGATAAAAACAGGGATATAAATTTCACTGTTATCACTTATACTTACTTTATTATTTTATATTTATGAAACATTTCATAATTTTTAAAAGCCAAAAGAGAAATATATATAAATTTTTATTATCAAATAACTTTTGCAGAAACTGAGTTTATTTGGATAAAGATTAAAAATGTGTAACACACACTATTTAGCCCTCTTCAGTCAACATATGGCGAAAGACGTGTTGACCCAGCATGGGTTTAGAGCATTCCTAACACAGTGCACATTCAGCATAGTTGTAAAATTGTTGCATCGATACTAATCACTGGTCTTACTGCTCTGTTTTGTGTTTAAGATTGAGCCTTTTAGAAACTGCCCCACCCAGAATGTTACACAGACTCTCCAAAACATGTTTTCCAAGTGCTCTGAGAGCTAAAGTTTATTTGGCACGTTGACAAATGATCCAATGAACATCAGGTCTAAAATATTCTGTGCTTTTTAAAAAAGACTCAGGTACAGGATTGCAGAAAGGGCACAGTTTTCTCCTTGGAATATGTTCATATATGGATATTAAGGAGATGATCAAACAGAATCCTTTTTTATCTTTATTCCATGCCAAGTAGAGACCATAAAGTTTAGATCCTGGAATTTACTAAGGGCCAGCTAATGGGGCTCTGGCTGGCACCGTGTCTACTGTTCTGTCACTGCACCATTGCAGTGAGATCTTCATGCCTTCTTCTCTAGTAACACTCACCTCTGTTCCTATCACCAGCTGTTCCTGTCAACAGATCATTAGCAGCTATGTCAAGACCTTCTGACAACTGTCAGAGGGCCTGTATATATCTCACTCACTGATTGGCTCCATACGTATACTGGATAAAAGATAATTAATTCCCTTTTAGAGGAGATGATGAGCTCTTCATTTTCTGATATATATTGCTTCAAGGACTTCTTTTTTTAACCATTAGTGATATTCGTCTTTAAAATACAGTTACAAATATCTTATACACGGAATATAACTTAACTCTAATTGAATCTAAGAATGATCGGGACATCAGACTAACCTTGCTTATTTATCACTGCCATTTTATTTCTCATCTCAGAGCCGTGTAAGAGAGAGGACATATTCCGAACTACTGTGACAAATAACTAGAAACAAGATTTAACAACTAGTTTATTCTCATTTAAATGGCCTTTTTCTGGAGAATATTCAAAAGCCCTCATATAATCTTCCCACTCATAGCAAACTGCTTTTAAAACTCTCCCTCCATTGTCAATTGTCATTTCTTAATGATGTCAGTGGATCTACGTCCTGTTACCACTCGCTCTACTCTACACATTTCCCTTGGGTGATTGAACTGATGCTATCTTCTGCAAAGCAAAATTCAAAGATTTTGTGACAGCTGTTACTGACCTATGGCTAGTGTTAGTTCAAATCTGAGATTGTGGCTGTATTTCTGGTAGTTAAGATGACTATCCCAAAGACTGGAAAGGGTGTGGAGCAATGGCAACTATGATTTATTTAGAGAAATGTAACCTCTAAATAAATGGGGTAGGCCGGGCATAGTGGCCCATGGCTATGATCCCAACACTTTAGGAGGCTGAGGCAGGAGGATTACTTGAGCCCAGGAATTCAAAACCAGCCTGGGCAACATAGCAAGACCCCATCTCTACGAAGAATTTTAAAATTAGCCAGGGGTGATGGCATGCACCTGTAGTCCCGGCTACTCAGGAGGTTGCAGCTACAGTGAGCTAGGGTTGCATCGCTGCACTCCAGGTTGGGCAACAGAGTGAGACCTTGTCTCTGAAAATATAAATAAATAAATAAATAAATAAAGTAAAACAAAGCCCTGTTCCAAAAAAATTTCTGTGATAGTAGAACTTTGGTGGAAGTTTAAAGAATGATGCAGAATATTATATCTCATAATACAGAATATTTACAAAGTTTCTATATGATAACTTTTTAATGGTATAATGCAAAGAAAAAATGACAAAAGCATAAAATCAGAACAGATACATATCATTAATTCAAGGCTAAGTAGAACATATTTTTGTGGTCACATAGACCATTGACTGGTGAATATGAAGTTCAAGCCCTCTCTTTTCCAATTTTTCCATTAGCTAAATGGGGACAATAACTCCATTCACCTCCTAAGGATGCTGGAAGCATTTGTGAGGCAATGTTTATGAAGCACTCCAAGTTCTTTCAATGAAAGATTCTATGTAAACACAACCTTGTACTAGTCTATCCAACCATAACCACACTCTGCTTGTTGAAAACTCCACCTTTATACCCCAAAAAGGAGAAGTCACATTTCTAATACTATACTATTTGTAGTTAGCTTGCTCTGAGAAATAGGATCACATAAATAGATGGATAAAATTAAAACTATATCTTGAGGTATATGATATATCATTCAATTTATTTCTCTCTCCACAGATTGCCTACGTAAATATTATTTTTAACACCAAAAGCTTATTTTTAATTAGTGACCCATTTTCACTGTTTCTAATTGAAGTGTTATGGGCAATATCAAACATCAATCAAAAGTGCTTTGGAAAGCACCACTGTTCTCATTTGACTTGACTGAAAAGAAGATATTAGTTACTGAAATGAGGCTAAGGTACGTGGAAAAAGAGAAGCTACATCTTGATAAGAGTGAAGCTGCCTGTATAGAAAAAGGAAGCTAAAACCCAGGTCACCTCCATTATAGGATGGAAAAAAAGACTTACGGTTTGTTCCAGATTCTTGCCCCACAGCTGTGTTTTGAATTACACCATGGATTTGATGTCACATCATCTGATTACATGTGCCAGGGTTCTCCTCTCTACCCTAAGGAATTCCTGACTATTCCTGCCTATGTCTCACAGGATATAGCCATTCCCTTATGGGGGCACATTCCATCTTTAGTTTTAGAACCTTATTTAAGGAATCCTCAAAGATCTTCCAGTGAAAATTGTGCCGGGAAAGAACATAAATGATTTCATAGTTACATATTTATTTACATATGAAACCCTCCTATACCAAACTTGAGAAGCTAGGAAGACAGAAAGCATTCACAAAAATGTCAAACAAATTGGCAGCTTGCATTCCATTGAATTTATTAATGATTTATTGAACTCCAGGATTAAGGATGATGCTTCTTGTTTCAAGTGATACAAAGATGATTGAGGTAAAATCTTGCTCTCACAGTTATATTCTATCAGTGTAGGTGAAAGGATACGGAAGAGAGGTAAAATGGTGAAATTGAC
This sequence comes from Symphalangus syndactylus, assembly GCF_028878055.3. Classification (NCBI taxonomy): domain Eukaryota; kingdom Metazoa; phylum Chordata; class Mammalia; order Primates; family Hylobatidae; genus Symphalangus; species Symphalangus syndactylus. Next base: position 117,347,931 of record NC_072424.2, on the reverse strand, counting down.
ACACAGTAAAGATAATCAATAGATACCAACGAGAAGTACAAATTGCATTGGGATAATTAACGAAGAAGAGATGACATTGGGTTGAGGTACGAGAAAAATCTGCATGGAGAATGTATGGGTTTTAAATTTTTATTTTTAATTTTTTTGGTCACATAGTAGGGATATATATTTATGGGGTACATAGGATACATTGATACAGGTATGCCAAGAATGAATATTGCTCTCACAATGGACCTTAAGCCTGGCCAGGCACAGCGGCTCACGCCTGCAATCCCAGCACTTTGGGAGGCCGAGGTGGGTAGATCACAAGGTTAGGAGTTTGAGACCAGCCTGACCAACATGGTGAAACCCCGTCTCTACTAAAAATACAAAAATTAGCCAGGCATGGTGGCGGCCGCCTGTAGTCCCAGCTACTCGGGAGGCTGAGGCAGGAGAATCGCTTGAACCCAGGAGGCGGAGGTTGCAGTGAGCCGAGATTGTGCCACTGCACTCTAGCCTGGGCGACAGTGCAAGACTCCATCTCGAAAAAAAAGAAAAAGAAAAAGGAGAATGGACCTTGAAATATGGTTCAAATTTTATAAAGAAGATAATAGAAGAGAAAATTTGAAACAAATGTAGGAAAAATGAATTTTTACAGTAGATTTGGAGGATTGCAAATGTTCCAGTTTAAATGGAGTAGAGCATACTTATACTGGAGTAGAAGATGAAAGCTGAAAATAGTGGGGGCTAAATTGGGAAGGGTCTTGAAAATTACAATAAGGAGTAAGAACCTAATTAAATAGACTGGGGAGCCACCAAAGTTTTTGAGCAGGAAAACAGCATAAGAGCTATGATCTGGGATAAAAAAATTAGTCTGCTGTTGTGTAGACTGATTATAGGAGAGCCAGTGAGCAAAGAGAAAAGTGATAAAGGTTTTGCAATATTCCAGGTAAGCGGTAATGGGGGCCTAAACCTGGATGGTGGCAGTAGGCATGAAGAGGAAACGCCATAGATGGAATTCTCCAGGAAACATACTCTGAGCCTCTGAAGTGTGTATGCATGAAGTTTACTGAGGACCACTCCCAGAAACATTTTTTAGGGAATAAGGAAGTTAGGACTGGGTAGAGGGAGAAGTTAAACTGAAATGCAGTTGCAGCAGAGTACTGAGTCCATTCCATGCGAGGTTCTGAGGCTGGGATCGCCCTTCACAGGTCTCCAGTTGAAACAATGGGTCTGGGCCTTTGTACCCACAAGTAGACCAGCCACTGAATATTGGGGGGAAAGGGGAAAAGTTTGCTGAATTAAAATCTGCATGAAATACCAGCTGATATGATTTAAAGGTGGAAGGAGAAAGGAGAGCAAAAGCCAAGGTTTAGGAACACCCAGGAAATACCTATGAATGAGGTGGAAGGCCTGGTTTGGAGGTGAAGGTGACAATGTCATTTGGGACACGTTGATACATTCCTTGTTTTAGGTAATGCTCTCACTAGGATCATACCTAGAAGGGTGTAAGCCTGTAATACATCATGCTTGTGTGAAAGGAAAATAAATCTTGGGGCCCCCAAATCACTAAGCTAAAGGGAAAAGACAAGCTGGGAACTGCTAGGGCAAACCTGCCTCCCATTCTATTCAAAGTCACCCCTCTGCTCGCTGATATAGACGCATATCTGATTGCCTCTTTTGGAAAGGCTAATCTGATTGCCTCTTTTGGAAAGGCTAATCGGAAACTCAAAAGAATGCAACCACTTGTCTCTCACCTATTTGTGACCTGGAAGTCCCCTCTCTGCTTGGAGTCTTCCTGCCTTTGCTTCAAGTTGTCCCGCCTTTCCAGACCAACCAATGTACTTCTTTTTTTTTTTTTTTTGAGACGGAGTCTCGCTCTGTCGCCCAGGGTGGAGTGCAGTGGCGTGATCTCAGCTCACTGCAAGCTCCGCCTTCCGGGTTCACGCCATTCTCCTGTCTCAGCCTCCCCAGTAGCTGGGACTACAGGCGCCCACCACCACGCCCGGCTAATTTTTTATATTTTTAGTAGAGATGGGGTTTCATCGTGGTCTCGATCTCCTGACCTCGTGATCCACCCGCCTCGGCCTCCCAAAGTGCTAGGATTACAAGCATGAGCCACTGTGCCCGGCCCAACCAATGTACTTCTTACATATATCAATTGATGTCTCATGTGTCCCTAAAATCTATAAAACTAAGGTGTGCCCTGACCACCTTAGGCACATGTTGTCAGGACTTCCTGAGGCTGTCACAGGCGTGTCCTCAACCTTGGCAAAATAAACTTTCTAAATTAACTGATTTAATTTCTCAGATTTTTTGTCTCAGATTTTTTGGGTTCACACTTGTGTTCATTTGGGTATCTTAATAAAACAGAAAAGACAGAGATACCTTAAGGATTATAGTAACAGCAAGGGTCGCATGGAAGAGGGCAAAAAGTGAGAAGGGATTCCAGACACATGTGACAAAAATTGGAAAGTAAAAATCAAATTATCTCTATTTGTAGATGATATGATAGAATCCCTGGGAAACCTTTAGCCATTCAGTGATAAAATGCAAACAATAGGCTGGGTGCAGTGACTCACACCTGTAATCCCAGCACTTTGGGAGGCTGAGGTGGGCAGATCACCTGAGGTCAGGAGTTTGAGACCAGCCTGGCTAACATGGTAAAACCCCGTTTCTACTAAAAATACAAAAAATTAGCCAGGCATGGTGGCACATGCCTGTAATCCCAGCTACTTGGGAGGCTGAGGCAGGAGAATCACTTGAACCCGGGAGGTGGAGGTTGCAGTGAGGCAGTGAGCTGAGATCATGCCATTGCACTCCAGCTTGGGTAACAAGAGCGAAACTCCGTCTCAAAAAAAAAAAAATGCAAATAATAAAATAATTCAGTAATATATCAGGATACAAAATTAATATATATAAAAATCAATAACATTCAAATATACAAACCATAGTCAATTAGAAAATATAATTTCTGGCTGGGCGCAGTGGCTCAAGCTTGTAATCCCAGCGCTTTGGGAGGCCGAGGCAGGCAGACCACGAGGTCAGGAGATCGAGACCATCCTGGCTAACACGGTGAAACCCCGTCTCTACTAAAAATACAAAAAATTAGCCGGACGTGTTGGTGGGCGCCTGTAGTCCCAGCTACTCGGGAGGCTGAGGCAGGAGAATGGCGTGAACCCGGGAGGCGGAGCTTGCAGTGAGCCGAGATCGCGCCACTGCACTCCAGCCTGGGGGACAGAGCAAGACTCCGTCTCAAAAAAAAAAAGAAAAGAATATATAATTTCTTTGTAACAGCTACAAAAATAGGTAAGATAATTAGGAATAAACTTAAGATATATACACATATATAAAACTTACATGAGGAAAATTGTAAAGCTTTGTTTATTTATTTATTTATTTTTGAGACGGAGTTTTGCTCTTGTCGCCTAGGCTGGAGTGCAATGGCACGATCTTGGCTCACTGCAACCTCTGCTTCCCAGGTTCAAGTGATTCTCCTACCTCCGCCTACTGAGTAGCTGGGACTACAGGTACGCGCCACCACACTCAGCTAATTTTTGTAATTTTAGTAGAGATGAGGGTTTCACCATGTTAGCCAGGCTGGTCTCGAACTCCTGACCTCAGGTGATCTGCCCGCCTTGGCCTCCCAAAGTGCTGGGATTACAGGCATCAGCCACCACACTCGTCCATAAAGCTTTAAAACACTTCTAAAAGACACTAACTTAGACTTCATACAGTAAAAACACTTCTCTTTCTCTTAGATGGAATGCCTCAATATTACAAAGATATTGACCACTTCATCTCAAGTTAATACATAAATTTAATTGAATCTTAATAAGAATACCAATAAATCTTTGCTGGAGTTAGTCAAGTAGATTCTAAAATTTATATAAAAATCAAATATACAGGCCAGGAGTGGTGGCTTACGCCTGTAATCCCAGCACTTTGGGAGGCCGAGGCAGGCGGATCACAAGGTCAGGAGATTGAGACCATCCTGACTAATACGGTGAAACCCCGTCTCTACTAAAAATACAAAAACCAAATTAGCCGGGTGTGGTGGCAGGCGCCTGTAGTCCCGGCTACTGGGGAGGCTGAGATGGGAGAATGGCATGAACTCAGGAGGCGGAGCTGGCAGTGAGGCGAGATCATGCCACTGCACTCCAGCTTGGGAGACAGAGCAAGATTCCTCAAAAAAAAGAAAAAAAAAGAAAAAATAGCTAGGAAAATCCTTAAAAAAATGTTAATGGGATGGGGGGAACTAGCCCTACTGATATAAAAGCCCAGTATAAAACCTCTGCAATTAAAAAAAAAATGTGTTACTAGAATATGAATAGAGAGATAGGCCATGGAATAGAATGGTAGACCCAAAATAGATAATAAAGATGATGTTGCAATTTAATAGAGAAAAGAAAGACTCATTAAATGGTGCTAAGAAAAATGTAACCCTGGCCGGGTGCAGTGGTTTATGCCTGTAATCCCAGCACTCTGGGAGGCCAAGGCGGGCTGATCACAAGGTCAGGAGATCGAGACCATCCTGGCTAACACAGTGAAACCCTGTCTCTACTAAAAAATACAAAAAATTAGCCAGGCGTGGTGGTGGGCGCCTGTAGCCCCAGCTACTCAGGAGGCTGAGGCAGGAGAATGGCGTGAACCTGGGAGGTGGAGCTTGCAGTGAGCTGAGATCGCACCACTGCACTCCAGCCTGGGCGACAGAGCGAGACTCCGATTCAAAAAAAAGAAAAATGTAACCCTATTTGGAAAAAGATAAGGCTAGATCCATACACCAGAATAAACTTCAACAATTACAGATTCAATCATAAAAGATGAAATCACTTAAGTAGTAGAAGAAAACAGAGGAGTAAATATCTTTAAAACATGTTGTAGAGAAAATCTAACTGATTCAAATACAGATATGTAAAAATACACTAAGTGGATCTAAATAAAATTTTTAAAATAGCTTGGCCTGACAAAAAAGTCGTGAGCAAGATTAAAAGACAAGTGACAAATTGAGAGAAAATATTTGAAACATATATCACAGATAAAGACCTAATCTGCCCAATATATTAATATCTCTAAAAAATGTCAGGAAGAAAATAATGGGAAAATGAGCAGAAGACATGTACAAACATTTCACACACACAAAAAAAAAGATATAAAAGGATACAAACATGTAAAGATGTTCAACTTTATTCATAATTAAAGAAATGCAAATCAAAACTATACTAAATCTATACTGAGATACTTTCTTACTTATCAAATTGGCACAAATTCAAAGTTTAATGACACATTTTCTTACATCTTGCAGTTGGGAGTGTAAAATGGTAAACCCTATGGATGAGAATTTAGCAGTATTTAATAAAACTACATATGCATTTACCCTTCAATCTAACAATCCCATTTCTATGAATTTACCTCAAAAATGCACCTCCACAAATCCAAAACAACATATGCACAAAGGTATTCATTGTGGAATTATTTGTATTGGCAAAGTACTAGAAACAACCTAACTGCCCATTCCTAAGAGATAGTGGAATCAACTATGGGAGAGCCACATAATGAAATACTAACAACTGTTTTTAAAAAGTGAGGAAAATCTGTATGAATTATTTTGGAGTGATTTCCAGGGTATATTACTATTTTTATTTATCATTTATTTATTTATTTTTGAGACGGCGTCTCACTCTGTCGCCCAGGCTAGAGTGCAGTGGTGCAATCTTGGCTCACTGTGACCTCCACCTCCCGGGTTCAAGTGATTCTCCTGCCTCAGCCTCCCAAGCAGCTGGGATTATAGGTGCGTGCCACCATGCCCAGCTAATTTTTTTGTATTTTTAGTAGAGACGGGGTTTCACCATGTCAGCCAGGATGGCCAGGATCTCCCGGCCTTGTGATCCGCCTGCCTCAGCCTCTCAAGTACTGGGATTACAAGAGTGAGCCACCACACCTGGCCTTCCAGGGTATATTTTTAAGTAGAGAAATCAAAGTTGAAAGAGAATATATAGCATCTTACATTTTATGTAAGAAAATTCATGAAAATAGTTATCTGTAGATGGTGGGTTTGGAACAGGGTGGCAGCAATAGGGATGAGAATAAGACTTTACTAAGTATATCTTTTTTAAATTTTTTTTTACATTGGAACCAGGCAGATGTTTTATTTATTCAGAAAAATAAAATTTAATTTAAAGCTATAAAAGGAAATTCTAAGATTGAATATAAACAGAAATAAATGACTGAATATATAAAATTGAACAGCATGATAAAAATAATTCAAGTAGCTTTTGAAAACAATAGTCAGGCTGTATGCACCCTCTTAGTGCAGTGATTCTCAACAGAGGACAGGGGACATTTGAGTATGTTTGAGACATTCTTAATTGCCATAACTTGGGGGTGGGAGTACTGGCCACCCCCAGTACTAGAAGCAGGGAGGCTGCTAAATATTCTGCAATGCACAGGGCAGCCCGTACAACAAAGAATGATCCAACCCAAAATGTCAGAGTGCTGCGGTTGAAAAAACCTATCTTAGTGAGAGATAATCTAAAAATCAAAACACAAAAATTACGAAGAATTTTTTTTTTTTTTTTTTTTTTGAGACAGAGTCTCACACTGTCGCCCAGGCTAGAGTGCAGTAGTGCGATCTCAGCTCACTGCAAGCTCCACCTTCCGGGTTCATGCCATTCTCCTGCCTCAGCTTCTGCAGTAGCTGGGACTACAGGCACCCGCCACCACGCCTGACTAATTTTTCGTATTTTTTAGTAGAGACAGGTTTTCACTGTGTTAGCCAGGATGGTCTGGATCTCCTGACCTCATGATCCGCCCACCTCAGCCTCCCAAAGTGCTGGGATTACAGGTGTGAGCCACTGCACCTGGCCGCAATTTTTTAACTTTACTATAGTTTTGTTGTTGGGAGAAGTACTGATGTAATCACTCTAAAACAATTTTGTGTAGATTACGGAACAGAGCAAATAAGCAAATGTATTCACATTGTTGAGAACCAAGATTCTCACTGTAAGAGGAGAAAGCTATAACTAGGGAATAGGGGAAGACAAGGAACCCTGTAATTGCTGAGTATGAACTCCTGATTTAACAAAAAGGAAAAAAGAGATCTCCTAGCTTTTCTCACTGAAAAGGCCTAAAGTAATGACACCTCAGTAGCCATAGCACACTTAGTATTCAGATCATGGTTTCTAAATACCATTGTTTACAAAAAGTAGCCAGGTGTCCTTGGGAAGCTGCTGACTCAAGGGCTAAGGGACAAGGTGAGTCAGAATATCTAGCTGTGCCAGAAAGCAAGAAAGTGCTCAAAGACCAATGAGAGTATACTAAAAGAACTACAGGAACCATCTCGAAGGAGCTCTATTGGCCAAATTAGAATAATATGAAAAAGAATAACAATGATAATAAATTATAATACATTGAATCCAAAAGAATACATGAGTTCATAGTTATTCAAAAAATGGAGGATTAGATAAAGTTCTTATTCACAGAAGAATATCAACTATAGACAATATGTTAACATTAGAAAATCTCATTTTGCAACCACCAATGTAGTAATTGATGCAAGCAAGATCAGAAGTGGATGCTAAAACCTTTTGGGGGGTCATAGGCCCAAACAATCTCAAAATACTACCCCATATATTGCCTATTAATTATAAAAGGAAAGAGTTCCCCTTACTGTTGTAACATCTGGCAGACTTCAACTTAACCAAAAAGTCAAGCTTTGCGTCACCAGTATTGGAGTAAGTGACAAGATATGCCATAATAAGAAGTAAACTGCATCAATTCTGTAATATACATGCACCATCCCCCAGGCAGTGGGATAAGGGGCTCTGGGTCAGGCAAATTTCAGTTGCTATCCCAGCAAGATGAGATAATCACAAGAATCTTAAAAAGAGACATGATTAAATAGTATGCATAAGCCTTTGCTGAGTTAAAAAAATCATAATTTAAAAAGACATTATACTGGAACAAGATGCAATTTGAATATGGATTCATTATTAAATGCTATTAGTTTATTTATGTTAAATTCCATTCCTATGCTAATAGAATTGTGGTCAGGTAGACGTGTGCTTTTCCTTGGGAAATATATGCCAATGTATTTAGGAATAAACTGCCATAATGTCTGTAACTTACTTTCAGGTGGTGCACATAGATAGATAGATAGATATAGCACATGTGGCGAACTCTTAACAACTGGAGCATTAAAGTAAGGGGCATACTCTGTCAACTTTTCTACAGATTTGAATTGTTTCATTTAAAATGAAAGTGATGGAAAAAGATCAGATTGAATCCATAAGTTGATAGGGAACCAATACATTATTTTAAAACTGGTAAAAGGAAGGCATCAAGCATTTATTCTCCCTTCCCTAAAAGAACTGTAACGCAGGGTAACCAAACAGTTCACCAAGGAATTTTCTTTTCTTTTTTTTTTTTTTTGAGACGGAGTCTCGCTCTGTCGCCCAGGCTGGAGTGCAGTGGCGCAATCTCGGCTCACTGCAAGCTTCGCCTCCCGGGTTCATGCCATTCTCCTGCCTCAGCCTCTCTGAGTAGCTGGGACTACAGGCGCCCGCCACCACGCCTGGCTAATTTTTTGTATTTTTTAGTAGAGACGGGGTTTCACCGTGGTCTCGATCTCCTGACCTCGTGATCCGCCCGCCTCGGCCTCCCAAAGTGCTGGGATTACAAGCGTGAGCCACCTCGCCCGGCCAGGAATTTTCTTTATATAGATATTTTCTGTACAATAAATGGAGTAGAAGTTGAGTAGCACCATTTGTAACTCCTAATGGATTAATGGGTCTAGACATAACTGCCAACCAGCATGCTAAAGAGAGAAACACCAAAATATATTTACCTCCTGATGGAAGTAGACAGTACCACCCATGACGTAGTCTTGCCAAATCAAACAAACAACAACAACAAAACTCTGATCTGACCAAGTTTCTATGTTTAGCTGTCAATATAGAGGGAACACGGAGGTGGGGGGTGGGGGATGGGGAGTGGGAGGTTGGGGGTGGGGGGTGGGGACAGAGCAATATGGTAAACATCACCATGGGGATACAGTCATTCACATCTGGGAAGAGCTTCCTGGGAGACCTACAGGCCAAACAACCTAGTTCTTGCCCAGTTAAATTACTAGAGGAAAAATGTGGAGAAGGACAACTATTATCTTAAAAGAAACTTAGAAGACGTAACAACCTATTGTGATTTATAGACCTTATTTATAATCTTCATTAATGCAAATAAACTTATGGAGGAAAAAGTATGAGAGAAACAACTGGAAAATGTAAACATGGCCGGGATATTCAATGATGTTAAGGAATTATTTTTAGTCATTTTTAGACATGATAATGGTATTTGATTATGTGTTCTTAAAAAGAGCTCTTATCTTTTAGAGATATCCTTTGAAATATTTATGGATGAAATAATATGATGCTGTGGATTTACTGCAAAATAATGGGGTATAGATGGAACAAGAATGTACAAGTTGATAATTGGTAAAGTAACTGGTGAAGGGTGCAGGGCTATGCCTTATATTAATCTCCTTGGAAAATAATTAGAAGTTTGAATTTTTCTGAAATCAAAGATTAGTTGAAAAAATAAAATGAAGTCAGCTTTGGAGAAAAAGTCAGACAAAAGTCAGCTTTGGCAAGTGCCTCCTACTGTTCTTGAGCCTCTACCATGGGGCACTTCCATTCTCTCATTTAATTCTCACAGTCACATCCTCACACAGCAGGCGTTGCAGAGATTCAGCATATATCCTCTGGTGTCAGGTCTCCTGGTTTCAAATCTCAGTTCTGCCAGTGGCTGCTGGGCCAATTAGTCTCAATTTCCTTATCTCTAAAATGGGGTGCCAATAATATTTGCTACTTCATGGGATTGTAGTGAGGATTAAACAACGAATTAGTGACACAATTTAGCTATTAGGGCTTGTTGTTAATAATTGATGGAACTGGGATATGATCTAAGATTTGTTTGGCCTAGAAACTATCATCCTGCACTTCGCTGCCTGGAGGATAGTGGGTATATATGTACGTGTGCATCAGTTTTCAGTACTCTCTGCCAAAGCCACTTCATCCACCCTGTTAGGCACATGCTAAATTTTAAATATCAGCAGCAAAATTTAGGATATGCCAAGAAAAAAGATTGTGCTGTTAACAGAATCATATATAATAACTTAGGTGAATACTTATGGATTCATTGATTCATTCAACACATATTCACTAAACTTGGCTCTGCAATAGATGAGAGCAGTTTAATAAAATAGATACAGCCACTGCTCTCACAAGTTTACTAATCAGGAACCATGTTGGAATTTCAACTACAGAGCTAGCTGGGAGACAGAGGATGCCAAGTGGGACAGAAATATCCGTCCTCCGAGGCTGGCCCAGCAATGACCAATGAGCAGTAAGTCCAGGATTTAATCAACTCTAGCATAATTCTGGAAATCAGCAGTTGTAGGAATAAACCAATAGGCAGATCTCAGCCACAGTGACTCCAGGCAATGGTCAAATGTGTGGGAACCAGCCAGGGAGCAGAAGAAGTGTTTCCTGGAACTCTGTCCATCCATAGAAGATTTTTTTTTAAGAAGCTGGGGAATGGAAGGGAAGATTTCAATTTCAGAAACAAGGTTTGAGGCTGGGTGCCGTGGCTCACAACTGTAATCCCAGCACTTTGGGAGGCTGAGGCAGGCAGATTGCTTGAGCTCAAGAGCTCAAGGCCAGCCTGGGCAACATGGTGAGACTCCGTCTATACTAAAAATACAAAAATAAAAATAAAAAATTGGGGCCGGGCGCGGTGGCTCACGCTTGTAATCCCAGCACTTTGGGAGGCCGAGGCGGGCGGATCACGAGGTCAGGATATCGAGACCACGGTGAAACCCTGTCACTACTAAAAATACAAAAAATTAGCTGGGCGTGGTGGCAGGCGCCTGTAGTCCCAGCTACTCGGAGAGGCTGAGGGAGGAGAATGGCATGAACCCGGGAGGCGGAGCTTGAAGTGAGCCGAGATCACGCTACTGCATTCCAGCCTGGGTGACAGAGCGAGACTCCGTCTCAAAAAAAAAATAAAAAATAAAAAATAAAAAAATAAAAAATTGGCTGGGCATAGTGGTGCATGTCCGTGGTCTCAGCTACTCGGGAGGCTGAGGTGGGAGAATCACTTGAGACCGGGGACGGAGATTGCAGTAAGCCATAATTGTGCCACTGCACTGCAGCCTGGGTGACAAAGCGAGACCCTGTCTCAAAAAAAAAAAAGAAAGAAGAAAGAAAAGAGGTTTGGCAAGAATAAGAAAGGATATTTGCGCTCAACCATACCAGCAGGGCCCTAATTCTGAGGCATCTGTGGTCCCAGCCAAGAGAGGTAGGAAGACCATAGAGACTGTGGGAGATCAAGGTCAGAGGCAACTTCTGAAGCCTTGACCATGAAGGGTGGGGCCAGGGAATCCTGCCCCAAAACTGCTGTTTGAGTACTCACTGCGGCCCCTTATCTTACTCTGGTTTCCCAGAATGGTACCCTGAGATAAGAGTTCATGTGCAGGTGGCTTATGAAGAAATTCTCCCAAGAGAAGCGAGGAAGGGAATGGAAGAAATGGGAACAGGAAAGAAGGAGAAGAAGAAAAATATGGCCAGACAAGGATTGCAATGTCAGGCAAAGTCCCAAAGGATTGCAATGTCAGGCAAAGTCCCAAGGGATAGCTTCAACTGGATCCTTCAGAACTTCTGGAGTATACATTTTGCCTGCGTTTGTTTCAAATGGAGGCAAGAAAGCTGGGCTTTTCTGCTCCTAGGTAAGACTGTCACCGGCTCAGAGCTTCCTGTGAGAGATCTACGTTCTCAGGCACTTCCAGGTCTTTGCCTTTCTGGCCAAAATGGCTGGGATAATTCCAGGGCTGACCTCTGAAAAGTGTCAGGTGCAGGCTTGTCAGAGCAAAGAAACTCAGAAGCCAGTTGAGGAGCATACAGAGCACCAAATGGGTTCCGAAGAGCTCTGGGCAGAGCACCAGTCATGTCCAACTCACATCTCTACTCCCAATTCTGGGCTTACTTGTCAGTAAAGGACCATCTGGGAGATGCCCATGGGTCTAGCCATTGTGAGTATGCTGCAGATCTTTAGTGCACATGTTGCAAATTACTTTCAACTTCAAAGTAGGGTAGAGCTAAATCGCTGGTAAACTCAGAATTGGGTAACATGGAGCCAACAGGTTCAGAACGCAGGTTCCCACCCATGCCTGATGCCTGTGGATGTCAGTTCTGGTTATTAAGGGTGGCCTGTTGGCCTCAGAGCCTGGCTGCAGGCTCTCAGCATCACTGCTCTCTCTGCCTCTCTCCAATATTTCCAAACAGCAAGATCCCAAATCTGTTCCCCACTCAGATCTCTCCTCATTCCTTCCAGATCCATTCCTTGAAGCTAGATGCTGTTCCTGATCTTCATTGCCTCATATAAATAAGAGGCCTCACAAGGCATGGTGGCTCATGCCTGTAATCCCAGCACTTTGGGAGGCCAAAGCAGGCGGATCACCTAAGGCCAGGAATTTGAGACTAGCCTGGCCAACATGGTGAAACTGCATCTTCACTAAAAATACAAAAATTAGCCAGGCGCAGTGGCACACACCTGTAATCCCCTACTTGGGATGCTGAGGCAGAATTGCTTGAACCCTGGAGGTGGAGTTTGCAGTGAGCCTAGATTGTGCCACTGCACTCCAGCCTGGACAAAAAAGCAAGATGCAGTCTCAAAAAAATAATAAATAAATAAATAAATAAAAAACATAAGAGTGCTTCACATTACACCTATGGACTTTTACATCAGAAATTAGAGGAATCTGTGATAACCAAAGTATGAGAATGTGCTGGTTTGCGTGTATTTGTCCAGAATGAGGAGTGGGGGCTGAGAGTGGTCCTAATCCTGGAAGGCAAAGGAGAAAGGATTGTCCAATTTATCAGTCAGACCACAGCTACAGATGAAGTGGTCAAATAATAACTCAGGTGAGGACAGGATAAAGGGGAGATGGAGACTCCCAGGAACTAAAATGGCTACAGCCAAAAATTATACTCATGAAGACACCAAGTCCGAGCCAGAGAGACAATCCCGTAGACGCTCAAAGGGTGAAAACACTCATCAAAAATCTTGTAGCCTTAAAAGTTTTTCCTACCATATAGCATTGGGAAATGCAGTACTTTTTTTTAACCTTAAAAAAAAATCTTTAAGAAATGGCTTCAATCCCTTAACCTCAACATTGATCAGCATAAAAGACTCCAAATTATTCCACTAGGACCCCAATTTGCCAATTAGAAATGACATCATTTAACTTACCTGTACTGCCAAGATTCCAGAGTCAGAATTCAGTACTGTAGTCAGTAATGTTACTTATTGAAAAGATTATGGTCATGGTATAAACATTTATTTCCAGGGTTATCCTCACAAATGCAAACCAGGTGTACCTGTTTTTATAGCCATTTTTCCAAAAGGATTTTCAATAAATCACTTACATCTGTCCTTTGACTCCAGGGTGGTAAATAATTAAATTATTTAAGATAAGACTATTACATTACAGATCTCCCGATGGATGTGTGTAATTGTAATACAAAAAAAAAAAAAATCAAGCATTAGTCTCATCAAGCTTCCAAATCTAGTTACCAATTAGAGAAAATTCAAGGGTCAATGGAGCATGTTAAGTATCTGTATGGTGGAGGCCGGGCATGGTGGCTCACGCCTGTAATCCCAGTACTTTAGGACGCCAACGCGGACGGATCACGATGTCAGGAGATCGAGACCATCCTGGCTAACAGGGTGAAACCCCGTCTCTACTAAAAATACAAAAAATTAGCTGGGCGTGGTGGCGGGCGCCTGTAGTTCCAGCTACTCCAGAGGCTGAGGCAGGAGAATGGCGTGAACCCGGGAGGCAGAGCTTGCGGTGAGCGGAGATTGCGCCACTGCGCTCCAGCCTGGGCAACAGAGCGAGACTCCGTTTCAAAAAAAAAAAAAGTATCTGTATGGTGGAAATGCTGGTAGATTGAAACTGGCCATGGTGGGAATGCCTACACCACAAAAAATGACCAATGCTGCAGTCTAAGGTTTTTATTTCCTGAGAGCCCATCGTTAAACATTTACCAGCATACCACTGCCTTTGTCAGTTCTGAAAATGCCCGTGGCCACTATCACCCAATACAAGGAGGAGCATGCCAGAAGGGAAATTGAAAAGGAAAGAGGAAAGTCCAGATTGCAATTGGTCTTAACCAGTTGCAGTTCAAATATCTTACTTTGCAATCTTAAAAAGACATAAGACCATTGCTAGTGAGGGGGCCTTGAAACATAATCTTCATTAGCTTCTTGGTCTGCTTGGCTGATTCTTTCAGGTCATTCAAATCTTGTGCAAATGTCAACTCATCAGAAAAGCCTTCCATAACCATTCTAGCTAATCGCTCTCTTTGTCATTCTTGACACTTTATACTGTTTCATTTTTCTGCAGGGTGCTTACCACTATCTATTATAACAATAAACTTTCTATTCATAATGAATGTATGCTCCATGAGCACGATTCTGTTCTGTTTTTCTCAGTGCAGTGTCCCAGCAATAAGCACAGTGCCTGGTAGGTGCTCAACAAACATGGGATGAATAAATTAAAGACCATAGGCAATGATATGGAAAGATGTGCCTACATTATTGTTGAGGAGGGAAAAGAAAACACATTATAGAAAGATAAAGAGTTGGCCGGGCGCGGTGGCTCACGCTTGTAATCCTAGCACTTTGGGAGGCCAAGGCGGGCGAATCACGAGGTCAGGAGATCGAGACCACGGTGAAACCCCGTCTCTACTAAAAATACAAAAAATTAGCCGGGCGTGGTGGCGGGCGCCTGTAGTCCCAGCTACTCGGAGAGGCTGAGGCAGGAGAATGGCGTGAACCTGGGAGGCGGAGCTTGCAGTGAGCCGAGATTGCGCCACTGCACTCCAGCCTGGGCGACAGAGCGAGACTCTGTCTCAAAAAAAAAAAAAAAAAGAAAGATAAAGAGTTGATCTTCATTATTCATTGATTCTGTTTGTTAATTCACCTACTCACTAAGCCAATTTGTAATCCCAAAAACAACGCTCATGACACTTTCTCTGTTATATACAACAATGCATTCCTAGCTGAGGCTGAAGAGGAAAGTGACACTCTGCCTTCTTGTTTCAGCTCTCATACTGTAAACAAGTGTCCTTTTTGCAATCTATTTAGTGCCATGTTTTTGTATTTTCTTTTGCTGTTTATAATGTCCCCAAACATACTGATGAAGTGCTATCTAGTGATTTTTGGTTTTCTTTTTGTTTTTTTTTGAGACGGAGTCTCACACTGTCTGCCAGACTGAAGTGCAGTGGTGCAATCTCAGCTCACTGCAACCTCTGCCTCCCAGGTTCATGTGATTCTCCTGCCTCAGCCTCCTGAGTAACTGGGACTACAGGTGCACACCACCACACCCAACTAATTTTTGTATTTTTAGTAGAGACAGGGTTTCACCATGTTGGCCAGGATGGTCTTGATCTCTTGACCTCATGATCTGCCTGCCTCTGCCTCCTAAAGTGCTGGGATTACAGGCATGAGCCACGGTGCCCGGCCACTGTAGTGTTTTTAAGGGCACAAAGTCTGTGATGTGCCTTACAGGGAAAAGGACCATTTGTGCCATTGGAGAAAATATGTGTTTGATAAGCTTTTCTCAGACATGAGTTATAGTACTGTTGGCTATGAGTTCAATGTTAATGAATTAATGATATACACTGAATAAGGTGTCTTTAAACAGAAATACACATAGAACAAGATTATGTATTGGTAAGTTGGTGATATGGTTTGGTTGTGTCCTCACCCAAAATCTCATCTTGAATTGTAGTCCCCATAATCCCCCATGCTGTTCCCGTGATAGTGAGTGAGTTCTCATGAGATCTGATGGTTTTTTGTTTTTGTTTTTGAGATGGGAGTCTCATTCTGTTCCCAGGCTGGAGTGCAGTGGTGCGATCTTAGCTCACTGCAACCTCCGCCTCCCAGGTTCAAGCAATTCTCCTGCCTCAGCCTCTCGAGTAGCTGGGATTACAGGCGCATGCCACCACACCTGGCTGATTGTTTTGTTTTTTGAGACGGAGTTTTGCTCTTGTTGCCCAGGCTGGAGTGCTATGGCACAATCTCAGCTCACTGCAACCCCCACCTCCTGGCTTCAAGGGATTCTCCTGCTTCAGCCTCCCAAGAAGATGAGATTACGGGCAGGCACCACCATGCCTGGCTAATTTTGTATTTTTAGTAGAGATGGGTTTTCCCCATGTTGGTCAGGCTGGTCTTAAACTCCGGACCTCAGGTGATCCACCCACCTTGGCCTCTCAAAGTGTTGGGATTACAGGTGTGAGCCACTGTGCCCAGCCTACCTCGCTGATTTTTGTATTTTTAGTACAGACAGGGTTTCACTGTGTTGGCCAGGCTGGTCTCGAACTCCTGATCTCAGGTTATCCACTTGCCTCAGCCTCCCAAAGTGTTGGGATTACAGGCGTGAGCCACTGCACCCAGCCTATCTGATGGTTTTATAAGTGCTCGGTAGTTCCTCCTGTGTTCACTTCTCTTTTCTGCCGCCTTATGAAGAAGATTCCTTGCTTCCCCTTCACCTTCTGCCATGATTGTAAGTTTCCTGAGGCCTCCCCAGCCATGCTGAACTGTGTGTCAATTAAACTTCTTTTCTTTATAAATTATTCACTCTCGGGTAGTCCTTTTTTTTTTTTTTTCTTGAGACGGAGTCTCACTCTGTTGCCCAGGCTGGAGTGCAGTGGCAAGATCTTGGCTCACTGCAAGCTCCACCTCCTGGGTTCACGCCATTCTCCTGCCTCAGCTTCCCCAGCAGCTGGGACTACAGGCACACGCTGCCATGCCTGGCTAATTTTTTGTATTTTTAGTAGAGACCGGGTTTCACCGTTGTTAGCCAGGATGGTCTGGATCTCCTGACCTCGAGATCCGCCTGCCTTGGCCTCCCAAAGTGCTGGGATTATAGGTGTGAGCCACCATGCCCGGCCAATCTTGGGTAGTTCTTTATAGCAGTATGAAAATGGACTAATACAGTTGGAAAAAAATGTAATCATAGGCTCACAGGAACCTAACTCTGTATTTCCCCTAGGAGCAATGCTTTAGTATTAACTAATTCAGTGTTCATGGCAATTTTATAAAACATAATTACTGTAAATAATGAGAATTGATTGTACATTGATGTTACATTTGCTAAAATATATACATATATAATAGATATAACAGATACAGCCACAGTTATAGATAGATTTGTGTAGAAATATCTATCTATTTTCTACATAGCAAAATATCTGGATGTATATAAACTATTAATAGCAGTTACCTCTGGAGAGTGAGATTAAGGACCTATTAGAAGAGTTTCATTCTGTGCCATTTTTTACACTTTTATATTTTTGATAATTTTTTCAACAAGTAATTACTATTTTGCTAATTTTTCACACTAACATTTTTAACAAACTAAAACAATAAATTTTTCCTTAAAAAATAAAAACACAACCTTGCTCTCTCCCCCCCTCCACAAAAATAAATAAATATATTCATAAACTTTAGCAAGATTTAGGAAAAAGCTCATATCCTTGGACAGTTTCATTTTAAAAGAAACATCAACAAGAAAGTGCAGGCCTATAAAGAAATAAAAAATAGACCAGATAAGTGATTGAAAGGAAAAGTAGTATATGAAAATAACATTTCTTAACCAAATTGCTAAATCAATAATTATACAAATAAATAACAAATATATGCAGGAATGAAGCTGCCCTTAATGAAGGAAAAAAAGGGAGTCTTCAGGTGTGACATGATTGTCATCAAAGAACGAAGTTGGAAAAGCAAAATAAAATACAAAAGCTTAAAAGAAACAAAAGTGTCCAATTCACAATGTACTGAAAAGAAATAGGTTCATGGCAAAGGAGGTTTGTTTTTCGTTTTTGTTTTTTTTTAAGATTGGACTCTTTTCAGCATTCTACACTTAAATAACTGCAATATTTATAAGTAGAATCCTAGTCAACTCTTTCAAAACGATTGGCCCTTTAGTGTTAAATTAAGTTAGACCTAAAGCTGCTTCCTTATACATTTTAAGTTTGCCATAAAGGTTTCTCCATACATAGTGAACTGTAATCTAACTGGATGTGTAAACAGACTAACCTACTCTTGCACCAATCACTGAGTTTCAGCCAATCACAGGCAGCCAACTGTTCAAACTGTGTTCAAATAAGGCAAATGCCAAGCTGTAACCATTTCAGCTGTTTCTGTACCTCACTTCCGTTTTCTGTCTGTCACTTTCCTTTTCTGTTCATAAATTTTTCTTCACCACGCAGCAGTGGCACAGTCTATTCAGGTTCAGGAGGCTGCCTGATTCTTGAACTGTTCTTTGCTCAATTAAATTCTGTTTAATTTAGTTAGTCTAAAGTTTTTCTTCTAACATAAGAAATGTGCTTTTTATTGTCTCCAAAGAAAGAACACCATGTCCATGATGGCTTAGTTACTTTCTGTAAGAGCAGGGTATTTTTCATACAGTGTAGAGTAAGTACTAAGTAAAAGTCAGGGATTGCTGCTAATTCATTCCAGGCATAAGAGACTTGGGGCATGCACAGGTAGATGAAGAAACAAGAGTTAGCACCCATTCCTAGCATAACACCTGAGAAGTAAAGACTGTTCTCAGAGATACAATCATTCTTCACGTTTCATAAACAGAAACCCACGAGGCAAGAAGAATTTGGGTGATATTTTTCCTCTTTCCCAGTAGCAGCAATATAGAATAGCACTAATTGGGCCTTAAAATCAGCAAAAGTTTAACTCTATTCTCCCTACCTCCTCACCCATTCATCCTCTTACCAGCCCCAGCCTCATAAGCTCCTTTTTCTGTGGAGCTCCCTATAAGATGTTTTTGCTTTTTGTTTTTAAATAGAGACAGGGTCTCACTCTGCCACCCATGCTGAAGTGCCATGGTGCAATCATAGCACACGGCAGCCTCAAACTCCTGGGCTCAAGCAATCATCTCACCTCAGCCTCCCAAATAGCTGGGACTATAGGTGCCTGCCACCATGTCTGGCTAATTTTTTAATTTTTTTGTAGAGACAAGTCTTATGATGTTGCCCAGGCTGGTCTTGATCTCCTAGCATCAAGCAATCCTCCCACCTCAGTAAAGTACTGGGATTACAGGCATGAGCCACTGTGCCTGGCCAGATGTCATTTTTTAAAAGAATTCTGGGGACTAAACATTTGAACTGATGATAAGTCTATCATCAGTAACCAAGTTTAAGAAATTCTAGACAATCAAATGAACCATCTTGAAGTTTTTCCCCTGGAAAGAAAGAAGTTGGAGGAGTAAGTCTCCATTGAAATCTGCTGTAGTGTGAGGGTGTCACTTGAGAAAGTGGCCTTATAAAATGATGGATCAATGGTTTTTACCACCATAGACTTGACTGGCATACATTTCAATCATCAATGAGAAAAAGCCATACAGCTACATTTTGCCCTTTAGAGTCAAGCACACCATATCACAGAATAAGGATTAGGAATCTTCAAAAGGGAGGCTTTTCTCAAAAGAGCCACAGGTAGCATGAGTATATGTCTTCTCAATGAGCATGAAATTGTACTTTCTTTCTTTCCCAAATGCATTTTGTTTCCTTAAATAAGGCAAAAATTCACTTAAAAAAAAGAAGGCTTCCACGGCATGTATTGATCCTTCAGCATGAACATTTATATTAATGGTTAAGAATAACATTTAAGCATTTAAGGGGAGAAAAAAAAATCAGTATGCAAGCTAATCTCATGCTAAGCCTGCAGCCCATCTAATTGAATTTTAAGTACAGTTGTGAGTTCTTCTTTCTTCCCACTTCTAGTATATTTTACTGACTGTAGAGATAATTTTTTCACGGTATATTTAAAAGTGCGTTAATAGACAACATTATTGCTCACAGACAAAAAAAGAAAAGGCTACTTCTCAGGTTTTTGTTCTTCATCTTACAAAGTCTGCAAGAAAAGAAAAGGTGGACCTTCATTAAAATTTGGCCTTGATCATTTTTAGGGCAAATGAATTATAGGGAAGCCTCCTAGAAAACATCACCAATACTCAGTAAAACAAATATACTTTAGGAGCTCAAAGTTAAATTCATCTAGTGAACCGATAATAAAATTTTTTTCTAGGACTGTTTGCCTAAAGGATTTCGGCTTTGTTATTGGAACATAAGAAATCCTAGACCCCGAGAAAGGCCACTTGGCTCAGCATGGCTGATACTTTCAAATTCCCTGATTCCAGCTCCCTATAGTTCCTCAATTTAAAAATTCATCTATTCATCTGTTTGAAACAATAAAATGATGGTCCTAGTTTCTCTAGAGTTTTTTGGCAACTGCTTATTTGAGACATTTATCTTCCAGGTGAGAGTATTTTGGCAATAGCACCTCTTTCTTTTCCTACTGTCCTATTTGTATAAGGTCAGGTTGGCCTCTATACTATGAGCATGAAGAGCTTAATTGGAACAATATTATTATCCTTCACAATTTACAGAAATATATTTGGCCCTCATGAACTGTCATTTTCCTCAGGAAGAATATGCTGCTTTCTTATTAAGCCTTGTGGAAAAACAGAAATAGTTCTTCTGAACCCCTTGGTGTTGCCTAGGCATTCTACCATGTTGCTCTTAAGCAAAAGAACAGAAGAGACACAATGACCTTGAAACTTCATTCTAAAACAACTCCCAAAAGTGAAAACATAGCAAAATCACTGAGTCAGTTTTGGAATTGGTAGATTTCATGGAAGAATACCTCCCATAGGACCCACATAGAAAGGGATTTCGTTTGTAAAAAGACAGCATCCGCCCCTCACGTGATCTCCATGAATGAATCTATCTTGACCCTTTTCTTTGCAAACCCAAACTCTGATGCCCTTCCCCATTCCATTGTCTTCGTCTCCCTTTTATAGAAGGATGGCACCTGTTCCAGGCAGCCACATCTGTTGTCCCTCTGTCCCTCAAAATTTTAGCCAGAGAAGCTACAACCAGAAATCTTGCCTTTTAAAGATCCAAATTAATAAAACCATTGGCTTTCTAGAAAAACTCCTTCCTCATTGTTCACATTCTTCTCAATCCTTTACATATCTATTACTCACCTTCACCTCAACATCAGAATTTTTCACCACGGCCCCAACTATTGCACCTCCCTTGGTTTCCCTATATTTTCCCTCAATGGTATTACTTTCCTCAGCCTTTTGTTCTTCAAATTGCCTGGCTGCTTTTCACTGCCTCTTTGCTTGCCCTCTACGCACAGAATCTTGACAATTCTTTAAGATATCACCCAGGTTTACTTTTTTCCTCTGTGTTTCCACAGCCACTGCCCAAAGTTTGACCCTCTTTACCACATATCTTTATATTACTAGAAAATTCTAATTATTGGTACTTAACATACCTGCATCCAGCTCTTCCATCCCATCATACACCATCACACACCACGCAGCCATCTCTACCTTTCTAAAATACCTTTTTCAGTATGTTAACTTCTATTCCCATCTTCTCCATAAATTTTCACCCTAGCTTAAGAACCTACCCTAAAATGGCCGGGCGCAGTGGCTCATGCCTGTAATCCCAGCACTTTGGAAGGCGGAGGCGGGCTGATCACAAAGTCAGGAGATTAAGACCATCTTGGCTAACTCGGTGAAACCCGTCTTAGCCGGGCGTGGTGGGGGGCGCCTGTAGTCCCAGCTACTGGGGAGGCTGAGGCAGGAGAATGGCGTGAACCCAGGAGGCGGAGGTTGCAGTGAGTCGAGATCGTGCCACTGCACTCCAGCCTGGGCGACAGAGCGAGACTCCATCTCAAAAAAAAAAAAAGAACCTACCCTAAAACAACAGCAATGACCATGCATTAGCTGGTTACCTGCTACAATCATCCTAGGTGCTATACAAGTTGCTTTTCATACATTATATTTAATCTTCACTATTACCCTGTAAGTTTGGTGTCTTTATTACCATTTTGTAATAGAGAAAACTGAAACAAAATAAATAAGCAACTTTTCCAGGAATGACTAGAGCTTAAATTAGAATTCTCATCAGTTCGACTTCCAAACCCATGCTTTCCCCTGATTACGAAGGCCCCCAATTACCTAATGGATCTATCAAAACTCTTCCAACCTCCAGTTTGAATAGCCTCATGATGTGGCACACCTGATCTACTATATCACCACAAACCTTGTGCTCCAAAAGATGGTAGTTAAGGTCACGCACTCTGGGTTCAGGTGCTAGCTCTGCAACTTACCAGTTCAGTGAGCTGCAACAAGTTCCTTGACCTCTCTGCACCTCAACTTTCTCATAAATCCTGATAATAGCACTCCGAGAGATGTTAAATTTGTGGAGGGCATGCTCTCAGGACAAACACCGGTAAGGCAGTGAGAGAAGTAAGATTGAGGAGAGAGAGAAGTTGAACGGTGAGGCAGTGGCAACAGAGGCCTCAGCTGATCCCACTAATTCCAGCTCCGAAGCTGGCTTGGCCCTGAAGAGATATTGACCAGTGATTGGACACAGGCCTGAAAAAGTGTGTAGCCTTGGACAGGCAGCTCCTCCCTGCCAAGTGCAATTTCTAGGGAAGGATTTAGCTATGAGCTGTCAGCAGACAACACTTCCGGAAATGGGAGCAATGCCTTGGGCCTATAGGGGGACATCTGTGTGACACACCACAGCATCCATTACGGTTAGCATAAGCACTATATGAATTATTACCTATAAATCACTTAGCTGGCATATTTTAGCCCAAGGTAAGTATTAGCTCTCACATCAGTTTCACTGCCTAGAAAGTTTCTTTGCTTTACCTGAAGGCTGCCTGACTAAAATTTTGAAAGAAGGTTGACAGTGTGGATTTTTGTTTATTTGTTTTAATGCCCGATGCAGCTAAACTCTGTAAATATTTATACATTTATCTGATTATGTGTTTGCTTCTACCTATTACATAATGCTTTGGTTTGCTGTACTTTAAAGTGCTTATTTCCATACTGTCTATCAGAGCTGAAAGCAAATACAGAAGAACAGTGTCTTCTTAACTAAATATGGTCATCAATGAACACATGCCAGAGCAACTGCTGGTTGTTTAAAGAGTATTTAAAATTAATCCACGTAGTCTTGAAAAGGAAGATGAAAATTTTTAAACAATACAAAATTGAAGGGCATACATAAATGCCACCAGCACTAGAACTCAACAAATCCTTGAATCCTCTCAATTATCCCTTCAATCTTCTCTCTCCTGTTAGAAATATTCCTGAAGTCTTAATTCCCTCAACCTGAGCTCTAGACACCCAGCAACCAAAAAGCGTGGGGACTCTGGGGCTAATATTGCAAGGGGTGTAATATATGTATCCATCTACCAAAAAGGTTGTACATTTTTTGGCCAAAGAATGCAAAATTTCAGCTAGATAGGAGGAAGAAATTCAAAAGATCTATTAAACAACATGGTTATCTGTAGTTAATAACAATGTATTGTATTCTCAAAAATTGCTGACAGTGGATGTTAAGTGTCCTCATCACAACAAAAATAAGCATATGAGGTAATACATATGTTAATTAACTTAATTTAGCCATTCCATAATGTATACCTATTTCAAAACAGGTTGTACATGATAAATATATGCAATTTTTGTCAATTAAAAATATAGAAATAATTAAGTCTATATCTCTCACCATATATACCATCCCCCCAAATTATATAATACTGTAATTAATAATGTATAAACTCATTTAATGACATTACTGAATAAATATATAGTTCTCTAGCATCATTAATTTCCTTAATGTTTAATATTTACAAATATTATTGGCCAGGCTCGGCGGCTCACGCCTATAATCCCAGCACTTTGGAAGTCTGAGGCAAGCTGATCACAAGGTCAGGAGTTCAAGACCAGCCTGACCAACATGGTGAAACCGCATCTCTACTAAAAATACAAAAATTAGCTGGGCGTGATGGCAGCCGCCTGTAATCCCAGCTACTCGGGAGGCTGAGGCAGGAGAATCGCTTGAACTGGGAGGTGGAGGTTGCAGTGACCTGAGATCACACCACTGCACTCCAGCCTGGGCAACAGAGCAAGACTCTGTCTCAAAAAAAAAAAAGGGAAAACAAATCACACACATTATGATAAGAAAATATTTCCATAGTCAATCACTACACTTTTTGTATTCCTTTTTATCCCTAATACAATGTATCTTTTCATCCTAAAGGCAACAGAGACACCAACTTCCCCATAAGGGCTAACAACAATTATCTATCTATGTATTCCTCTAGTATCTCTTATACAGTAGAGAAAGCAAAATATATCATAATTTTACAAATATTTATTGCACACTTGGTTCGTGCCAGATATTGTGCCAGGTCCTAATGATATAATATTAAACTAAATATATTAGTTATCTATTTATAGGTAGCTTACAGTCTAGTAGAAAAAACAAATCATAAAAACGAAAACTGGCTGGGCGTGGTGGCTCACGCCTGTAATCCCAGCACTTTGGGAGGCCAAGGTGGGCACATCACTTGAGGTCGGGAGTATGAAAGCCTGACCAACATGGAGAAACTGTCTCTACTAAAAATACAAAATTAGCCGGGTGTGGTGGCGCATGCCTGTAATCCCAGCTACTCGGGAGGCTGAGGCAGGAGAATCGCTTGAACCCCAGAAGTGGAGGTTGCGGTGAGCCAAGATCGTGCCATTGCACTCCAGCCTGGGCAACAAGAGTGAAACTCTGTCTCAAAAAAAAAAAAAAAAAAAAAAAGAAAAAAGAAATCTATACTTTTGATAAGTGTTGTGAAAGAAAAATGAAAGGTGTGATGAGTGATGAGTTTAGGGGAAATTGTTTCAGATTGGGTGGGCAGGAGGAGAGAGGGAGATGCAAGGAAAGGAAGCCTCCTTAAAGCTGAGATCTAAAGGATGTGTGGGAGTTAATCAACAAAACTGATCGATGCAGAATTCTAGGCAGAAGCAATACCATGTGGAAGTAAACAGAGGAAGCTTCAATGTTGCCATGTGAGGAGGAATAGATCTGTTTGCAATTTATAAGAACATAATTCAGAGATTTTTTTTTTTTTTTTGAGACAGAGTTTCACTCTTGTTGCCCAGACTGGAGTGCAATGGCGCGATCTCGGCTCACTGCAACCTCTGCCTCCTGGGTTCAAGCGATTCTCCTGCCTCAGCCTCCCGAGTAGCTGGGATTACAGGCATGTGCCACCACACCTGCCTAATTTTTGTGTTTTTAGTAGAGACGGGGTTTCTCCGTGTTGGCCAGGCTGGTCTTGAACACCCAACCTCAGGTGATCCGCCCGCCTCGGCCTCCCAAAGTGCTGGGATTACAGGCGTGAGCCACCGCACCTGGCCTATGATAAATTTCATTGAAAACTTAAAATGCAAGTTTTTTAAAAATGTGCTTACTTCAGGCCGGGGGCAGTCACATGCTCTCCATCCTCTTCAAATGCCTCCTTCGTACTCTGTCCTCCTTCAAGGCCCTACCAGGCTCTTTGACATTTGCAGGCAAAATAATCTTTTCCCATCAGCCATCCTGTAGCTTTTGCTGAGGCTGCTATTGTAGCACTTACCATAGAGCACATCTCCAATTATATGCCACTTCCGCAGGAGGCCTCCTTTGAAGTTAATGGCCCCTTCTGGGGTTGTCTTACCTCTTTGTCCTGGCCCCTTTCCCAGGACTTGCTCCTCCTTCCTGTAATGGTCTGTCAACCTCCTCTTCTGGCTGAACCGCAAGCCTCCCAGGGGCTAACACTATCTTGCTCACCTGGTATTAACACACCTACTATGATGGTTGATTCATAGTGGAATGCATATTTCACTGTCAAACCAAAAAATGTGTTTTCTTATCATTGTTTTTGATAAGAAAACCTTAAAACATTTTTTAGAAGGGAAATAAGTTGAATTATACCTAAAATTAAATTAATACGCCAAAAAAAATTTCATGTCACTTTAAAAACAAATCCAAGTGATTCAGTATTATTTCATTTAATTTTTTGTAACTCACTGTTTTTCTCAATTCAGTGAAAGTGTGTTCTCTTAAAACTCCATGTTTACATTTCAGTCAAACTTTTTAAATTTAGCAGCTCTCATCTGCTGAATCTCAAGAGACCCAGTTGTACATATGGGCCTTATGATAGATATCTCATACCTTTTTAAAAAATAATGCTAATAATGGAAACCACACTATCTCAGCATTTCCTGAGTGCTGCAACTTTGATAGTATACTCTTTACAATGGCTTGGCATTCTAGAAGACATTCATTTTGGGGTTTTGTTTGTTGTCTCTTCAGACATGACCTTCAGTATCAGCTCTTTCTTAATTAAACTGCTGAATAGCAAACTCCTCTTTTCCCTGGGGAACTGGAACGTTGTAATATAATCCTTCTCTGGGTCCCAACAAAAGACTGTGTCACTTAACTCCCACAGACTCCTTAGACCCCAAGTGTTTGAGTTTAAATACCGATTCCCTTACTTGTGTGAGTAGCAGAGGAACACTGAGTAAAGAAGAACAAGAAGCAGAAGTGGAGGAAGCAGAAAACAAGAGGCATGAAACAAGAGGTCTGGAAAGGAAAAAGGTAAAACAATTTACTATAGAAAACAGCCAGGAGAAGAGAATGCCCATGAACTTGAGCCCCTTCTTTGTCAGAGGTGACCAGAGTTTCTGAAGTCCAAAAAGCCTAAGCAGTAATTTCATTATAATTTTGGCCACACTTTATAATGATCAAGTATTCCCAAGAGTCTGAATGAATTGCACTTTTTAGTAACTCAATTCAATTCTGATCACAGTTCTAAATATACTGGTGCATCCCATCAATATGACCCAGTGGGCCTGTACTAAAAGCAAGCCTTTCTCTTGAAGAACTCCATCCACTTTACTACATAGTAATCAACATACAGGGTAAGAAAAAAGGATAGAAATTGCTGCTGTCTGCACATTGCAGTCAGGGGAAGTGCCAAAGAAATTTATTCTAATGCTTAAGGTCACATGGCCAATCAAGGGCAATGCCAACCCCAAGAGCCATGCCCCACTCTGTGGGTTCAACTTCAATGTCTTATAATAGATGATTAGTTTAAATAGAACCATTCTTTAGCCATAAAGCAAACAAAATGGGGATCTTTTGTGATGGATGTAATTTTTTTCCTTAAAAAAATACCCTTTGCAGAAGGAATATATTCACACAATAGAGTGTAGTAAAACTCTTCCTGTAAGTTTTTGAGCCATTCATTGCAGGTTTGAGGTTCTCTCACATATAACATCTCTCTAAGCTTTCTTCTGCTGAGAGTGAAACTCTGAACCACAGGTGTACGTTGTATAGTAGAGGAACCACCAGCCTCTG
Organism: Symphalangus syndactylus; assembly: GCF_028878055.3. Lineage (NCBI taxonomy): Eukaryota > Metazoa > Chordata > Mammalia > Primates > Hylobatidae > Symphalangus > Symphalangus syndactylus. The sequence continues at coordinate 117,320,614 of NC_072424.2, read as the reverse complement.
CTGGGGTGTTGCCTAATATTTATTTGAAAAATAATTTTTAAGCCAGACGCAGTGGCTCATGCCTGTAATCCTAGCACTTTGGGAGCCTGAGGCGGGCGGATCACGAGGTCAGGTGTTCAAGACCAGCCGGGCCAACATGGTGAAACCCCGTCTCTACCAAAAATACAAAAATCAGCTAGGTGTGGTGGCAGGCACCTGTAATCCCAGCTACTTGGGAGGCTGAGGCAGGAGAATCACTTGAACCCAGAGGCAGAGGTTGCAGTGAGCTGAGATTGCACCACTACACTCCATCCTGGGTGATAAGAGTGAAACTCCCTCTAAACAACAACAACAACAAAAATTTATTGGGATTCATGCTTCATTTCATGCTTTCACTAGATCTGCATCTGCGAAAGCACGGAGTGCGATGTAAAAATTACTGCACACGAGACAGATTTTCAGCTCTGTGTTCGCCTCTGGTAAAGTAACTCAACTTCGGTATTTCGAATAGGGTCTTCTCATATCTCTAAGTTGTTCTTGGGGACCCTGAACAATACATGAGCTCCTGCTACTGTTCACAACAGCACAGCAGTGGCTTTCAAACGGAGTCATTCAGTTAAACCCAAGCATAACAATGGGAATGGTGGATCTACTCTCCAGCTGGTGTTAAATTGTGCAAGGTATTATCAAATCCTTTTCCCAAGGCTTGCACCTTCCCTTCCATTCAGTAAATTTCTCTACAGAATCCAAATACTTCAGGGTTCAACAGTTGCATGGTAAGCATTGACAATCACCCTGTACTTTCTGCAGGGGATACGCATACACAGTGCTAGTGGCTCAAAGCTTTCAGCAACTTAGACAATCTTGATTGAGTCTTGCTTACAACAATCAAGTTCAAAGATAACATTTGCCACCACCCTGAAACACAATGTGAGAGAATTTTACTTTATAGAATCATTGAACATAAAGGGGCAGAAAAGAACCTAGAAACCTAAACCCAAATGTTTTACAAGTGAGAGAAGAGATTCTAAGAGCTAAAATGACTTGTGCAATCTCACATCAGCAAATACTGACACAACCTGGGCCTTGACCCCTGGGGTGTCCTGGCTTCAGCCTGCCTCTCATTGTATCGTATGTCCTACACTGTAAGGTGCAGGAGTGCAGGGATTGCACCTAGATCATTTGTCACCACATACGCAGATTCTAGCACAGTGTCTTAACACACAGCACAGAGGAAAGGAAAGAAAGAAGGAGTATTTAGCAGTTGAGTTCCAAATCTAACTCATCTTTTTGTCTTAAATATTTTAGCTTAGTTAGAGGGATCTGTGAGAATGAGATTATGGTGGAGAAAAGATAGACTCAGACAAAAGGACCACATGGGGAGTGGGTTATGAGGTTTGAAGAGAAAGGATGGGGTTGGCTTGAAATACCAGAAACTTATAACTGGAGAAAGAACATCACAGCAGGACATCTGGCCCCAAAGTATGGCTCTCTGAAGTCACATGTCTCAAAGACATTGTGTTGGTGTGAGTGTGAAGGGGACACAAGAGATCCAGGACAGAGCAGCTGACACATTCATTTTCCCTACCAAGGCGGCAGCCCAGAGCATGAGATGTGGACACTTCCCAGAGCTCTCCTCTCCACTGAGTTCTGACCCTTGCTCCTCTTCTAGAAGACTTTATTCTTCATGAAGCATAGCTCGAAAAGTGACCTTCGCAGTAGTAATTTTGAATCCAGCTCCCTGGACCCCTCACAAGGATGTCAGCCAGAGCTCAACTTACGCTAGATTCTACTGCAAGACGTGAAGGGAAGCAGCGCAGATAGAAACTCACTACTTGACGATCAAAAGCTCCTTTAATGCCTCACACACCCTGCCAATCTTGCCCCAGCATTGCAACAACCCCCTCCCCACCCCTCCTCCATCCTGACACTCTGTGTTTACATTATGTAAATAATCTCATACTCCATCATGGTCTCTCACAAAGTCAGTATCTACTTTCTGGTTCAACATCTCTCCCGACTTTCATTCTAAGACATCGCAGCTGCATGTCTTCAAGGCATATCAAAAGCAAAATTTCCAAATTCCAAACGATTACAGTCAATCTTTATGATTCACAGATCCCACATTTGTGAATTTTTCTCCTTCCTAAAATTTATTTGAAAACCTGAAAATAAAAACTCACACTGTTTCCACACTCATTTCCAGACATTCAGAGAGCAGTGAAAATTTTGGGTTGTGTGTTGGTCACACATGTTCCAAGTGGGGTCAAACAAGGCAATGCTCTACTTTCTTCTTTCAGCTCTTACACAGTCAACAAGTGTCCTTTCTGCAGTCTGTGTATTGCCACATTCTTCATATTTTTGTGCTTTTTGCTAGGGATTTCACTTTTTAAAATGCTACCCCCGGCCAGGCATGGGCATGGTGGCTCACGCCTATAATCCCAGCACTTTGGGAGGCCGAGGTGGGCAGATCACCTGAGGTCAGGAATTTGAGACCAGCCTGGCCAACATGGCAAAACCCCATCTGTACTAAAAGTACAAAAATTAGCTGGGTGTGGTGGTGGGTGCCTGTAATCCCAGCTACTTGGGAGGCTGGGGCAGAAGAATTGCTTGAACCTGGGTGGCGGAGGTTGCAGTGAGCCGAGATCATGCCACTGCACTCCAGTCTGGGCTACAAGAGCAAGACTCTTGTCTAAAAAAAAAAATGCTACCCCCTTGGCCAGGCGTGGTGGTGGCTCACACCTGTAATCCTAGCATAGCACTTTGGGAGGCTGAGGCGGGTTGATCACTTGAGGTCAGGAGTTCAAAACCAGCCTGGCCAACACAGTGAAACCCCATCTCTACTAAAAATACAAAAAATTAATGGGGCATAGTGGTGCATGCCTATAATCCCAGCTATTCGGAAGGCTGAGGCAGAAGAATTGCTTGAACCTGAGAGGCAGAGGTTGCAGTGAGCCGAGATTGTGCCACTGCACTCTAGCCTGTTCAACAGAGAGAGACTCTATCTCAAAAAACAAAAGAAAAAATAAATTAAATTAATTAAATTAAATTAAATTAAATGTTATCCCCAAACGTAGTGCTGAAATATTCTCTAGTATTCCTAAGCACATGATGAGTGTGATGTGCCTTGCAGAGAAAATGCATGTGTTGGGTTACCTTCATTTAGGCATGAGTTATAGTGTTTTTAGCTGTGACTTTGATGTTAATGAATCAACAATACATATTAAATACAGTGTCTTTACACAGAAACACATAAAATAAGGTTATGTATCATCAGTTGATGAAAATGTTGTGACCAGAGGCTCAAAGGAACCTAACCCTGTATTTCCCCTAGGAACAGCAGTTTAATGTTCCTTAATTCAGTGTTTTAGGCAACTTTATAGAAGTAACTACAGTAAATAATGAGAATCAAACTGTAACTATCTCTTTACCTCATCTTAATTTTCCATCAGTATCCATAAGCTCCACTAATGTCCCAGAATCCTGAGAGTTATCTTAACCTTCTCCTTCTAAACACACCCAATCAGTCCTCAGTCTAAATAAACACATTCTGTCCTCATCCCCACTACCTTGAATAAGGTCCTCATTATCTAGCATGGAAATTAATCACAATGGGCTCCTAACCTGTCTTCCTTCTTCCCTCTTTACCTTGCAGTTCATCCTCTGCCCCTGTGAACTGACTGTGACTTTCTCTGCTTAAAAACCTTACCTTTGCAATCTCACCATGCCTGAGACCACACCTGGACTCCAAATTCCCCAGGGGAAAACTTAAAGGTCCAGTGATAACAAACTGTTGGAGTTCTCTGCATTTGTCAAACTTCTCACCTCTACTTTGCATATGTTGATCTCCCTACCTAGAATGTCTTTTCTTACCTTTTTAAGTTGGGAAACACCTATTCATCTATGAGACACAACTCAACCCATACCTGCAAAATGAAACTTTCTCTGATCCCAAGAAAGAGGCAGGAGCTCCTTGCTCAGTGCTACTTCTGCCCCAGTATATAATTTTCTAATTGCCTTGGTCATATTTAAGAGTAACTATTTACATTTTCCTACTCCTTTGCCCTACTAGACTGAGCTCGTTGAGAACAAGGGCTGGCTTTTCAAGCTTGATCTCGTGAGAAGTTTCCTATACTGTTTGGAAAATGGTATTCAGTAAAGGATGGTGAAAAATCAAATCTGTGAGCAAATGAACGGCATGATTCCCACAGACATCACTTTGACTTTTTCTCCTGTGTCTTAGGTGAACCTCATCTTTGGCCCCAGCTCTCTACCTGCTTAAAGTCATTATAATTTAGTAACTATCCACTCAGCGAAGAGGGCAGTGGTTTCTGGGCTATTCTATAACCGCCAGGTGTTGACTATTTTAAAGCTTATGGTTGAAAGCAGAAAAATATTTGGCCTTCTGCCCAACCTTTGCTTTGACATGGAAACTCCCTCCCTCTTTTTTCCATTATCTACAATTTATCCTTCCTTTAGGGTCTAAACTTTTCCTTCTTCAAGGTGCCTTCCCAGCTACCCTCCCATTGACCCCAAACCTCTGACTGCTGTATTTTCTGGGCCCCGTAAGAGTGGCCTCCACCACTGGGGGAAGAGGGAAGGATAAGAGTGAGCTCCCCAAAAAGGGCCCCCCATAGAAAGTCGAATCTGGGAGTGTCTGGAGTTAACTGTGAATTCTTTAACCTGAGGAAATAGACTGCGACTTCTCTCCCCTATTTGCTTTGTTCCCCCAGGGTATCTTCACCTTGGGCAAAGGTCAGTTGTGTGTTTGTGCCCACCCTTAGGGCTGAATTCTCCCTTAGGCACATCGGAAGCACAGTACCCAGGGCCTACAATACTTTTAGGGGTTTACAACGTTTTCATTTTATTTAAAATCATAAGAAAAAGAACTATGTAATAATAATAATGAATATGTAAACATGAATCCAGCCTGGATTATATGATCTTACGCCAGTACAGTCATAAAATATGATTATCAATATTTTTATGGAGGAAGAGGCCCACAAAGGCAAAAGCAAAGCAAGTGAACCACTTACCACCAGACAAGCCACGAAAGTCATAATGCAGTGCTGACCATTGTGTGAGCTGGAACCCAGTGAGCAAGAAAATAAACGTTAGGAAGAAGTATAGAAAATTCCTGAACACTAGTGCCCTATGTTTGGGAAAGAAATCTCTCTCTTTTGGGTGAGGACAAAGAAGTTCCCATATCCTACCCACTCTCCTGCCCCCACCCCAGCAACAGTGCAACTCAGAACATTCTGTGCCCTATCACATTCATTACACCTATGGGACTCATTCACTCATCAAAGATCACCCGGCTACTTAGGCATCCTCGTTTCTATCGTTCAGTGGTCAAGCTCTTCTTCCCATTCAGCGTAGGTAGTACCTAGTCTGTTGAGGGTGCTTTAAAATGTTTAAAGACTGACAATGATCAATTTCTCCTATTTTTTTTAGCTTTTGAATCAAACATTTGGAAACATTGAATTTTCATGCTGCATTCTATATATTAATTATGAAATAACTCTCATGATTGGAATATTCTAAATGAAGAAAACAGAAAAGGAGTTACGTCTTTCTGTTATTTTTCACCAAACACAGTACACTGGGGCTTATAAATACACTTTATCAAATCCCTCTGTGCAAGCAGTCCCAAGTGCTCCCCCTACCAACCCTGCACCATGAGAGAATGAATAAATGAATATCTAACAGGGCCCACACAATACCCACGAGATAATCGGCATTCTGAAAGTGTCTGAAGATATCATGTATGATAGACACCAAAGAGTGACCCTGTGCATTTCACTCCTGAATTACTGGTTGGCAGAAATGGCTGAGCAACATAAACAGATCTGAGAAGGACAAAACAGATAAATTCAGAAAACAGGGTCAGCGTGATTAGTAGATGTCAGAAATGATACTTTTCTGTCCCCCACCCCCTTCTGATTTATGCAGGACACTGTTTCTAATTTCCTTTGTTTTTCAACCCCAATATATTCCAGCTCCAGTTATTCACTACAAATGGCCACACTGTTTACTGAAGGCTGGTGTGTCAGTTGTTGAAGGAAGAAGGGACCCAAGTAGTGCCTGTCTCCAGAAGCCCAATTTCTAACCCCTTTGGGGTTCCAGCCTCCTAGCGAGTAGATGAAGACTGCCAAAGGTTGATCTCCAAATTGAGTTTCTCCAAGGCCAGCTTGCAGAGGCCTGGCAATCAGAAGAGGATACTAAAGGAGCATCCTAACGACAGACACACTGAAAATAATTATCCTGATCCACAAACCCCCGCAAAGCCATGAGAATGGTCTTATAAGCAAGGTCTGCTTTAATAGAAACATAAGTATTATGCATTGCAGTCTATTGTAAATTGGTTGTAATTTTCTCCTGACACTTTCTGAATTAAACTAGTTAGTATATGAAAAATAATAATAATAATAAAATAATAACAAATGCCACAAAGCAAAAAGCAAACTCGGTGACTGAAGGTTAATGATTGCTCATGAAAGCCACAGAAATAAATTATCTGCCTAGGGACACTGTCACATGATCAGCACAAAAGCTGCAACAGCCAAAAATGTTTATGTAAAGGAAAAAAACACTGTCAGCGTCACAGAACCCTTCCCCCCACAGCTAAATTCAAGTCCTGAGCCAGCCAGCTGCTCCTGACTGCTTACATTAAACTAATTTGTGCTGCTACATTGCAGCTGCTTAATTTTTAGTCTGAACTTTATCACCAATAAGTGTTACAATAACAAGCGATATGATGGTATCTCTGAAGAAATACCCATCAGCCCCCAAACAATGACAGCCTTACAAGAGTAGACTGCAGAAAAACAAATTTAAAAAACAACAACAAAAAAAAAAAAAAAGAAAGGAAGAAAGAAAATTACCCCCACACTGCCTCTTTAAAAGGGGGGAGGGGCAAACTTTTAGTGGGAAAGGCTTTAAAATGCTGCTTTGTTCCAAAGGCCATTCTGCAATGATGAAGGGGGATGATTGAAAAGGTTAGTAGCAGGGGAAGAGTTAACAAGTAAGATGTGCTTTTGCTAAGAGGGGGTGATTTGCAAGGTGAGAGCTTTAGAAGGGGGAAGGCAATTTCCTTACAACAATGCAATCAGTACTTTCTCTCTTGCTCACCGTCCTCCAAAACGCTATGCAAACCCAAACTGCAGCCTGGGCGGTAATTTCAGAGTTGCCCCAAACATTATTCTTTGGCCAGCCGGGCCCTGGAGCTTACAATATTCCATGTTGTTTCCCATGTTTTCCTGTGTTATTTTCCTAGCTCAGTGTAAATGCAGAAACTCTTCTTTGGGCAGAAACAGACACTGACCTGAACTGGTTTAAATTCCTGCCAAATATGCAGGCACTGTTTTTGCTACATTTTGGAATTTGGCTTAGAGCATATGTCAGGCATTTATTTGTACTCAGAACTAGAATGGAGACCTAACAACTTCAAAAAATAAAAGTTTTTTTTCAAGCATTAAGAATGTCCTGAAAGTTTTCTATTATTAATTAATCTGAATATGATTAATGTTTTTAGTTAAGATATCTCATTACACACTCTCCTGTTTACTGCAGGGGAAATTCAGCTTCACCCTGCTCAGTAATTACAAAAACAATTCCTTTGAAAGCAAGGGAAGAACACCCATGTCAGCTATTTACAGCATTTTAAAAATTCTGTGGTTTTCAGAATTAAGGTTCAAAGTGAATGTTATTAATGTTGAGTGATAAAGTAGTTTTTCTTGCACAGATATACTAAATGTAAAAAGAAATGTTTACACTGGAATGATTTTCCCAGGGTGGGAATCGGGGCTGGGGAGTTGGAGGTTTGGGCCCACCCTAGGTTTTTCAACTTGACATCTTTACGTCTTACGGTTCCAGCCCAGGTCCTAGCAGATTTCTTTTTTCAGAGAGCTGGTAAATCACGCTGTGGGACTGACTCAGAGTGCCACAGGGCATGGCCTTGTTTCGTGGGTTTCTGTTGATGAACCTCCACCGTGGCGGGGCAACTGTGTTTGCAAGAGCCCTCCAGGAGGGGATCCTAGGGGAAGTAGATGGATGAGGAGCCCCTGGAGCCCATCAGGATTTCTCTTCCCCTCCCCCTCTCTGGTGCCAAATGGGTCACTCGCACAGTGCAAGGCTTTCTCTCCACAGGGCTCAGCGTGATACCTCCGTCTGCTGTTGGCAAAGCTTTAAGACTGCTGGGAACTCAGACGAAAGCATCCTCAGGCTTGGAGGTGTGGCAGGGTGTAGCTAGAATGAGTGCAACTTTTTAAAATGCGCCTAACCATAGGCAGGCTGGGAAGGCCGCAAGACGGAAGGGCAGCTGAGGGGAGGGTCGCTGAACAGCAGCTTGCTCTTCTTAATGATAGAATTGGCAGCGGTGTTTGGTTGCTCTTGAACAGAGTAAAAGACCTTAATAGGCCAGACGTCCTATTAAAACCTCAATTGTGAAATTAGAAATTACCTTGATGGAATGTGACAGTCTATCTTACCTATCTATTCTTTCAGAGCTGGACTAAATTGGTCTAACTAGGATACTTGAAGGCTTGTGAATCAGTTCACACGATCAGTGTGAAAAGCGGATATGAAGACCCAGATGCTGGTGTGTACGTGTGCATATAAACCCCGACAGGTATGAATTCAGAAGCAGTGGATATGTGGGTACTCTTCACTCCCAAGCAAGCCCCACATGACAGAAAGTTCTTGCTACCAGCCAGGAATGATCTCACAGGGTTGAGCAGTTTGAATTGGCTACTTTCCTGAAAATCTCTAGAAACAAATTCTTTTCGACATAGCCTTTTCCAGAACAGCACCAAATTAGAGTAAACTCCACAAATCCTGAATTAGAATTGTAATTCTGAAAAGCGACTATCTTTATTCTTGTGGGCTCCATAAGCAGCAAGGGACTCTGGTCACCGGTTCCTTCATCGCGTCTCTGAACTTCCCTCAATCTAGCTTTGCTTTTTAGCTAGAAATCAAGCCTTTCTGGCTTCCAATTGTCGGAGAAGTGGAAACAGTTAATGGAGTATGCAATGAGGTATGTTGTAATTTCCAATTCACAGCATTAACGCTTGTAGTCATGAGCTTGAAATGTAGCATTTTTCACAGAGGCAAAGTGTGGAAAGTAGTATATATGAGTAAGGAGTACAAATGTTGTTTTGCATTTTTGCTTACATCTGAGAGCATAGGCCAAATTATAGAGTGACAAAAGTCAGATATATAATTGTGTTTCATAGCATTTTTCTTCATAGAATTATAAATGACAAATGATTTATCTAAAATTAAAACCACTGTTACTATTAATATTTTTATATAAATATAAAGCATTTTTCCTCCTAAGATCTTACGTGACTTTACAGATTATCGAAAGAGATAATGTACATGAAAGTGTTTTGCAACCTATGGATGCGATTACATAAGGATTATTGACATTATTATCACATCTGTCTCCAAAAAATTTTTTTTTTTTTTATGGTGGAGTCTTGCTGTGTCACCCAGGCTGGAGTGCAGTGGCACGATCTTGGCTCACTGCAAGCTCCGCCTCCTGGGTTCACACCATTCTCCTGCCTCAGCCTCCCGAGTAGCTGGGACTACAGGTGCCCACCACCACGCCCGGCTAATTTTTATATTTTTTAGTAGAGATGGGGCTTCACCATGTTAGCCAGGATGGTCTCTATCTCCTGACCTCATGATCCTCCTGCCTCGGCCTCCTAAAGTGCTGGGATTACAGGCGTGAGCCACCGCGCCCGGCCTCTCTCCAAATTTTAACAAGTAATTTATTCTAAGGGCTGGGTACAGTGGCTCACACCCGTAATCCCAGCACTTTTGGAGGCTGAGATGGGAGGATTGCTTGAACCCAGGAATTTGAGACCAGCCTGGACAACATAGGGAGATCCCATCTCTACAAAAAAATAAAAATGTAATAGATAGTCATGGTGGCACACGCCTGCTACTCCTCGGGAGGCTGAGGCAGGAGAATTGCTTGAACCTGAAAGGTGGAGGTTGCAGTGAACCAAGATCGCAGAACCTGGGAGGCAGAGATTGCAGTGAGCCAAGATCATGCCACTGCATTCCAGCCTGGGTAACAGAGTGAGACTCCTTTTCAAACAAACAAATAAACAAACAAAAAATCTATTCTATCTTTTATTTGCAAGATAGGTAAACAAAGGTATATTGATTGTGCAAAATCTTCCAAGAAACAGAACTAAAAGACAAAAATCTTGTCACAATTCTTCACTCAACTAGAATGTATTGTCTGGTTACCGTGTGTATTGTAAGGGGGCAATCCTGATGTCATGCGACTGAAGACACACTCTGAATAACTTCTTCTTTCTCAAAATATATATCTCCACCCATGTAAAGTGCCCTCCCATTCAAACATCAGGAAACTAGACAACAGAATGAGAGGTCAGTATCTCTGAAATCCCTCAGATGGCATGCACCCGGCTACGCTAGATCCAGAGCATGAACGGTGGGAAAGATTTGGACAGAGCAACTCCTACGCAGAGCAGACCTATCCGTGAGGCTCACCTGACATCGTGCTCAGAGGCCGTGATACTTTTAGGTGCCCATGAAAATGTTTTAATTTCTTTTGAAATCAGAAGAAAAAAAGGAACTTTTAGGTCAAAGAAATTTTTTTGTTTGTTTAGACAGAGTGTTGCTCTGTCACCCAGGCTGGAGTACAGTGGCGGGATCTCGGCTCACGGCAAGCTCCGCCTCCCAGGTTTAAGCAATTCTCTGCCTCAGCCTCCTGAGTAGCTGGGATGACAGGTGCCCGCCACCACGCCCAGCTAATTTTTTGTATTTTTAGTAGAGATGGAGTTTCACCATCTTGGCCAGGCTGGTCTTGAACTCCTGACCTTCTGATCCACCTGCCTTGGCCTCCTAAAGTGCTGAGATTACAGGCGTGAGCCACCGCGCCCAGCCTAGAAAGCCTTTTTAATATATACCATATTCATCTTTATATCAACATGATCATAAAATACAATTTTTTACTTTTTCACTGGAGGAAAGAGCCCATGAAGGCAAAAAGTGCCTGGGTTAGTTTCCTATTACTGCTGTTACAAGTTCCCACACACCTAGTGACTTCATTGTCTTACAGTTCTGGCGGTCAGAAGTCCCAAATGGGTCTTACACGACTAAAATCCAGATGTCGACGGGGAGGAAGAACTGAGGATCCTACATCATGTTAGGGAGCAGCAAGAGCACTGTAGTAAGACATAACCCTCCTTTGCCTCTCTATGTCCTCTGCCCCATGCTGCTTATGTCCTTATTGAAGTTAAGAGTCCGGCTGTCATTGCGAATCTCTGATACTGCACATTTGATGAAGGGCTATGAAAAATTCCCCTGAGAACAGCAAAGCACACTGATCCTACCAGCTCATTCACTTTAGAATACACTTTCTAAAGCCAATACTAATGGCTGTAGGCAAATAGAACAGGACTGTCAAGATACCTCTACCCAGTTCATTCTACACATAGACTGTCTGGTTCTCTGAGGTCACAGCAGTATAATCTTAAGGTGACCATCAAGATCTGATTGACACATTTTCAGGATTTAAAGGAAAATGAAAAGAACGTGGAAGGCAGCTGTTTGTGGCGCTGTAACAGATAGCCATGTTTACGAAAACAAATTCAAGTTGAGCAATGATCTGGCAGATTTTGTTTGCCGGGGAGGACCATTGAGCTAAAGGCACCCACAATTTTCCCACTTCAAGAGATTTTTTTTTTCTCAATGACATTATATAACTGATTCAGATCTCATTTTTCCTTTACATACCCAGACACAACCCTAGAGATGCTGAGCCCCCAGATATTTCACTTTTTATCAGATATTTGGCACAAAGAAACACTTTTGCAGTCTATAGTTTAAACTAAACAAATGTCTGGGAAACCTTTATGATTGTAGGTGCTAATTTCAACTCTCCTGTAACTCATTCCTTGGTATTACCATCTATAAAATGGATGTAGCAATAATAAATTAAGTCATGAAATTGTTTATGAGGAATAACCACTGATGGGATTATGTGGCACTTTACACACATAAAAGCCTAAGTAGTCCAAGCAATCAAAAGTAACATTTCCCAGTGACATCTCCATAAAAGCCACTTTCTTCCGAACAAATACAAACTTTCCAGAGATGTCTAAGCCACAGAACTGCACAGGCAGACGTGAAATGTAAACCCTATAGCGAAACAGAGAAACGAAACAAAATCCACATTTGAACATTGGAGTTTTATCACAATTGCAATACATCTAACAGTCTTCCTTGTTTTAGTTACTATATATTCTTTTTCTTACCATCATGAAGAAAAGATATCACAGAAAATGATGTTAAAGACAGGCCTAACATACACTTTCTGAGTTTTCTGGTGAAAGATTATGTTTTCAAAAAACTTCTCCAAGGGAAACTCTTTGAAGTGTTTTTACTGCCATTTGATCAGTTAAAATTTTGTTATTTGCATTATTTTGAAATGTCTTTGTACTCTAAAGCCTGGTAAAAGGATGCATAATTGTGGAAAACAACTTAATAAGAGAAAACGATAACAATATAAAATACATACGGAATTCCTGACTCCAAAGAATTGAAATGGGGAGAGGGTGACTAAAATGAAGAGAAAAGTTGACCAGTGAAATTCCAAGCAGTTTTATTTTTAATGGGAAAAAAATTCTCCACTGTTAATGTGTAATCTGCACAAAGACAAGGTTAAAAAAGAGAAAGAGCTAAGTCAGGAAGGTCAGGGTGTTACATCGGATTTGTGCAGATAAATTATATAATAACACTTTGGATAGAAGACTTAAGTGAAACTGGAATAATGACATCCTGAATACTGTTTGGCCACAAACAGTAGAAATTTCTCCCTTTGTAATGCCTTCCACCTCATCCCTGCAAAACAGGATAGGGAACAGGGCAAACTCTGAACAGCAGAGAACTACATCCAACCAACAGCAAAGAAGAGAAAAGAAACCATGAAGTGGGGTTACATTATTCCAAGATATTCTTTGACATTCCCTAGATTTTTTTTTCCCTTTTGCTACTGTACTTGCCCAACCATGCTGGGGTGTTATGCTATTTTAGACATGAGTTAACAGGTCTCTTTACATACACACATTTCCACATTCCAGTGAGACCTATTATATCCTTTTCCTCCCTACCCCACCCTTGCAGCGCGCACACACACACCACTCTCTCTCCTTCTCCACCCACACAGTACCATCCCCCCTAGTATTTTTTCCTTGTTGTTCAACACTTCCCCATTACTGAATGTTTCCAAGGCCATGCAAATCCACATGCCTGAGAAAGGTTTTCTACCATACGACATGGTTGATTCTGTGAAATAAAATAGCTGCAGACAGAGAGCAGGTAAAACACAACAAATGGCAAGAAAAAGGAAGAGCTTTGACTTGGCTGGTAATTGAGAGGATGGGAATAGACCTCAGGGGATCTTGCAGCCCTTGCTACTCAATATGCAATCCATGGACCCATAGCATCAGCTGGGAGCTTGTCAAAAATGCAGACTCTAAGCTGGGCACGGTGGCTATAACTATAATCCCAGCACTTTGGGAGGTTAAGGCAGGAGGATTTCTTTTTTATCTTTTTTTTTTTTTTTGAGACGGAGTCTCGCTCTTGTTGCCCAGGCTAGAGTGCAGTGGCAGGATATCAGCTCACTGCAACTTCCGCCTCCCAGGTTCAAGTGATTCTCCTGGCTCAGCCTCCTGAGTAGCTGGGATTACAGGCGCCCACCACCATGCTCAGCTGATTTTTGTACTTTTAGTATAGACGGGGTTTTGCCATGTTGGCCAGGCTGGTCTCGAACTCCTGACCTCAGGTATCTGCCCACCTTGGCCTCCCAAAGTGCTGGGATTACAGGCGTGACCCACCGCGTCCAGCAGATTTCTTTATTATTATTTCAATAGTTTCGGGGAAATAGGTGGTGTTTGGTTACGTGGATAAGTTCTTTGGTGGTGATTTTTGAGATTTTGGTATACCCATCACCCGAATAGTGTACACAGCACCCCAGGAGGATCTCTTGAGCCCAGGAGTTTGAGACCAGCCTAGGCAACATAGAGAAACCCCATCTCCACAAAGAATTTAAAAATTAGCCAGACATGGTGGCACACACCTGTAGTCCCAGCTCCTCAGGAGGCTGAGGTGAGAGGATCACTTGAGCCTAGGAGTTCAACACCACCCTGGGCAACATAGTGAGACATCCGCCCCCATCTCCAGAAAAGAAAAATGCCTACTCTGCATCAGACCTACTGAGTGCACATTAAAGACAGAGAAACATTTCACTGTGTCAATCTCCACGAAGACACACTTGTCAATGATTTAAATATTTATATCCAATGGGGAGAAAACTCATAACTTCCGTTGGTACATATTCCAAGAACTATTAGCCTAAGTAATCAAGATGCAGCTGCACTCCTCACCCTTCACCCATCGGCCTTCTCATAATTTATTGGGATTTTTTTGCTCTATGTGCAGATTCCTATTCTCCCAACAACTTCATGGCAATGTAAGGTAACTACAGTCTGGCTGGATGAGATGGCTCACGCCTGTAATCTCAGCACTTTGGGAGGCCAAGGCGGGCAGATCACTTGAGGTCGGGAGTTCAAGACAAATCTGGCCAACATGGTGAAACCCAGTGTCTACTAAAAATTCAAAAAAAAAAAAAAAAAGAAAAGAAAAAAAATAGTTGGCCATAGTGCCACACACCTGTAATCCCACTTACTCGGGAGGCTGAGGCAGGGGAATAGCTTGAATCAGGGAGATGGAGGTTGCAGTGAGCCGAGATTGCTCCACTGCACTCCAGCCTGGGCAACAGAGACCCTTTCTCAAGAAAAAAAAAAAAAAAAAAAAAAAAAAGGATAAATACAGTCTAAAATGGTGGGCTTTGGAACAAAGACCTAAGGCCCCAATACTCTCTACCCACTCAGGTATTTAATACTGTGATGGCTGCTTCATCCTCCATCACACCCAGTGAAACCTCAGAGAGAGACAGAAGGGTGAGAATAGTATTACTCTCCCAGAGGCATTTCTATTTGAGTAAAAGAAATGACTGAATCTATAGTATTTGGCAGAGGAAAAGAAATTCAACTTTTTCCTTTTTATGCCAAGAAGTTGGGCTGGAGGACGTTCCCTTTATCAGGTCTTACAAGCATCAACCTTGTTCATAAGGCCAGCCCTGCCTTCACTGCAGAGGCAGAAGGTTATTTTTTAAGCATCACTTCGAAGTTTATTGGAAAGTGCTTCCTAGGTCTTCGAAATAACGGACAACAAGACATGAAGGATCAGAGCAGAATTATGCAAAGTCACCTTTAAAAAGGAAGAATTGCTCTGTGAAAAAAATGAGTCTACCCTAAAGGGAGCTCATTGCCATGGAAGGATGGTAAAGGAAGACTCCCAGAGGCAAACAGTGGCAGGGCCCATCCAGGCGCTCTGGGAATGTTCGCTCCATCATCAGACTTCGAGGTTGATTGAGCATTTTTGGGACCACTGAAAATTCATTCTTTTAGTAGAGATGAATGCAAAACATGCTGCTAGACCTTAACAAATTTCTGGTCCTATTGGCAAGATTATTCTGAATGCTGTTTAGATGTTTCAAGCCAACTGAACCTGATGCCACTATACATCCAATGTATCTAAATCCTACTTTTCAGATTCTGCCCTACAAAACAAATTTGAAGTATGGGTTGACTTGCCTTAAAGTTTGAGTACTCAAGGAAAGGGCTAATCATGGAGGTTCTAGTATTCTGGTTCTTAATGCCATAACTTCTCACAGTCAATAAATGGGTTGACTTTCTAAATTATACATCAATCTTAAAAGCTGGGTTAATGTGACTCTCCCCACTGAGAAAGGAACACTTGCTCAAAATGCTGATGCATCAGCTTTCTGGGCCTACAAGCCTTAGGGCTAAAGACAAACTATGATAAGTTAATCAAAGCCCAAATGGCTGCTCTGTGAAGCTTCTCCAGAGATAATCTTGGGCCCCTTAGTTTGTGGTTACCATAGTATTATGAAAATGGGATTACAAATAAATCTCTAAGGTCTGTGGTTCACGAAACTTTCAGGACTCTGGTTTTGTGTGTGTGTGTGTGTGTGTGTGTGTTTGTGCGTGTGTGTGTTTTTTGAGATGGAGTTTTGCTCTTGTCACCCAGGCTGGAGTGCAATGGCTCAATCTTGGCTCACTGCAACCTCCGCCTCCCAGGTTCAAGTGATTCTCCTGTCTCAGCCTCCCCAGCAGCTGGGATTAGAGGCATGTGCCACCACGCCTGGCTAATTTTGTATTTTTTTTTTTCTTTTTTTTTTTTTAATTAATTTTTTTTGCATACAAAAACAATAAACATTTTCTAAAAATACATAAAAGCAAAAAGATGCGTATCAAACATATTAGGAAGGTTGCACATGGGAAGTCGGGGAATAGAAATGGGGGTGGGAGTTAAAATAAATGAGAGAGGGACTTTATATGGATCAGTGATAATAACTCAATCCTCTATTTGACAAAGAAGAGGGAGAAGGAAGAGGAAGAAAAAGAAAGTGGGATAAAGGATCAGAAAGGGAGGAAAATAGAAAAAATTAGAGTATGACTCCAGGGTAGACCTGTTTTGTTGTCATTGAGTTGGTTGGTTGGTTTGTCTGTTGTATTCTTCATGTTTCGCCAAGTTGGCCAGACTGGTCTCGAACTCCTAGCCCGAAGTGATCAACCCGCCTCGCCCCCCAGAGTGCCGGGACCACAGGCGTGAGCCACCACGTCCAGCCCCCACATTGCTTCTGGCCTCCGTGGTAGACCTCCCAGACGGAGCGGCCAGGCAGAGGAGCTCCTCACTTCTACCCAGACATGGGGCGGCCGGCCAGAGGGGCTCCTCACTTCCCAGACGGGGCGGCCAGGCAGAGACGCTCCTCACTTCTTCCCAGACGATAGGTGGCCGGGCAGAGGCGCTCCTCACTTCCCAGACGATGAGTGGTCGGGCAGAGGCGCTCCCCACTTCCCAGACGATGGGCGGCCGGGCAGAGGCGCTCCTCACTTCCCAGATGGGGCAGCCGGGCAGAGGGGCTCCTCACTTTCCAGACGACGGGTGGCCGGGCAGAGGCGCTCCTCACCTCCCAGACGATGAGTGGCCGGGAAGAGGCGCTCCTCACTTCTTCCCGGACGGGGCAGCCGGGCAGAGGCACTCCTCACTTCTTCCCGGACGGGGCGGCCGGGCAGAGGCGCTCCTCACTTCTTCCCGGACGGGGCGGCCGGGCAGAGGCGCTCCTCACTTCCCAGACGGTGGGTGGCCGGGCAGAGGCGCTCCTCACTTCCCAGACGATGGGTGGCCGGGCAGAGGCGCTCCTCACTTCTTCCCGGATGGGGCGGCCGGGCAGAGGCGCTCCTCACTTCTTCCCGGATGGGGCGCCCGGGCAGAGGCGCTCCTCATTTCTTCCCGGACGGGGCGGCCGGGCAGAGGCGCTCCTCACCTCCCAGACGATGGGAGGCCGGGCAGAGGCGCTCCTCACTTCCCAGACGATGGGTGGCCGGGCAGAGGCGCTCCTCACTTCCCAGACAGGGCGGCCGGGCAGAGGCGCTCCTCACTTCCCAGATAGGGTGGCCGGGCAGAGGCGCTCCTCACTTCCCAGACGATGGGTGGCCGGGCAGAGGCGCTCCTCACTTCCCAGACGATGGGTGGCCGGGCAGAGGCGCTCCTCACTTCCCAGACGGGGCGGCCAGGCAGAGGCGCTCCTCCCTTCCCAGACGGTGGGTGGCCGGGCAGAGGCGCTCCTCACTTCCCAGACGGTGGGTGGCCGGGCAGAGGCGCTCCTCACTTCCCAGATGGTGGGTGGCCGGGCAGAGGCGCTCCTCACTTCCCAGACGGGGCGGCCGGGCAGAGGCGCTCCTCACTTCCCAGACGGTGGGTGGCCGGGCAGAGGCGCTCCTCACTTCCCAGACGGTGGGTGGCCGGGCAGAGGCGCTCCTCACTTCCCAGACGATGGGTGGCCGGGCAGAGGCGCTCCTCACTTCCCAGACGATGGGTGGCCGGGCAGAGGCGCTCCTCACTTCCCAGACGGGGCGGCCGGGCAGAGGCGCTCCTCCCTTCCCAGACGGTGGGTGGCCGGGCAGAGGCGCTCCTCACTTCCCAGACGGTTGGTGGCCGGGCAGAGGCGCTCCTCACTTCCCAGACGATGGGTGGCCGGGCAGAGGCGCTCCTCACTTCTTCCCGGACGGGGCGGCCGGGCAGAGGCGCTCCTCACTTCCTCCCGGACGGGGCGGCCGGGCAGAGGCGCTCCTCACTTCCCAGACGGTGGGTGGCCGGGCAGAGGCGCTCCTCACTTCCCAGACGATGGGTGGCCGGGCAGAGGCGCTCCTCACTTCCCAGACGGGGCGGCCGGGCAGAGGCGCTCCTCACTTCTTCCCGGACAGTTGGTGGCCGGGCAGAGGCGCTCCTCAATTCCCAGACGATGGGTGGCCGGGCAGAGGCGCTCCTCACTTCTTCCCGGATGGGGCGGCCGGGCAGAGGCACTCCTCACTTCTTCCCGGACGGGGCGCCCGGGCAGAGGCGCTCCTCATTTCTTCCCGGATGGGGCGGCCGGGCAGAGGCGCTCCTCACTTCCCAGACGGGGCGGCCGGGCAGAGGCGCTCCTCACTTCTTCCCGGACGGGGCGGCCGGCAGAGGCGCTCCTCACTTCTTCCCGGACGGGGCGCCCGGGCAGAGGCGCTCCTCACTTCTTCCCGGACGGGGCGGCCGGGCAGAGGCGCTCCTCACTTCCCAGACGGGGCGGCCGGGCAGAGGCGCTCCTCACTTCTTCCCGGACGGGGCGGCCGGGCAGAGGCGCTCCTCACCTCCCAGGCGATGGGAGGCCGGGCAGAGGCGCTCCTCACTTCCCAGACGATGGGTGGCCGGGCAGAGGCGCTCCTCACTTCCCAGACGGGGCAGCCGGGCAGAGGCGCTCCTCACTTCCCAGATGGGGCGGCCGGGCAGAGGCGCTCCCCACCTTCCAGATGGGGCGGCGGCCGGGCAGGGGCTGCAATCCCAGCACCCTGGCAGGCCAAGGCAGGCGGCCGGGAGGTAGAGGCTGTCGCGAGGCCAGACCACGCCACCGCACTCCAGCCCGGGCAACACCGAGCACTGGGTGAGCGAGACTCCGTCTGTAGTCCCAGTACCTCGGGAGGCTGAAGCGGGCAGAGCACTCGGCGTCAGGAGCTGGCGACCAGCGTGGCCAAGATGGCGAACCCGTGCCTGCATCCAAAGGAGAAAAGGCAGGCAGGGGTGGGGCGCGCCGGCAGTCCCAGGCAGTCCGCGGCGCGGGCAGCAGCAAGCCGAGTAGATTGTAGCCTGGGCCAGAGAGGCAAAGAAAGAAAGAAAGAAAGAAGGAAAGAAGGAAAGAAGGAAAGAAGGAAAGAAGGAAAGAAAGAAAAGAAGGAAAGAAGGAAAGAAGGAAAGAAGGAAGGAAGGAAGGAAGGAGAAAGAAGGAAGGAAGGAAGGAAGCTAATTTTGTATTTTTAGTAGAGACGGGGTTTCATCATGTTGGTCAGGCTGGTCTCAAACTCCCGACCTCAGGTGATCTGCCTGCCTTGGCCTCCCAAAGTGCTGGGATTACAGGCATGAGCCACCGCACCCAGCCACTTTCAGGACTCTTTAGAAATATTTACTTACTACTCCATAAAATGCTGGGAATACCATGGGAATGTCAAAGCACAATCATAAAGTCATCAAGGGGAAATTTTCACCTATCTACTTTTCAACAAATATTTTCTGTGTTTCTCCCATGTGCCTGGCACTGTGAGTAATTCTGAGAACACTTTGAATGGGGAAATAGACAAGTAAGAATCCACAATGCAATGCGCTAGTGCAATAACAGAAGAACAGGGCAGTTTTCTAAATTGTATCTGAGTTGAGACTTAAAAGGGAGAAGGATTTGGCCAAGTTGGTGATCTGGGGAGAGAAACTGACTGATCTGCAAAATAAAATGGCTGAAACCATAAAGCAGTTAAAACAGAATGAACGGCAAGGAGAAGAAACAACCATGACTCCTCTAGTAATGAAGAGATAGGATGAGCATAGATCCTGTAGCCCTTGCTACTAAAATGTGGTCTGTGGACCAGCAGCATCAGCTGAGATCTTATTAGAAATACAGAGAGGCTTTTTTTTTTTTTTTTTTGATATGGAGTCTCACTCTTTCGCCAGGCTGGAGTGCAGTGGCTCAATCTTGGCTCACTGCAACCTCCGCCTCCTGGGTTCAAGCTATTCTCCTGCCTCAGCCTCCCGAGTAGCTGGGACTACAGGCATACACCATCACCCAGATGGTTGGCAGGGCGTGGTGGCGCTTGCCTGTAATCCCAGCACTTTGGGAGGCCGAGGCGGGCGGATCACCTGAGGTGAGGAGTTCAAGACCAGTCTGTCCAACATGGTGAAGCCCCCATCTCTACTGAAAATACAAAAATTAGCCAGGCACGGTGGCCGGCGCCTGTAATCCCAGCTACTCGAGAGGCTGAGGCAGGAAAATCTCTTGAGCTCGGGAGGTTGCAGTGAGCTGAGATGGCACCATTTCACTCCAGCCTGGGCGACACAGTGAGACTCCGTCTTAAAAAAAAAAAAAAAAAGAAAAAAAAAAAAAAAGAAAAGAAAAATACAGATAGTCCCCAATTTATGATGGTTCTCCTTAAGATTTTTCAACTTTACAATAGTACAAAAGCAATATGCATTCTGTTCGCTCATTTACTCATGATGAAGTTAGGTCTGGAAAAATCTATTGTAAATTGAAAATATTGTAAATTGATGAGTTTATCTGGATGTAACCCCATTGTCAGTTGAGGAGTGTCTGAATAGAATTTACAGCCCCATCTGAAACAGAATCTGTATCGTGGCATGTTTAGAGAACTACATGTCTTTCCATATTGTTAGATGGTAAAGTCATTAAAAAATAGCCAGAGACGAACCGAAAAAGTAAGGGAGGGCTAGATTGTAAAGAGTCATATTTGCCATATAAAGGGGTAAGTTTGGCTGGGCGCAGTGGCTCACGCCTATAATCCCAGCACTTTGGGAGGCCGAGGCGGGCAGATCACTTGAGGTCAGGAGTTTGAGACCAAGACCAGCCTGGCCAATGTGCTGAAACCCCGTCTCTACTAAAAATACAAAAATTAGCCAGGCTTGGGAGCACGCACCTGTAATCCCAGCTACTCGGGAGGCTGAGGAGGGAGAATCGCTTGAACCCAGGAGGCAGAGGCTGCAGTGAGATGAGATCCCAAAACTGCACTCCAGCCTGGGCTACAGAGAGAGACTCCGTCTCAAAAAATAAATAAATAAAAATAAATAAATAAATAAAGGGGTAAGTTTAAGAATTGCAGAGTGAAGAGATAACAGATTTTTATATTCAGCATGTCTCTAATAGCAGGGTGATCACTTCTCAGGCTTTTGGCTAAGATTAAGCCAACAGCAGGGTGAAGAATGGATTCAATCTAAGACAAGTTTACTAGTTCTAACCAAAACAAACAAACAAACAAACAAACAAACAAAAAGTGGAATTAAGGCAGATCTAGTAAGAGTTTTTTGAGAGGCAGACAGGACAAGAACTGATGACTGATTCATCTAAAGAGTAAGGGAGAGGAAGGAGAAGACTAAGATTCTTGTTTCTGACTTGGATACCTACCTGGATGATGATGCTAGTCATACAGATGAAAAAAATGGGAGGGAAAATAGGCTTTGGGGTCAGAATGGTCTCTTCCAGACATGTTGAATATGAGGAAGTTTGTACACAACTATGTAGAAAGAGCTCTTCATATATTTGGACCAAAAGAGTTATATATTTGAAGCAAAGCTAAGGAAAGTTACAGAAACGCAGACCTAGAAATCTCCGACACAGAGAATAATTGATGCCACAGACAAAGATATTATTTAATATTTGCCAAGAAGGTTGTGAAAAGTGAGAAGAGAATCTTCCTCCTGCTTACTTCTGCACAAAGTTCTCTCCTCTTTCCCTTACTGCCCCCCAACAAAAATTCTAGTGTACTGTTGTCATTGCTGGTGAAGATCAAGTTCTAGTTTCTAAAATTTTTTGTGACATTTCTAATTATCTCTGAAACATATCTATCCAAAATTCCGCTTCATTATGGTTATACCTTGGATCAGATGATTGTATGTGAATCTGATTTTAAAATGCATACCTATAATTTCTGAAAATTAATGTATTTTCCATTCTCAGAAATATGTGCATTTTGCAAGGTCATTTACCTAGTTCTTATGTTTAGAGCAATAACCAAAGATACGTAATTCCCTGGTAATTTCTAACACCCATGGCCC
Source organism: Symphalangus syndactylus (assembly GCF_028878055.3). NCBI lineage: Eukaryota > Metazoa > Chordata > Mammalia > Primates > Hylobatidae > Symphalangus > Symphalangus syndactylus. The sequence continues at coordinate 117,298,363 of NC_072424.2, read as the reverse complement.
ACCAATATCAGGCATTTTGGGAAACAGACGAACTTTGTGCTGATCTTCCTACCACACTGCTACATAAATGCTACTAGTTCTCTTCCCCCTTTCTCTCCCAACAAAAGGCTCATTAAAACCAGGAATGAAGTGATATGATGTCTTGGATTGTATTTAAAATAATCCAGTGGTGTTCAGATGGAGAGAGAAAGGGGTTGGATGGGAATATATATGAAAACAAGACTGGTCATGAGTTGATTATGGTTGACGTTAGATGAATAATATTGGAGTTATTTTTGTGTATGTTTGAAATTTCCATAATAAAAAGTTTTCTTAAAAAAATATAAGAAATTATGATCAGCGATTGACTCTAACTTCTTGCTCAGGACCAGATTTCTAAGGACAGGGCAGGACACAAAGTAAATAATAGTTTATCTTTGGATTGGCCAATACTCTCAAACTATCACTCTTTGCTTAAGGCGTTTTTGTCATTCCAATTAATCTAACATCATTCAACATGTTCATTAACATTATACTTGCTACATCTTCCAAATCATAATTAATAGAAATAAGACCAAGTGTTTTATGGTGGTATAAATCATTGGGAAAACCTTCTCAATTATATAGTTGATGAAAAGCAATAAATGATAATAATTCTGCAAATTCACCTCAAGATGATCCTCAACAGATCTACAAGGTTCATTTATTTAATTTAAATTCCTACATAGTACATTGAAATATCTCCAATATTTCAAAAGCCAAAGTTAAAAAAATAGAAGTACAATGACTGTTATGTCTAATTTAGCTTTTAATCTATTGTTGGGGGGTTGGGGGAAAAAGATATTTTTACAATAAATATTTACAAGTAGAGCCGCAAAGTCTCTCACTTAGTTCACCAATTAGAAACAAATCAGAAAATACATTTTTTAAAACATTGATTTTTGCAGCACACATATGAAAATCTCTAACATCAAGTGATTAAAGAAATATGTGTTTATTTTTGATGCCATAATATGTTGCTAAAATAATACAGAGATAAAGAATTAACTGGACCAGAGATGTTATACCTTGTTGAGAAAAAGGATTCTTGAGTCTAAAAAGGTAGAGACATAATTAATGCTGTGTTTCAATCCATGTTGATATTCTTACCCTCAATAAATATATACAATTATTATTATTATTATTATTCTTTGAAACGGAGTCTCGCTCTGTCACCCAGGCTGGAGTGCAGCGGCGTGATCTTGGCTCACTGCAACCTCTGCCTCCCAGGTTCAAACAACTCTCCCTGCCTCAGCTTCCCGAGTAGCTGGGATTACAGGCATCCGCCACCATACCCAGCTAATTTTTGTATTTAGTAGAGATGGGGTTTCACCCTGTTGGCCAGGCTGGTCTCGAACTCCTGACCTCAACTGATCCACCTGCCTTGGCCTCCCAAAGTGCTGGGATCACAGGTGTGAGCCACTGTGCCCGGTCTCCACAAACATTTATAAACATCTGCCACAGGCCAGGTACTTTCTAGGCACTGGAAATAGAGTGCTGAGTGAAAGAGACCAAGCAGCTAGAATAACCTTATATTCTAGCAGGAGAGACAAGCACAAATAAAGGCATAGATATGTACTGTGCAAGTAGTGATAGGTGCAAAGAAGAAAAATTAAACGGAGTAATGGAGATGAAGAGATTGAGAGGAGGCGCAGGCCACCTATTTTAGTGGCTTCTCAAGGGCACCTTGTTCCACAGTTTTTAGAAGGTTTTCCTCTGGATATAAATGTTTAAATGGTTGGCATCCACCTGTTTTAGTTTCTCAGAGTAGCAAATGAGATAGTTAATCTCCTAAGGTTCCTTTCTGCCCTATCACTTTATTATCAACAACTTCATAATTAACCACATTATGAACAACTCTGTTTTTAGAAATTTGTTCAAAATTTAATATTTATGAAATTCTAACAGTTTCATGGTCCATCTTCCCTAATTCTCTTTTCATTCTAACAGATTCTTTCTCTGTTCCCTGTCCCACCGGCCACACAAATTACTGACATGGATCATAAGTCAGGTATTCAATGTGGAAATACATTAATAATGTGTTTATACTGAAAAAGCTACAAAAATTGTTCAATAATTTCACTACTCACGTCCCAGATTCTCCCTGCAGAAGCTCCTGACATATAACAACCTGGCCACAAATTAGTGGACCGGGTCAACTTCTGAGTCGAGGTCCAGACTGGTCATCAACTCATGGGAACACCAGCACCAAACCTCTGCCCTAAACCAGGTGCCTTAAACCAGGTCTCATGGGATGCTACCTCATGGGAAATTTAAAACTGAGGCTCGGAAGTATGTCAGCAAATACAAAGCACTGTGGAAATAAGTGTGCAGTCAATGCCATGAAGCAATAGAAGCAGAGTGTAATAACAAGGCATGTTCTATGGAGAATGAAAGTGAAGAGAGAATTGCACTATGGAGAAAAAGCAGGTAGATGGGCACGGTGACACACACCTGTAATTCTAACACTTTTGGAGGCTGGGAGGGTGGATCACTTGAGGCCAGGAGTTCGAGACCAGCCTGGACAACACAGTGAAACCCGTCTCTACCAAAAAATACAAAAATTAGCCAAGTGTGGTGGTGTGCGCCTGTAGTCCCAGCTGCTCGGGAGGCTGAGGCATGAGAATCTCTTGAACCTGAGAAGCAGAGGTTGCAATGAGGCAGGATCATGCCACTGCACTCCAGCCTGGGCGACAGAGTGAGACCCTGTCTCAAAAGAAAAAAAAAAGGAGGCAGAGGAGTTTTGTCCCAAGAATAGCCTCCTCAGAGAGATGCTGTTGGTCACCAGCTGTCCTCCCAGCCTCCTTGAAGCATCACTGTAGGGCACATGCCAGAAACTTGCCCGAGATAATTCCTCTTACTTCCCCAGGGTTTATTCTTACTTAAAAGCCTGTTAACTGAGGTTACCTGACAGTTACAAAGCAGGATTAAAATTACATTTAATGAAGTTTACCATCATAATTTATGCAACAAAATGACCCTCTTAGTCTGGCTGATGAGGCCACTTACCAATAACATATTCCAAAGGCTCATTGTATGCATGGCATTCCAGAAAAAATGGCACAGGAACATTATGATTCCATGAAAGGGAAATTAATAAATAGTAGCACTCTGGATAAAGTTTTACAGGAAGTTTAACATGAAGAATTGCATCACTGCAATACAGTCATAATTAGGAGCACACACTCTGGACCTCTAGACTGCCAGGGTTTGGTTCCCAGCCCCCCAGCTAAAAGCTGTTTAATTTTGAGCAGATAACTCCAATCTTTCTACACCTCAGCATTTTCATTTGTAAAATTGAGAACATTAATAGTTCTGCTGCAGAAAGTATTGCAATAATTGAGTTAATATATGTAAAATGCTTATTGTTGCACTAATAGCTTATGATGGTGAAAAGGATGCAATCTACAAGTACAAATATTGTGAATGATAAAAAGAAAAAGATTGGGCCAGGCGCAGTGGCTCATGCCTGTAATCCCAGCAGTTTGGGAGGCTGAGGCAGGCGGATCATGAGGTCAGGAGATCGAGACCATCCTGGCCAACGTGGTGAAACCCCATCTTTACTGAAAAACAAAAAAATACAATTAGCTGGGTGTGGTGGCACGTGCCTGTAATCCCAGCTACTGGGGAGGCTGAGACAGGAGAATCGCTTGAACCCGGGAGTTGGAGGTTGCAGTGAGCCGAGATCTCGCCACTGCACTCCAGCCTGGCGGCAGAGCAAGACTCCGTCTCAAAAAAGAAAAAGAAAACGATTGTTTCCATGATATATTTATCCTTTACATTGCTAGTGTTTTACCATGCATAAAGGCTCCCCAACAAGACTATAAACTCTGGAAAATTCAGGACCATGTTTAGTTTGCACGTTGTTGTCTCTTGGGAACTGTCACAGTTTCTAGCACATAGTAGATGCCCAGTAGTATTTGTTAAATTAACAACTGGCTAATCTAAGCCCTCTTGTATATCCTTGTTAATATACTCAATTATATACTCAATAGTACAATCCTGCCTCACATTTATTTTTACTTTTTATCTTTCACATATAGGTTTTATCTATTTACCTTGCCACTTCATTTATCTCTTGATGCATAACTCTCCTTGACAATAGTGCAAGGGGATTCAAACTTACTGTGACCATATTCCTGCTTGGTAACACACTTGTCCCACTTAGAAGTCTTTTCTATCTATTCTTTAAGTATAAACACTTTATCACATGTATGCTTCATTCTAGATTCTGCCAGAAACAGAGTAGAAAAACTGTGGCTCACCCAAGACCCAGTCTTTCCCGAGGTTCCCCACAGATGAGCTCTGAATCTGTTATAATTGACTTACCACGACCTGCGTGCACACATGGAATTCCTCATGGCATCCTTAGATCTTTTTGGCCACATCCTTTTGCTCTGACTCTAAGAGGAAGCCAACCATCTCTTCGCTGGCCTGTGCCACAGATGCCTTCCATGTCAATACCATCTGTGATCCCGATGGAAATGATAGCTAAAATTTGTTGCATCTGTTATTGAGCCTATCTTTGTAGTAGGAGTAATGAAATTTGGCTTCCAAACTAATTCATCTTTATTCAGATAGCCCAAACTAACCTGCAATTAAAACACTGAAAGTAATCACAACTGGGAGATACAAAATAAATGTGGGAAAAAGTTCTTTTTCAATAAAGAGGCATGATTATTTTGAGAAATATCAACTCCAAGGACTATAAACTAAGCTGGTAGAAATTAAAATTATGGGAAAATAGAATTTTGCCGATAAACTTGAAACTGTGAAAATAAGTAGAGTGTTTGATAACCTGAAATAAACTCTTTCTAAAGCACTATTTTTATAGTGGAACCAGGGGTAGCTATTTTTTTTATTATTTTAATTGTTTGTGAACATAAGGGATAAAGAAAAGGAACATAAATGTGATTGCAGCTACAGTATATCTAGAAGAGTCAATTAAATTTATGTTCTAAAGGAGCATAAGAATGATGATTCTGTCACTCAGAATTGAAGATGTTTAATGTATATTGTAAATTGGTAATGTTTAGGATTTTCAGATAGTGTGTATATTGATTAAACAAGATATTGAGAGATTTCAAATGGCCAAAAAGTGTAATTGTCTTTATGTATATCAAAACATATTTTTGAAACTTCTGAATTTCTCAGTCATATAAACAATAAACATCTACCCCTAGAAGAAAATTTAATCCTATTTTACTTAGTTGGACATGCGCTTTCATACACAAGAACACTTTGCTGGTTTTCCAGTGATCACACAAGTGACTGATGATAGTTGGACCACACCCCATGGCTCCACACTTCCTCCAGGCCCCTGTGAGTCCACCCTGTACTCAACAGAGTACAGACAGTTTAACTAGTTAGCCAGAAAATCCTGGGAAATCTGTCTCAGTGTAGACTATTCAAAGCTAGTATGCATCATTGTAATTTACTAACAGTGAATATTGATTCTGCCACAAAGATAAAATAATCCTTGCTTTCAATAAAAATAAAGAATTAGCCGGGCGCAGTGGCTCACGCCTGTAATCCCAGCACTTTGGGAAGCCAAGGCAAGTGGATCATGAGGTCAGGAGATCGAGACCATCCTGGCTAACATGGTGAAACCCCATCTCTACTAAAAATACAAAAAAGTAGCCGGGTGTGGTGGCGGGAGCCTGTAGTCCCAGCTACTCGGGAGGCTGAGGCAGGAGAATGGCATGAACCCGGGAGGCGGAGCTTGCAGTGAGCTGAGATCGCACCACTGCACTCCAGCCTGGGTGACAGAGTGAGATTCCATCTCAAAGAAAATGTAAATAATTAATTAATTACTTAATTAATTTTGCCAAACAAAGATTCAAGAGATAATTCTTCAGTAAAGAGATAACTTTATGGCTTTAGTTTCATGGATTAATTTATCTTAAACTATGAAGATTACAGAATAAGACATTCTTAGGGCCATTTCACATAGATGAATCAAAAATTCAATCTTGAGAAATACAAACAAAAGCAAAAATTAAATGCTATTCCAGTGAAGAATCTTTCAAGTCTTACCCTACCATATTGGTTGCTGAGCGTTGCATAGGTATAAAGCAGGATTAAAATTTTATTTAAAGAAGTTTTACTAGCATGATTTATACAGTAACATGGCCATCTATGGAAGGAGCATCGCTCCGGGGTTAGGTTGCCTGGATTCAATTCAGGCTCTATAATCACCTAGGTGCCCACCTCAAGCAACCTGTTTAATCTCTCCCAGTTCCTTCATATGGAAAAAAGTGTATAATAATATCTACTTCTAAGGATTACTGTGTGGGTTAAAAAGCTAGTGTAGGCTGGGCACGGTGGCTCACGTCTGTAATCCCAGCACTTTGGGAGGCCAAGGTGGGCGGGTCACAAGGTCAGGAGATCGAGACCATCTTGGCTAACACGGCAAAACCCCGTCTCTACTAAAAATACAGAAAATTAGCCGGGTGTGTTGGCGGGCGCCTGTAGTCCCAGCTACTCAGGAGGCTGAGGCAGAAGAATGTCGTGAACCCGGGAGGCAGAGCTTGCAGTGAGCCGAGATCGTGCCACTGTACTCCAGCCTGGGCAACAGAGTGAGATTCTGTCTCAAAAAAAAAAAAGGTAATGTATAAAGTGTTTAGAACTGTCTGGTACATACTAAGTGCTCAATAAATATTAAGTTGCTATTTTTTTTTATTTTTTATTTTTTTTTTTTTGAAACAGAGTCTGGCTCTGTCCCCCAGGCTGGAGTGCAGTGGCACCATCTCGGCTCACTGCAAGCTCCGCCTCTTGGGTTCACGCCATTCTCCTGTCTCAGCCTCCCAAGCAGCTGAGACTTCAGGTGCCCGCCACCACGCCCTGCTAATTTTTTTTTGTATTTTTAGTAGAGACAGGGTTTCACTATGTTGGCCAGGATGGTCTTGAACTCCTGACCTCATGATCCGCCCACCTTGGCCTCCCAAAGTGCTAGGATTACAGGCTTGAGCCACGGCGCCCGGCCGCTATTATTGTTTTTATTAGTGCTAAGTAAGTAGGTCATCAATAACACATATTCATGGATTGTGAACACTTTAGAAGACACTGTGGATTTTCCAAAGGAAAAATATGACTTACCAAGAAGATTATGATGCAGTGGAAGAAGAAAGAAAAATGCAAATATAACTGATAAAAACAAAAATGTAAATACTACAATAACGTCTAAGTTAAGTGGAATAATGTAAACAAATGTTACAAGTGTTAATAATTATTATAATTACCCTACTACTATCCATTAGTGATCAATATTTAGTAAACTGTGCTTAAGTTCACACTTTTACTGTCAAGACAATGGATTTTTTTTAAAACAGGTGGCTGCAAAATTCTAAGAAACTCTGAATCCAAACAACATATTTTAAAAGCCACTACTGATTACTTAGCATGAAAAAGAACATTTATCTCAAAATGCAGCTAAAATATGTTCATAAAACACTCAATACATTCCTTTTAAAACAGGGAGGCCAGCATTGTCAATCTTGTTCTACGCATTCTAGTCAATACAATAAGACGTGAAATAGAAATAAGAATTATAACTATTATTATTCATAAATGATGCTATGGTCTACTTAGAACTTTCAAGGAATACACTGAAAAACTATTATAATAGAACTAATAAGAATGTTCACCTAATATGATCGAAAACAAAGTACATACCCCCAAAATCAGTACCTTCTTAAATAATGCCAGCAATAGCAGTAAATGTAAGGATAAACATTCTTTTCACAATTGCAGTTTTAAAAAAATGTTAAATGCCTAGAAATAACTTAAGACTTCTGTATTTCCCCACCTCATACACACACAAAACACCTACAACAACTTACTGAGAGACAAAAGAAAACTTCAATAAAGTTCATATACCAGATTCTTAGATGAGAGACTAAATATTATCAAAATACCTATTTTCCATGCATTAATTTATCATTTCCAGTCAATTATAATAAAAACATCAGTGAAGTTTTCTCAAAGTTGGCAAGGTGATTGTAGTATCCTCTGGAAGGATAATGCCAGATTTCATTTGGATTTAAGGGAGTTAGAAAACATGTCTTATATATCCAAGCTTATGAAGCAAGGGTCATGCACATGCATACGCATAAGAAAGCCCGGAAGAAAATTATTTTAGGCATGTTTATCTCCAGATGATGGGATTATGGGTAGATTTTTGCTGTTGTTGTCCTCCTGCATTTGACAAAATCTTTCAGTAACTACTTATCAATTTTTTTTTTTTTTTTTTTTTTTTTTGAGACAGAGTTTCACTCTCGTCGCCCAGGCTGAAGTGCAGTGGTGCGTTCTCAGCTCACTGCGACCTCTGCTTCTTGGGTTCAAGTGATTCTCCTGCCTCAGTCTCCCAAGTAGCTGGGATTACAGGCACCCGCCACCACGCCCAGCTAATTTTTGTATTTTTAGTAGAGACGGGGTTTCCCTGTGTTAGCCAGGATGGTCTTGAAACTACTGACCTCAGGCGATCCACCCACCTCGGCCTCCCAAAGTGCTGGGATTACAGGCGTGAGCCACCGCGCCCGGCCTACTTATCAATTTTAGAATTAGAGATAATATACATTTTTAAGAGAAAAGAGGAAATGAAATAAATAAAGGAATAGCTTGGGCTTTGCAAGCAAAGATGAGAATTTTGCCATGATCAGTAAAAACTGTATTCATACACTGAAAATCCACTTATGAGGCCTTTAAGCATATCATTATTAAATCCCGTGTTGAGATGAGGCAATCACACAGGTATAATCTATTAAACTTGTTAATTATTAACTTGTTAATCTGTTTTTGTTAACTATTAGCCTGTTAATTATTTATTAAAAAAAAAACATTTAATGCCCTCTAACTGAATTTGGTATTCAAGAAGAAGAAAATTACTAGAAATGGGAAAACCATTGAGGTGTGCTAAAAATGAAGATGCCTTTTGAGGAGAAGAATGCATGTGGGTAGTTGAGGCACAGGAGAGCACTTGGGCAGACAATGAGATGTGAGGTGGCTGCCAATGAGAAAGAATAGATTTTGCGGAATCTGTGCTGGCCCTGGGTCAATATTCTCAAGGTTCCTTACTCAATTTGAATCCATTTCACAAGGATTGAGAGAAGTCTCCTGTGACCTCAGCACACTATCAGATGCTGTAATGGCCACAAAAGCAATGTAAAACAGGGCCCTTGGGCAGGTGCAGTTGCTCACGCCTATAATCCCAGCACTTTGGCAGGCTGAGGTGGGCAGATCACCTGAGGCCAGGAGTTCGAGACCAGCCTGGCCAACATGGTGAAACCCCATCTCTACTAAAAATAAAAAATTAGCCGGGTGTGGTGGCACATGCCTGTAGTCCCAGCTACTTGGGAGGCTGAGGCAGGAGACTCGCTTGAACCCGGGAGGCCGAGGTTGCAGTGACCCGAGATCGCAACACTGCACTCCAGCCTGGGTGACAGAGTGAAACTCTGTCTCAAGAAAAAAAAAAAACAAAAAAAAACATGGCCCTTGCTCTCCAGGACCTTTCAATCTGGTTGTGAAGGCAAGATAACACATGAACAATTTGAAAACAAGACAAAAGAATAAATAGATTAAGTGCCCATATGAGAGGCTCAGAGAATTGGTGTAATAGAAGGCCATTGAAGGATAAAATTTAGGGGCCAGAGTAGAAAGAGGAATGTTCATGCCCCAGGAAACATGTTGTGACTTGTAAGTTCAGCCCTACATCCTCCGTTCCCTCTTTGATGTTGCACAAGAATCACAAGTCCCACAGGCAAGCCCAGCTCCAAACTAGAAGTCAGCCCTTAGAAATAGCCCATCTATTGAACAATAGTTTGGTCTCAAATTACATTCTTCTTTTTCTTATATCAAGGATTAATCATACCACTTTTTCCTGACAACACCCTTATATTTCCTAAATTCATGAAGCTGATATACCAAGATGTTTTTACACTAAAGTGAATTTATCCAAGCTGTGATAGTATAAGGGACTTGAGAGAAACCTTGGTCTAAACAGCTTTGAATCACATACAGAAAAACAATGTGGGCAATGATCCAGTATGAGAGCATGCTTTTCACATAGACTACTCTTGAGATCCATGTCAATATCAGATTGCATCAAAAATTTCAAAGGGAATTGGATTATTCTGTTGTCTTTGATTGAGATTCAGAGGCAAATGGAATTCAGGGTGAGATCTAAAGAGATAAGGCCTTTGTTTTTGAAAAGATACCAAGGCCTTAAAGTGCTCAGAGATCATTCCAATAGAGAGGAGTTCAAATTACGAAGGAATTTAGCCTAACACACACAATTACATTGGATCCCACAGACAAACATGACATATAATAACCAGTAGTAGGTTGATGTAATAAAATCACAATACAACTCATTACTTCAAGTTTTTTTTAGGTCATATGAAAACCAAAAATCTGTAAGAATTGGTGCATTTTTTTTTTTTTTACAATGAATTACTTTAATCATCCAGGATATTTCTGGAACATAATGAAATATAACCGAGAGTTGGAACTTATGCATTCCCTGGATAGAGATACTTGGTCTCATATTCTGTCCTTGTATCAGGCAATAACACTGAAGATAATACACACTTAAAATGCACTTCAGCTTCTTTGGTAGAATTTCTTTGGCACCTGTTAAATTTTAAAGGGCTCTGTGAAAAGCATTTTCTTAACCATCCACTGGCTCTTGATTCATTCATGTGCATAGAAACGCTCTGAAAGTTTAAAATTGAAAGTACATTACTTACCAAAAATTTTTCCCTGGCATTTATTCTCACACGTCCTTGTTACAGGCCTACTCATAAGTGAACAGCCTATTTGGAATCCTTATGCCAGAATCATGAAGATCTCATACTGTCAGTTGTTTGGATAAATAAATATGATTGAATCTCATCATGCATTTATAATAAATTTTATCTCAAGTCCATGGTAATTTAGGTTCCAATTCTAAATAGTGGAAACTGAATCTTACAGCTATGTCCATGTGATTGAAATAACCAGATCTCCATTCACTCCGTTATTTCAACCGCTTATTCATTGATGAGTATCACTGAACAGACAATTGTGCAGACAAAAGACAAAATGTTGATAAAACTCAAAGTACCAAACACATGACTCAGAAAAGTTGACGGCTTATACAGGGATGCTTAAAACCATATACAACAACCTACAATCCTCCCCAATGGGCCGCACCCTTCACTCTTGGGTATCATTATAAAAATTGCCCTTTCCTAGAATGCCCTTCACTTTTTCACCTGCTGATCCCTTCAGGAGCCACCACCTCCAGGAGGTCTTCTCTGATTGTGAGATGCAGAGACTTGAGCTCCTGAACACCCTCTTTCTTTTTTTTTTTTTTTTTTTTGAGACAGAGTCTCGCTCTGTCACCCAGGATGGAATGCAGTGGCATGATCTCGGCTCACTGTAAACTCCACCTCCTGGGTTCAAGCAAGTCTCCTGCCTCAGCCTCCCAAGTAGCTGGGACTACAGGCACTGCCACCACACCTGCCTAATTTTTGTAGTTTTGGTTAAGATGGGATTTCACTATGTTGGCCAGGCTGGTCTCAAATTCCTGACCTCAAGTGATCCTCCCACCTCGGCCTCCCAAAGTGCTGGGATTACAGGCGTGAGCCACCACACTTGGCCCCTGAACACTTTTCAAATCACAGTGCACCATAAGAGAATACTCCTGAGGAATTAGACAACATGGATTCAATCGCAGCGAGTTGTTAACTGCACGATCCTAGGCAACTTCTCTCAACTTTAGTTTCCTCCTGTGTAAAATAGAGTAATAACATTGCTTGCCTCACTGGGCTGCTGAGAAGATTAAAAGAAGCAATGCTTATACAAAATAGCAGAGGTACTTGGCACAGAGAGACGTTCATTGAAGATTAGCCCATGGATATTCAGTTAGATCCACCGTTTTTCCTTTAATACATTTAAGCTATTTATTTAGGCTAGGGACTTATTTTGATAGCTTGCATTAGTTTTATATATTATTAATATTTCTTTAGAAATTCATGCAATCTAAATATGCAATCTAAATGCACTTGTTAAACTGTTGAAAATGATTTTATAATGAATGGGGCCAAATTGCTATTCCAGACAAGCCCATCTCCAATTTTATCAAGAAAATGAGTGAGAATATAGGCTTTGGGACACAGAAAGCAGATTTCCCCCACCCCCAGGAATACATCAATTCTGTAATTTAAATTTCTCGTGCCTGGCTGTAACTATGTAGCCTTCATGACCAAAAAGAATGATAGCATACCTTATTTCCAGATATTCAAGCCTATTCAGTAGGAAGAAGTAGAATGATTGGTCATCAAAAGCTATTAACAAATAATGTAACTGTTGAAGATTTTTTAAAAATCATGCACATCTGATTTTTATTTCTCCTTCTCTATATATTGTTTTGGTTTTTCTCACAGCCTGGCAGTTCTTTAAAATAAAAAATAATTTTAAAAAGGTGTGAGGGAGTATCACACAGGAAATAATCACAAAAGAAAATTCAGCCTCCTTGCTATGAGAGCTTTAGGATTCCAGAATCTGAATGTCCTTCCTCATAATGGCTGACAAACTGCTGAGTCAGAAAATGTTAAAAAGCAAACAAAAACAGAAAGGAATCTTAGTGAGATTATTGAGTAACAAGGACAAAGAGAAAAAAATCTAAAAATTTTCCAAGGAGAAAAAAACATGGGTAACCTAAAAGAACAAAAATCAGTTTGTCATCACATTTTATATCAACAAGTACTACATAACAAAGAGATTGCTTTAAAAAGAGAAGAGAAAACTCTCTTGAACCCAGAATCTCATAACCAGAGAAAACATCAATCTAGAATGCAGAAAATATAAAGATATTGTTACACATGCAATGATTTATAATCCTTACCACCAGGATGTCTATTCCAGTGGAAAAAATTAAAACTACAAAAGAGGAATTTAAAAAGAAATGACATGGTGCAAGAGGAGGAGGGAGAAAAAAATAACCTAACACAGTTAAACCTAAATTATTTATGAGAACATAGCTATGAAGCTTATTACAATTATTAAGAAATAAGTTATAAGAAACAGAACCATAGGGTTTAAAAATTAGAAAATCCGAAATGATTTCATTAAATACAGAAAATGGGGGAGGAGAGGGAAAAGTAAAAGCATGCTACCGGTTTGGTCATGTTCAGGAGAAAGAGGAAGTTATAGATTCAGATACATTCTCGATGTTGATTAAAATACGGTAAATAGATTTTACTATGTTTGCTAAAATTGTAAAGATGGGTAGCCCAGACTCATGTGGGCAGCTTCCACATTAGAATGGGAATCTGGAAGGTGTGGTGTGGTGGGGCAGCCCTGGAGGCCAGCTACCACCGAAGAGTCTATCCAAGTGACCCAGCAATCCTACTTTGAGGAACTCAGCCTCAGAAATCTTGCATGTGTGCACAAAGATATGTATATAGTTAGCATTGTGGAAACCAGTCCATGTATTCTTCTAAATGGAATTTGTTTACAGGGTATGCATTCCTTAACATAGAACACTGTGTAGCCATTGAAAGATTGAAGTACATTGAGTAATACAGACACATGAAGATATATTGTTATAAGAAAAATGTGCTAAAGAAAGTATGTATACTGTGATCTCAATTTATGAAATTAAAAAACAACATGTATGTATATATGCACATTTGTGTTTATAATGCCTAGAAAAAGTATAGTAAGCAAAATGAGTGAAAGAAAATAATTGAGGATATATAGCAAAGGAGGATTTTAAAATTTTACTTTATACAATTTTGTATTTTGGATATTTTCTACACTATAATGTATTACTTTTGTAATTTCACAAACACTAATAGAGCTGTCAAGTACCTGAGATGGGCACAGTCTCACTCAACAAAAAATGTCCTCTTTCAAACTATGACATGACTCGAATTTGTTGTCAGCTTATATTCTGTGAAATGTGGTATTTATCTCTGAATAGATAAGGGTCTTTTCAAGTAAACTTTCCATCTGGACACAACAGCTAAAAAACTGCTAAAGGGAGAGAGAAGCAGATACAGATTGTCAGGGCAGCAGTTATTTTACCTTTGGGAACTGAAACTATTTTTACTCAAAAAGAAAGTTTGCAGAGACAGCATTTTCACATTAGACTCCATAATGCTACACAAAACAAATGATTTGCAATGGAAAACATATAATAAAGTGGGTGCATATCAGTTGCCCTAGAAAAACAACCCAAAGACAACAACAGCCAATCTGTCTATTGGTCTCTCTTTCTCTCCACATTGATCAAACTTGCATTTTGTGACTAGATAAAAGGTTTTAAAGTTGAAAATGACATCATCTGGGCCTTCAAGGAGCTGAAGGAAGCATGCAAGATGGAAGCACCTAAGTGGTTACTCATAGAACAATTTGGGAAGTTTTGTCATAGAGATAAATAATACAAAGTACATTCTGACTTGACTACTTCATAGGCTATGCAGTTTTGAGCAAGTTACGCCTCAATTTCCTCATTTATAAAATAGGTATCATGATTATACTCCTTCCTAACTGTTCTGGGGACTAAATGAGGTAACACAGAAAATCCACGCACAAAGCAAGCAGTCAGTAAAAGTTAGCTACTATTATTTGGGGAGGTTATTCAGACTCCCTGGAATTGAAACTTTTTTATGGAACCCTGATCAAGTTACTACATGGAGTCTTAGGTTCCTCATCCAAAATTGGTAGAGTAACTTTATCAGAGGCTACCAGGCAGAATGAATGAGATAATGTGTGTGAAAAATTTAGATCAGCAATTGGCACCTAAGAATTCCATTAATGTAAGTCATTATCTCTATCAAAATGCTTCAAAAAGAAGAAAGGAAATAACAACTAACTCTTCCTAAGGGTGACAAAGAACAGATAGGAGAGCTGGTCTTGAATAACTGGCAGGAGTGCTCCAAGCTGGTGTGGTGAAAGAAGGATGTAGGGAGCAAAGAAAACAGCATGTGCTAACTGGTGGAGAATTTAATCATGATGATCATGGTAATGGTAATAATAATAATAATACAGCCTGTTCAGAGAAAATAAGAGGAGATGTCCTATAGGCCCTAGGAAATATGAACTGGACTTCAGCTGAGAAGTTATGAGTCACAGAATTTTATCATTGCTTACGGAACTATTAAAGAAATTAGAATAGGGCTAGAGTGTGCAATGTGAGCTGACCATAAATCGATCCCCTAGAAAAACAACATCAAAGTGTGGGAGAAACCAGCCAAGGAAGTCCAAGAAGAAAGCTTAGAGAGGCAGAAGCTGGTGAAATAAAAGAGGCGTAGAAAGAAGAGAGTTTCAATAAGGAGGGACTGGTCAACCGTGTCAAATGTTGCATAAATGTCAAGTAGGATAACAAGAGAAAGCGAGGCCATCGAACTGGCCACTTGGGAGGACGCCGGTCAGAGAGTATTTTTAATTGAGTGGTGTTGGTCAAAGCCAGACAGTATTGGGTTGAGGAATTAATGAGATGTAAAGACACTAAGTATAGACCAAGTGTAGACCTCTTTCAAGAAGTTTAGTGATTTAAAAAAAAAAAAAAAAGTGAAAGAAACCATAGTCTTTTAGCCTCATCAAAACTAGAAGATGAATTCTTAAATGTCCAAATGAGCATAATTCACATTTGGCAAAAAGGGTAAACTTCCCAAGACATAAAAAAAAATAAAAAATAGAAAACTACGCAGAGAAAACAAAGAAGAAAAAGAACTTACTACTTTGCTCAAATGGGATTAGAGGATTAAGGTGAAGGATGGGTGGTGCAGAAAATCGAAAAACAGCAAATTTGAAATGACTAGGAAATTAAGATTTTAAAAAAGAGGAAAGAGGAGAATGAGGAATCTCATGGATTTGTTGAAAGAGCAAGAAGCAGGCATAGACTGCCACAAATGAAAGTGATCAAAACAAAACCACTCTCTCTGTCCCTCAGACTGAGCCGGGGTATGGTAAATCCAGAAAACATGGTCCTGATTAGAATTCTGTCTCCTGTGTGCTAAAGAAGCCTTAGCTACAAGTCACGGGTAAACTGCTAAGCACGAAGGCCTACGTTGGCAGCTGTGGTGGTTTATCTCTAGCTGCAGGTATGGTTCCCTCTACCCAGGGGCAGACTCTAGGTCCTTCTCTTGGAATATTTGCCTCCCTAAGGCAGTTTACCAAAAATTAGACCTGGCCTAAACTAGTCAGCATGAGAAATTTGAGAGAAATATGGGAAAAGACTGTAATATGAATGACTGGATTTTTGAATAAAAGAGAATATTGGATGAGTTTTTTTTTTCTAGCATATCTAGAAAAATCTGCCTTGAAATATTTACATTAGCTCTTGGCCCATAGGCCAGTGCTTTTAGAAAATGTGATCAGTCATGAGGTCAGGTGTTCAAGACCAGCCTGGCCAACATGGTGAAACCCCATCTCTACTAAAAATGCAAAAATTAGCCTGGCGTAGTGGCAGGTGCCTATAGTCCCAGCTACTTGGGAGGCTGAGGCAGGAGAATTGCTTGAACCCAGGAGGCAGAAGTTGCAATGAGCTGAGATCGCTCAACTGCACTCCAGCCTGGGCAACAGAGTAACACTCCAACTCAAAAAAAAAAAAAGAGAAAGAAAAAAGAAAATGTGGTCAGTCACTTTGCTCTGTGTGGTTCTCCGTTTCCACATCTGTGGAATAAGGAAGATTAGATTAGTTTTAAGTCCCTCCAGTTCTATTATGAAATTTGATGATTCTCTCCTTTACATTTCTTTCATTTTCACAAGGATATCTGTCCCTGGTTTAATACTAATGTCCTATCTTCCTAACCACATTGTTAGCCCCAATTTTGTTTTAGTTTCCTTCTTTTGTCTAAAAGGAGTCAGAAAGTGTGTTAAAAGATAAGACCATCTTAGGACACCCTGGGTGAGGCCAGTTTTGGTCCAATCAGGAGGCTTTTATGTGGAAAACACCCCTTAACCAGGCTGAGCCTACCAGTTTGAGATAAACATTTTGAAGAAACATTCAGTAAAGAAGAACTGGATCTTACATGAAGAAATTAATGCCTACGCCCCAGTGCAATAGTTAATTCCTCCCTGAAACATTTTCTTATTGTTATGTAAACATAACCTAAGTGGGTTTGTCAGAGATAATTAGAAACATTCTGTTAGCCTAGTGACTTGGGGAAGAATAAAAAGAGATGGGAATTATTAAGATGGGATATACAGGCAATAGGGGAAGGGCTAGTTCGCATGGAACAACCAAATATATCTTTTGTAGGCCAAAGACTGAGAAATTATTTTTGTACTTGCTCTCTATTTCTATTCTGGTTACTAAGTGGACAGGTGACTTCTCAGCCTCTCTTTGAATACTTTTTTCTTTGTGTATGAAAGTATGTATGTCAGAATACCTTTTGCATCTTGAACGTAAATGTGGACAAAATGCATTTCTGAGTTAAAATAACATTTAAATTGTGAATACCCAATTTTTAGAGATGAGAACATTGTCTTTTTAGTACAGTTTCATGTCTCTTCTCCATATTCTATTTTACTAACCTATTTAGCAAAATAGCCAAGACCCTCCTTCCGAGTTAGTCAAGAGCCTGACTGCCAAAATCTCCTGAAGACCCGTAAAGATACTTTTCTTTAGCTGAATCCTTGGCAGCTAAAGATAGATAACAAAGATTTTTTTTTTTTTAATAATAGCTCAAACAGAAAGAGATCTAAGGATTTTGCTCCTGATCAATCTCATAGCAAAGGAGTATAAGGCCTTATCCAGGAACTCACAGTTTGGTAAATTATATCTAATTTCAGTGTTTGTGAGATGGCTGATGCCTGTGTCAACCCCATATGAGATTTGGTGGGTCCAACGAGAGGCGTGGGGTGAACTCCTCAGGTTAAAAAGGGCCTGGCAGGGGTGGCCATGTTTCTGACTTGGGACACTCAGAGATCTGCACAATCCATGGTGAGGGTAACCTGGAGCTCCGTGAGCCAGTACTTTTTTTTTTTATTTTTTTGAGACGGAGTTTCGCTTATGTTGCGCAGGCTGGAGTGCAATGGCGCGATCTCAGCTCACAACAACCTCTGCCTCCTGGGTTCAAGCGATTCTCCTGCCTCAGCCTCCCGAGTAGCTGGGATGACAGGCATGAGCCACCACGCCAGGCTAATTTTGTATTTTTAGTAGAGACAGGATTTCTTCATGTTGGTCACGCTGGTCTTGAACTCCCCACCTCAGGTGATCTGCTTGCCTCAGCCTCCCAAAGTGCTGGGATTACAGGGGTGAGCCACCGCGCCCGGCGAGCCAGCACTCTTTAAAGGAAGAGCTGCCAGGTCTGAGATGAGACCTTCCTCAGCAGAGCTGGCTCTTTCCAATCCATATGGGCCACTCTGCCTTTCCCTGCCCTTTCAGAAAAATTTCATGTTTAACCAGCACTGCAGGTAAAGAACAAAAAGCCAGCTTAAGAGAGGGCAGTGCTCTTACAAACCTGCTGAAATTTCAATTCTGGCCAAGATTCTCATGTTTGTTTTGCCTCTGACTTGATAGGAAATGTTAAGCCACCAGCAGAACAGCTTGGTGACTTGGTTTACCTCTCCAGGAAAACATTTGCCTACTCCTCCAGGTTGTGAAATAAAATGGCCTCAGGGTGTTATGAACTTCCACGTTTGCATAATCTTTTCTCTAGCATTTAAAGTTTGTGGAACTAAACCAGATGGAGACCTGCAGCAAAATTCGAATTCAAATGAACCAGGTGGAAGCAAGTTAGCACTATCGTGTTATGAATGAGGCTGCTCCAAACTAAGTTACGTGAGCAAAGAAGAGCAGCCTGCATCCCTTCTGTGAGACGCAGCAGTTTCTGGTGGGAGTTTTTGTTTGTTATTCTTGTTGAGTGAATCTCTAACAGAACACACTTGGGTGACCACTGTGAGACAAAGAGAGTTTAGGCTTTAATTATTCTTATATTCTGATTAGGGGAAATAGTTTGAATCCAAAAGGATGTCATTGAGTGCAAACACAGTCCTGGAGCTGGGCCCGTTGGGCGTGAACCTCAGGAGCTATTAATCTACATGCTTCAATTTGTAAGTATGCAGGAGACTGAGTCAGTAGAAAAAAAAATAATTTTAAACATCTGTGGTATTCTTTCTGTTCCAGATTAATTACACTGCTTGTTTGTTGATGCTGACCAGAATTTTCAATCCTCTGATGCTATGCTTGGAACGTCATAAGTATTTTTCTATGTGTTTATCACTTGCGTCCCATGAGACTTTATCTCTGTCACAGTCTGTCTTTCATAATTTGTTTTAGGTCCCAGTTTTGTTCTTTTGCTCACCTGCCTTAGACTTCTTGTTTTTGCTTTTATACTGAGCAATATGCAACTCTTTCTCATTGAGTACTTATTATTACTTTTAAGAGACACCTTGTTAATACACAGCCTCACGTACACACACATCATTCAATCAAAATGATGATATAAATGAAAATCTAAATGTGCTGTTTAATCAACTGGAGAGGCTGGTAATTATTTTCAATCAGCTAGGATTGCTCTGCTAGCTCAAAGAATTATTAATAAGAGCCATATTTGTTAATAAATTGTGAGCAGCCCTTTTCTGTGAGTGGGGGCAGGTGTCAGGGGAGGCTATTTCAGAAGTTGCTGTCCAGCCTTACATTATACCCTAAAAAGCCAAACCCCTCCTTCTAAGTTAGCCAAGAACCCAGCTGCTAACATTTCCATCCTAACATCCATAAAGATACCTTTCTTGAACTGAATCCTTGGCAGCTCTAAACAGAAAAGAATCACAAAGATATTTCTTTCTAAAATAGCCCAATTTGAAAATGAGAAATGGGCAGGCCCATTGCTGTCTGTAAGGCAACAATAATCCCTAACCCTTCCCCCAGTCAGCTTTTGGAGTCACCTGCCCTTGTCTCATTTCCCCACCATCAACACCCAACAGTGTCTTGTGACTTCTGTGGCCCCAAGATGACCAAAGAGCTCCTGTTTGAGGACCCAAGCTCCCTCCCCTCACTCTTTGCCCCAATGGCTTCTCCTCAAACCCCAGCCTATTTCCAGGCTCTTCCTTTCCTCTTTGCCAAACACCTGAGATCTCAGGTTGCTTTGGGTCTCTTTCTAACCTTGCCAAAATCCATTCTGTTCCCTGGAGTTTTCTCTCTTCAGGCTGAGGAGAGTGAGGCCTCCTGTGCTTCTGCTCACTTCCTTCCTCCTTCTTGTGATAAGCCCACAGCTCTTTTCGTTTGGTGGGTTTTACTGAGAATTACCAAGGAGGAAAAAAAAATAACAAAATAATTCATATGGAAGAAATGTGACTGTTTGAGAACTCCTATAATTGCTCAACTCAGCAATGAACATACACTGATCACTTTTTACATGGTGATCACTGCCCTCTGGGATCTAATATTTATTGTTTCTGGGCTACCCTTGGGTGATCCTGGAAGCCCCGTTGGCCACTCACTGCTGTTGGCAAATAGTTCCCTAGCCTTTCCTTCTCTTAGCAACGAACACAAAAGTAAAAGTGAGCAGTGCTCTCTCCTTGGCTAATTTTTTTTTTGAGACAGAGTCTCACTCTGTCGCCCAGGCTGGAGTGAAGTGGCGCGATCTCGGCTCACTGCAACCTCTGCCTCCTGGATTCAAGCGATTCTCCTGCCTCAGCCTCCCAAGTAGTTGGGACTACAGGCGCCCGCCACCACACCAGGCTAATTTTTGTATTTTTAGTAGAGACGGGGTTTCACCATGTTGGCCAGAATGGTCTTGATCTCTTGACCTTGTGATCCGCCCACCTTGGCCTCCCAAAGAGCTGCAATTACAGGCGTGAGCCACTGTGCCTGGCAGCTCCTTGGATAATTTTTATTTCTCTACAGCACCACACATATGGATAGCATATGTGTCAATGTTCTCCTATGTATAATGACATTAAGATAACATGAATTGGCCGGGCGCAGTGGCTCACACCTGTAATCCCAGCACTTTGGGAGGCCAAGGCAGGCGGATCACGAGGTCAGGAGATCAAGACCATCCTGGCTAGCACACGG
Source organism: Symphalangus syndactylus (assembly GCF_028878055.3). Classification (NCBI taxonomy): domain Eukaryota; kingdom Metazoa; phylum Chordata; class Mammalia; order Primates; family Hylobatidae; genus Symphalangus; species Symphalangus syndactylus. The sequence continues at coordinate 117,277,332 of NC_072424.2, read as the reverse complement.
TGAAACCCCGTCTCTACTAAAAACACAAAAATTAGCCAGGCGTGGTGGCGGGCGCCTGTAGTCCCAGCTACTCGGGAGGCTGAGGCAGGAGAATGGTATGAACCCAGGAGGTGGAGTTTGCAGTGAGCCAAGATCGCGCCACTGCACTCCAGCCTGGGTGACAGAGCGAGACTCCATCTCAAAAAAAAAAAAAAAGATAACGTGAACTAAATTAACATATACACACATGCACAAGATCTAACTGTAATAATAATGAAATTATTTGACATTAAGACTATTTTGAAAACTTCGGATTCTGCTCATTTCTCACACTCAGTCTACCTGCTTTCCTCCCACTATTGTGTTTTGACCAATGAGGTTTTCTGTGGAAATCAGATGGTTGAGCATCTATCTATGGACGTGCTTCTGAATCTGCTCTCTAAAAAGGACAGACACTGGATGGCATCCCCTCCAAAAAAATTTTTTTAAGCTAAAAGAACAGACAAACAAACAAAAAAGTCTTGATTCCTAACATTTGACCATTTCTATGATGTAAATATTTCCACCATGGTCAATTTTATTGGCAGAATGATTTCAAACAACTAGATAGCAAGAGCTCTTCCAAGCCAGTTGAAATCAGTTCTAGCACACCATCTGTCCTTCCAGTCTTTTCCCTTATCAAAACTTGATCTGTGCCTCATCTCCAAAGGACTGTTCTGGAATTGGTTTTCATTTGGAAAAGTAATATAATAAGCAAATTCCAGCAGTGTTAATGATTGAATGAAAACTGCTTGATGTGTTAACCCTGCCAGGGGTGTCTGCCTGCAGGAAGCCCTCCACCCAATGGATGAAATCTTGTGTCAGAACTGCAGGGGACCTCTGAGGCCCAGGGAGCCACCCTCAATGTCAATTCAGAGATAAACAGGGGAAAGCCCAGGCCAAATGCCTGGAAAAGAGCATAGTCCTGAGCCAGGATGCCAAGGTGTATTATTGGGCAAAGTTACTGAACCTCTCAGTGCCTTCATTCCCCATTTGTAAAATGGGAATATTAATATTGCATTTCATGGAATCTAAGCTGTCATTGTAAAACACACCATTATGTTATGGTCCATTAAGAAATTTTAAAATGCTGTCCATTAAACTATGTCACACCATCAAAAGTAAGATACATTCTAAGTTCACAAATGTTAAAATGTGGGAGAAAATTGTTTTACAACCCACGAATTACAGTAGCATCTTCCACATAGGGTTGTTGGAAAGATCAAATGAACTGCTATCTGTAAAGTGCTTAGCACGATGCCTGGCACATTACATGAATGATGGAAGATTTTGCTCTTGTGATATCTTTATTATTACCAAGAGATTAATGAAAAGGAAAAAGAAATGCAAAATCTCTGATTCACAAATTAAAGCTTCCAATGTCCTCATAAGTGTGAATAAAAGTGGGCCTAAACTAACATTTTTCAAGTTATTTTTCTGATAGCCATGTGGGCCTCAGGGACTGCAGCAGTAAAGAAGTAGAGTTGAGAGTAAGGGTGAGGTGAAGGCCAAGAGTGAGAAATTTTGTCACCTTACTCAAAACCCAATCAAAGCAGCTCCATTTTTACCAATAGAAGGCACTGGAGTTCAATGTACGGTTGCATTTAATTGTGTATATATAAGTTGTGCCCAGCCACCTTAACAAAACACACCCAGGTAGAGAGGGACCTGTGCAGCCACACAAAGTTGACTTTTCCCAATTGTAAACTAAATTCTCATTCAAATTCACAGATCCCTGGGCCAGAAAGTGCTCTTCTTGGTCTGTGGACAGGAACGGCTTCCTTCCCTTCCTTCCAGCAGCCTGCACTATCTTCTGTGACAATGGCCTCTGCCAGACCACATCCATCACCCCTAGGACATTTCTGTCTTAACTGGAGCTGTTTAAATTTTCAAGTACAATAAACGAGGACTGCAGCAAGAAATTTAAATATGATAGCAAAGTTTATACCTTCACCGTTTCTCTAGCGGTTCCCTTAGCAACAGCTCTTACTTTTTACCACTCACCTTGGCTACACGCTGCTTTCGCAATCGTTTGTCAGACTGATTTCCAAAACAGCTCAGATCCCTCTCAGAACTAAACATTCTAAGCAGGAGTTGAAATGGAAAACATAAAACCTTTTTGAACAGAGGTTTAAAATCTCCTTAAAAGTCATCATAGCTTCCCAGGTCAATGGAAAAAAACATATATATGAAAAAATAAGTGGGGAAAAACAAAGAAACTACAAAAAGCTGTTGCACTGCAATTCTAAGTGTTCGACAAATGTATACAGAGAGGAAGAATAATAGCTAAAAATGAAAATAGTTTTATTGGGGTATTACGAAAGTAGGAGATTAAAAAATAATATTATATTCTTGTTATATTTGTTTTTTATAAAAATGTCAAAACACCTCTCATGCATTCATTCAACTAACATTTATTGTACTCTTAACTTGTGTTTACCTTTGTTTACTCCACCCTCCCCTCATCTTTTTCTCATCTCTCCTATGCCTTCAGGTGTTTAATCAGTCCCTAATATTTGCACCTGTGTGTATACTTTTCCCTCCTGACTCGGGCTCTTCGATGGCAATGGATTGTCTATTTTTTTTCCCTATAAACCTTCGCTACTTCTCTCCTGTGGATAGTATACTTGAGTTACACGAAACAAGTTCAAGTTTACAAGTTCAGCTAACATACCGGATAAAATACAGAAAAGGATCTTCATGCCTTCCCCCACTAGGGTTGGTGGTCCCCAAGAGAGTATAAAGAACATCTGAACACCAGGGCCACCATTTTAAAAGGGATGCTGGTATTCATTTAGGATAAGAATGCTGTATCAATCAAGGTTCAACGAGAGAAGCAGAACTACCGTGAGTGATGTAAAATAGGGATTCAAGTCTTAACACTAGTATGGGAGCTAGTGGAAAAGTCTACATGAGGCTGTGGCTTCAGTGACTGGCATGGGCGTGGAGTGGCTGTGGACCTGAGCCAACAGTCAGGAAGGAAAGTTGGTCGTCAGTGCAGGAGCATAAGGACAAACCAGAGCTTAAGAAAACAAACTGGGCTGAGCGCAGTGGCTCACGCCTGTAATCCCAGCACTTCGGGAGGCCGAGGAGGATGGATCACTTGAGATCAGGAGTTCGAGACCAGCCTGGCCGACATGGTGAAACCCCATCTCTACTAAAAATACAAAAATTAGCTGGGCATGGTGGCATGCACCTGTAATCCCAGCTACTCAGGAGGCTGAGGCACGAGAATCACTTGAACCCGAGAGGCAGAGGTTGCAGTGAGCCGAAATCGAATCACTGCACTCCAGCCTGGGCGACAGAGCGAGACTCCTTATCAGGAAAAATAAATAAATAAATAAAGAGAAAGAGAGAATAAACTGGAACCCATGAGGACAAATTGGAATTCACGTCTGTCTTTCATCCCCTTCAGCAACAGTGACGAGGAAATCTGCACGGTAAAGCCAACACACTTTACCATGGAGCTGTGCATATATCAGGCTAGAGATTCAGAGAATCCAAAGGAAGATCCGTGGTTGCTGGAGGAGCTGTGGCCCAGGTGGTCCACAATGTGAACTCATGATCATCATCAGTGTGCATAATCTGCCATTGCGCCTGCAGTTCTACATCCACCTTCAGTGGGTAAAATATGGCTGTTGCTTCACTTTCTCCTTCCAGATCTTGTTCAAATCTTTTTTGTGCCTAAATGTAACCTGGAGCCACAACCAAAGGGATTACGAGAAATGGAGTTTAACTAAGATGACCCAGTATAAAGCTACACAATAGATGTCTCCATTTCTCTCCCTGGAATGAGTTTGTAGAAACAACAGCTATAATCATTCTAAATTCAATTTAATCCTAGGCTTGGCACCAAACCTCAAGGTTCTGGAATTTCTGGAAGACTTGCTTAAGGGTCTTATTCTCGTGTCTAAATTTAGGAATGGAGAAGTCAACTAAATAGGAGATCCTTATAGAAACAAGATAGAAATGAAGGATTGGAGTTGGGAACTATTTGAAATTATACTAATGATCATGTCTTCTATTGAATTAAAAGCAACTACCAGTAATGTACTAAGGAGTTTTCCAAACTCCTAATCCTCTCTGTTCCCCTCCAAAAAAAAAAAAAAAAAAAGAGAGAGAGAGAGAGAGAGAAAGATAAAAGTAGCAAGCTGCTCTTTGCATGAAGAAGTCATTCATGCATTCATTGACAAGAAGAAGCAGCCAAGCATTTACAGAGTACCTATCCAGCTACTTGGGCAGGCTGGGCACTGTGCTAATATAGCATCCTACATGGGGACTGTCTTACAGAAGATTGGAAAAAGGATAAGAATCCATTCTTAGCATGTTTGAACAGAAAGTTGCTATGCAACAGCCTCACACCTAAGCAAAATGCTGGCCGCTGGCTTTCAGGCTGGGCATGGCCCAGGGCAGGTGGAGGCAACTGACACCAAGGACTTTCTCTCAGAGACAAGACAGCCTGTGGAAGCCCCACTACCAGATCTACCTGAGATCCTTAGTTTAAAAAATAAGTGCAAATAGCTATCAAAAAGTCAGAGAAGCCGGGCGCGGTGGCTCACGCTTGTAATCCCAGCACTTTGGGAGGCCGAGGCGGGAGGATCACGAGGTCAGGAGATCGAGACCACGGTGAAACCCTGTCTCTACTAAAAATACAAAAAAAAAAATTAGCCGGGCGTGGTGGCGGGCACCTGTAGTCCCAGCTACTCGGAGAGGCTGAGGCAGGCGAATGGCGTGAACCTGGGAGGCGGAGCTTGCAGTGAGCCGAGATTGCGCCATTGCACTCCAGCCTGGGCGGCAGAGCGAGACCCCGTCTCAAAAAAAAAAAAAATCAGAGAACACTCAACTAAAAGCATCATGATCATGATCATCATCACCATCGTCATCATTGTCATGACTCCTGCTACCCACACAATCTGCAAATAGCAAGACTTTTGTCCTTCTACACAGACGTGGAGTCCAGTCAAATATCTCTGTGGCCTGAGGCATCTGCAGATCTGGACCCAGTCAACAGAGGTTGAGTTATTGGATGTAGGCCAGAAAATTCCTTACTTTTATTTCTTCCACTTGGTGGAATAAGAACACAGTGTTGTCTTGGTAAAATGCACTCCTGTGCTTCTTCCCTTTGCAAAAGGCAGGCTGGACATCATTACTTTGAAAACATGACATTTTTTGCATTTGTGAGTTGGGTTGAGTTTTGTTTTGCTGGTGTTGTTTCCTGTATAATGATTATTCACATACACCTGACTAATCACTTGTCACATTAAAAGTCAAAGGCCTCCCATCAGGAATTTAAAGGATTTATTTTCTCCATCATGGAGTTCTCATCAGGACTGACCTGTTAGAACCAGCTCGATGGCCACAGCTGCTTGCATGCCCATGACTGCCACACAGTCCCTTTAATCAGTTCTCAGAGTCCAGGGAGATCCCTGGGAAGGCTGATTCCATTGTGGGATATTTATTTGAAGTAAATTCAGAAAATGGTGTCATCTCTTGCCATTTGAATGCAGAATATCATAATAATATCCTTCCTATTCATTCCAGTAAGGTTCATTTGACTGTATCTGCTTTTATTCTAAAATAGAAGTCTTGCCCTGCTGTGGATCACACATTTTCCCATGCAAGTTAATTGGTAATGCCAAAAATGTACCTTATAATGGATTTTTACTAGGCATTAAAAAAATATAATTGGCCAGGCACAGTGGCTCACTCCTGTAATCTCAGCACTTTGGAAGGCAGAGGTGGGAGGATCGTTTGAGCCCAGGAGTTCGAGACCAGCATGGGCAACAGAATGAGACCCTGTCTCTATTTTACAAATAAAAAATAATAACAAAATTTTAAAATACATAATCAAGTAAGAGCAGCTATATTGAAACATTCATATAAACTCTAGTCAATACATGTGGTTTCTCAGCTATTCCTCCACAGTGAAATATTTGGTATTAAATAAGTGTATGTTAAGTTATGGTAATAAATCTTCAACTTCAGTCATTTCAATATTTTACTAACCTCCAAGCAATTGACTTTTAAATTCATCTAATTTTTATTATTGATTATGATAATATATAAAATCATGTTCATCAATACAAAATAGATTCATTTAGCTCATCAGCATTTTATATATTTATAAATTTTATAAAATATGAGTAAATTTTTACAGTATTTTCTGATGTGCCTTGTTAGAGAATAAAATTAATACTTTTGAAAATTTATATTTGGTTACTAGTCTTTCCCTCTAGTCTTATAATTCTCTGGCAAAAAATACACCCTCTACAATAAAACATAAATATTCAGAATTTGAAAACACATGACAATGAAGAATTGGTCACATTTACATTTATTAACTACAACAAAAATGTAATATCTACCATCACCAAGAACTTGCTACATGCCAGGTGCTGTGCTAAACACATTATGTGGGTTATCTCCCTTAATCCTTATAAAACTTCTATGTGTGAGTACTATGAGAATTAGACCCATTTCATACATAAATAACATACGCTGTGGAGAGGTAAAGTAAATATACAAAGCTACCCAGCTGGTGAGTGGTACAACTGGGATATCAGTCACAGGTCTGATTCTAGAGTCTGAGCTCGTGCCACACAAACTAGTGATCTTCAGTTTAAGGGGGATGAAGGGTTGCAGAGTTCTCTGAGAAACTGGTTAAAGTTACAGGACCTCTCATGAGGAAAATGCAACCCCCTCACACGTACACACACATTTTCACTGCATACAGTTACACGGGTTTCCAGAACCCCTTAAAAACCATCCAGCATTTCCTTGGTATCCATAAGCCCTAAATTATGGCACTCCAATTTACATATTTCCTTAAGTATTAAGGTGTAGGGATTTGATTGCTGACTATCTAAAGACATTGCTACGCAAATGAAAACGTTACATGAACGTGGAGAAAGAGCAACCCAGATACTTGGACACCTGAATGCCCTACCTGTGGTCAGAGCTAGGGAGTCAGAAAATAAGGAGCCCTGCCCTACAGGTGTCTCTGTTAGGTTCTTCCAGTTACTGCAAGAAATGAGGGAGGAGTGGTGGTTGTAAGAATACACAGTGGAGAGACAACCTCAGAGAAATAAGAACAAGCACTGTGGTAGGGCCAGACCTTTCTGAGCATGAAATTGGACAAGAAGATTGTGCAGATCCAGAGACAATTCTCTGCCAGCAGCAGCAGCAGGAGTATGTGGTGGGACCCCTGTGATCTGTCTCTGCTCATCCACTCAGTTCTCTTCTATCTAACTGATTTATTCTTTACTCCAGATTGTATGGTTCACACCTCGGGGACTCCCATGTGGAAGTGCAACCTCTGAATTCTTAAAAATTCCAGTTTCTGCTTCTTCATAACTTCAGGTTACCATGACACCTCATGGTTCTAACTTTACCTGAATTTCTCTCTTGCATCTTCACAGCTACCATTTCCTCCTCTGGAATTAATGGGGTTAATGGTCCCATTCTCTCAGTATTTCTCAATTCAAGAGTCTGGTTGCAGCTGATGTCTTCTGCATGAGGTCAGGCCACAGGTTTTGAACCAGTTCATGGCCTGGCTGTGCTGACAGACACCACCCCTAATCCAATCAGCAGCAGCTGGTAGCAGAGAAGATAGGGGACTCCTCTAGGGAACTGAACATGCCCTTGTACTAGACCAGCCTAGGGTCCTTTCCTCATGGGCTGGAGAATTTCCTGTACATAGGTATAGGGAGAAAATATCTAGTACAGACCCCAAGGATAGGCTGTCTGTGAAAAACACCATGCAACCGTCTACACTTTGAACTGATTCCATCTACTATCCAGTCCTCCACACCGTTCAGATGAGTGTATGTTTAGATAGGGATTAAATGGCAGTAGAAATCCATATTCCTGATGAAAGGCCAGGGATTAAGGAAAACATCTGGAGCTGAGACCGGCCAGGTGTGCCCATCAGTTGCATGTTGTCCAGGATACTTGTGCCAAGAGATTTTTGTGTGAAGCTTCAGGATACATCATACTTCCTGGTATATTTCACTGGTTGCTCACTGAGCCTTTTAAGGAGGAAGTAGCTTAAAGGGCACTGTGACACATGCAGCATAATAGAATTACAGAGTTAGACCTTTAAACATCATCTAATCTACCCACATATATTATGGAGAGGGAGCCTGGCCTGGGAGGAGCAAGTGCTGTAAGAGAAGTACACAGAGAGTTAGCGGTGGGCTCCCCATTTCTAGTCTACTTCTTCCTTAAGCAGGCACATTTGCTCTTTATTCCCTTGCTGTCTTTGAGAATGCTATCATTCTGTAGCAAAATTTTAAAAGAAAACTAGAAAAGCCTATAAAATAGTATCTCATATTAAGGTTCAACCCCAATTCATGTATATGTACAGTCTCTCTAACCATAGACAAATGACTTATTAGGAATAACCCTAGATTAGAGGACTCACTCTGTCCCTCTTAGACGTGTGAATTAACCTTTATTTCTTCATATGAGAAATAATTCATTATGTGACATGTATTTATCTAACAGACACTGAATATCTGCTTAGTTTGGGCTCTAAGTGTAAAATGATGTATTAACAATTGTCTTGTCTTTATTTAAAAAAAAAAAAAAAGGCGGCCAGGTGCAGTGGCTCACTCCTGTAACCCCAGTACTTTGGGAGGTCGAGGTGGGCGGATCACGAGGTCAAGAGATCGAGACCAATTCTGGCCAACACTGTGAAACCCCATCTCTACTAAAAATACAAAAAGTAGCTGGGAGTGGTGGCACACGCCTGTAATCCCAGCTACTCGGTAGGCTGAGGCAGGGGAATGGCATGAACCCGGGAGGCAGAGGTTGCAGTGAGCCAAGATTGTGCCACTGCACTCCAGCCTGGCAACAAGGTGAGACTCTGTCAATAAAAAAAAAAAAAAAAAGCTTTTATACTCTAGTAGGGGGTATAAAATAGCTGCAACACCCAAGGAATTATGGTAGCAAATAAAGAGAAGAAAACGTACTCTGCCTAGCTAGAAGGGGTCAGGGAAAGCTTGCCAGATGGACATCAGAAATGTAAAGGTGCAGGTATAGGAAGAGTTAGCCAAGTAGAGTGCGGCTGTGCAGGCAGACGAGGGACAGCATGGGGCATCGGGGAAAGAAGTACAGAATGAAGCACAGACATTAAGGAGAAGGCAGAGTGGGAATGGCAGAAGATGAGGCTGGTAAGTAAGCACAGGCCTAGTACCAAAGAACTGCACACAGCATCCTCTCTGGCCATTGGCAATGAGTAATGCAGGCAGGTTTTTATTTTAGAACAGTTATCCCAATGGCAGTATAGAGTACGTGCATGGAGAGCTTACAACCACGAAGACATGTCCAGAGCCTGATGCAGTGGTAGTGGGGCCAGAGAGCATTAGGCATATTCTAGAGATTTTTTTAAGTATAATTAAAGGTTTTGAGGTGGATTATAAGCCATGGGGAGGGATGTGAGGGGAGAAGGAGAAGTGGAAGAGGAGATGCAGCCGTGATCCTGGCTGTGGTAGGGGGAGCAGGAACTAGTGGGTTTTGTTTGGGACATTTGATTGAGGCTCTAGTAAAACAGCCAGGCCTAAAGTTCCTGTAGAAGATTGGGTAGTAGATCCAGAGTTCAATGAAGAGATCGGCTAGCAATGTAACCACTGGCATCTATATCTAGGTGGTTCCCAAAACAGAGAGGAATGAGGGCTGTCAGATTTACCTGGGAAACTATTTCCAACTACATCTACCAACCTTTGAAATTCTCCAGTGCCTTTCCTCCCATCCCCTAACTGCACGTCATTCCAATTATTGGGCTTGTCAGCCATCAGTGCAGTACATTAACACCAGTGATGGAGAACAGGAGATAGTCCCCTTAGGGACACTGATATTTAAGGGGTAGGATAAAGGAAAAGAGTGGCAATAGATCCCAAGGAGCATCCAAGAAGATAGTGAATGCCTTAGCCTGTCTGGGCCATGATAGCAAAATGTCATAAACTGGATACCTTATAAACAACAGAAATGTATTTCTCACAGTTCTAGAGGCTGGGAAGTCCAAGATCAAGGCAGATTCCACGTCTGGTGGTGAGGGCCCACTTCCTCATTGACAGCTGTCTTCTCCCCCTAACCTCACATGGCAGAAGGGGCAAGAAATCTCTCTAGAGCCTCTCTTATAAGGCCACCAACCTCATTCATGAGGGCTCTGGCCTCATGACCTAATCATCTCCCAAAGGCCTTGCCTCCTCACACCATCACTTTGCGGGTGAGGACTTCAACATATGAATGAGGGGATCCAGAGGGATGGGGGCAGACACAAACATTCAGACCTTAGCAGTAAGAAACTATTGGTTCAAAGTCTCACAGACACCGGAGAGAATGTCAACAAAAAGGGCATGGCCAGTCATGTCAAACACAGTAAAGAGGTTATGTGAAGTAGACTCAAAAGGATTGGCACTATCTGCACCGCGCCACATAGCTGTGACAAGGACCAAATAAGAAATATATAAAGGTGCTTTCTAAAATACAAAATATGATACAACATAAGCAGTTATTATTATTATAACTTAAGACTCAACTCAGGCCCAGCCTACTCTGGAGAGCCTCACTGTCCTTCCAAGCCACTCCACTGAGGTTCCTCAGCACCAAGTAGCAGCCCAGGGCAGAGGCTGTGTTTACTCAGCCTGTGCCCAGCACTAGAATGGCGCCTGGCCTCCAGGAGGCAGGAAGCATATGCTCATGGGATGAGTGGAGGACTAGGATTGCCTCACTGCATCCCATGATTCCCTTCAACATGGAAAATACACAGATTCAGATTGCTTTTTGAAAAAACAGAATCCAATCTGCTTATTTCTTTTTCTTGGCATATATTTGTTTCTGTTTTATTTTATGCCTTCAAAGTTTAGGAAAATTGAATCAGCTCCTTATAATTATTGAATAAATGTAAATCTAAGAAGCATTCATTGTGGAGAGCCTTGTCCTCCTCCTCCTATCTCCCTTTCTGCTGGGCACCCTGGATCTCACCAAAGCCCATGCTTGCTCTCTAATTTCCAGCATGCTCATATCCAAATCAATCTGAACTCATTTTGCATGTAAAATGTTTTGAGAGCTGACCCAAAGTGCTTTCCTAAGTTCTGAATATTTAACATCTGCTTGGCCGGACTCAATTGTTAGTCTTGTAAGTGTCCTTAAATCCACCAGTTTGGCTTGCCGCAATTGATCACTTCAAAATCGATGTTATTTATTGCCCTTGATTACATCAACAAAGGTATTCTGAACTGTTTCTGTGGGTGGCAGGGGACATCTTTTTTTTTTTTTTTTTTTTGAGACAGAGTCTCACTCTGTTGCCCAGGCTGCAGTACAGTGGCACAATCTTGGCTCACTGCAGCCTTGACTTCCTGGGCTCAAGCAATCCTCCTGACTCAGCCTCCTGAATAGCTAGGTGTTCAGTACTGCTGTTGTTTCTGTCAATTTTTCTTACATTGTCTTGTGAAATCATCATATCTAATTTACTAGGAGGTCATTTCCAGACACTCTTTTTCCAGCCATTGCAAATTTATTCCTGAATCTCCCCCCAGCTCTATGGTGCATTGTAAAGGATAATAAACTCAGAAAGTTTATCTTCTAGACTTGCAGATTTTTCAGAGCATTTACATTTCAGACACCTACTTTTAATGAGCAGATATTTTTACAAGGTGTTTCTACTAATCATCTATTTTTGTTTCTCAGGTGGTTATGCAATCTCGCCAAGGCTGAGAGGAGCTTTTTAGTCTTTAGGGCATGCACACCACCCCCCATCACCACACTTCTTGTGTACACACTCTGTCCCTCTGCAGTATACCGGCCTTCCTCTTTTTCCTTTCTTACCCAAAAGGGAGCCATGAAGAGAACATCGCCACCCTGCAACATTTGTTAGCAGCAGCTACCATTGCTTTCAGCCTCATTTCATCCTCTCACCCTTTCAGCCTCACTTCATCCTCTCACCCTTTCAGCCTCAGGCCTGGCAGCAACAACAGATAGGGAAGGGGGAGCTAGCAGTTGCTAAGCACTATCATAGTAACATGAACAAGTCTAGGAGACTCTTCTGGGCCTCTGTGCTCACCCTGCAACGCACAAAGACAGAATGGATTTCTGCCTCTTCCTGCAGACGGGGAGGTTCAAGGCAGAAGAGGGATTAAAACAGAGAGCTGAACATACCTTGTTCAGATGACACAGGGGTGCGTGTTAGTAAACTCCTGGCCAGGCTCAAGATTTGTGAAATACCAGAAGCATCAGGCATCCACACAGACAGAGAGACACCCTTCTCAGAAGTCTCAGGAGCAGGCAGTCTTGAGCCACCACTCTTCCTTGCTATTAAAATGATCAGCACCCAGGGCTTCTAATCTTGTGTCTCTCAGTGCCATATTCACAGGAGAGAAGCTTACATATCAAGCTTGGATCAAGAATTTCTGGACCAGTCAGCTAATAGTCAGGAGCAAAGAGTTAATGTAGATATGGAGATCTTGCAAATTTCTGTCAACCATGGCACCATCATAATTTGTACCTTTGGCATCCTAAAACACCAGCTCTTCCTTTAAAAAAATATTTCCTGCTCACACTCCCATATCTCTGCCAAAGGATCTCAATCTTCCAAACTGCTAAATTTTTCTCTAGCAAACCTTCTAAATACCCTTTTCCTTTATCAAAAGTAGAAATAAAAATTGTTGAGGTTCTTCGTTTCTTCCAGCTCTGGAAAAACAAAGGAAAAAGAACATTTGGAGAAGTCATCAGGTAAAACATTGGTATACAGGCTAGGGCGGTGGCTCACACCTGCAATCCCAGCACTCTGAGAGGCTGAAGTGGGAGGATCGCTTGAGCGCAGGAGTTCGAGACTAGGTTGGGCAACATAACGAAACTCTATCTCTACAAAAAATACAAAACAACAACAACAAACAATTAGCTGCGTGTGGTGGTGTGCACGTGTGATCCCAGCTACTCAAAAGCTGAAGTGGAGGGAATGCTTGAGCCCGGGAGGTCATTGCAGTGAGCTGTGATTATGCCATTGCACTCCAGCCTGGGTGACAGAGTGGGGCCTTGTCTCAAAAAAAAAAAAAAAAAAAAAAAATGTAACATTCTAAAGCCTCATTTTCTTTATTGATAAAGTGGTGATAATTATGTCTATCTCTTAGGGCTGTGGAAACTGAAGGAGATATGGAATATAGAGCATAAACCATCGCACCTCGAAAGAGCTCAGTGACTATGAACTATAGTTGTGTATGTAGTGTGTATGTGAGTACATATGTTGTCTTCCTTAAGGTTTATTGCCTTGCTAGGAAGTACACCAGCAAGATCACCCTAACATTGGGAGGTCGAGGTGGGCAGATCACTTGAGGTCAGGAGTTCGAGACCAGCCTGGCCAACACGGTGAAACCCCATCCGTACTAAAACTAATACAAAAATTAGCCGGATCTGGTGGTGAATGACTGTAGTCCCAGCTACTCGGGAGGCTGAGGCATGAGAATTGCTTGAACCTGGGAGGCAGAGGTTGCAGTGGGCCGAGATCATGCCACTGTACTGCAGCTTGGGCAACAGAGCAAAAGTCTGTCTCAAAAAAAAAAAAAGATCACCCTAACTTCAGTATAAAAACAAGTATGTTTTCAATGAACCCTCAGTCCTTCATATTATGAATTAGAGCATTAGTATGTGTAGCAACCATAGGTCCCTGGGTGTTCGGTAGGTAACTTCTTGGTGGGAACTCTGTTTCGCCTATCTGTTTGGGTTCTTTGGCTCTCTCAGGTCTTCGGCTGCACCCTGGGGCCTCTCTTCTTCTGTGGCTGATACCCAAACATCCTGAATGGGCAAGTAATTTATTTGCCCCTGAATCTTATCAGAGGGCATTCTACCAACCTAAGGGAAACTGCCCACCTGGTGAAGAAAATCTGACTGTGGAAAATTACTGATCCACCCTGAACTACATAAAAAATCCATTTGTGAAAATCCTAAGAAGAGCAAATACTTCCCCTGGCAAGTTCTCCAGCAGGGTCCTTGGCTGGCAGGAGCAACCACCCTCACTAAGCACCAACCAAAAGCCCAGTCCTGAGCGGTGACAAATCTGGAATCCTCTGGCAGACTCCAGTCCAGGGCCTCCTGCACAAAGGAGGCCCTTCTTACAAACTGAGCACTGAATATGAACACACTTAGAATTAGTTTTGGCTGTAAGGGAAAAGCCAATGTGGAAAATATAATCTGATGGATAGGATTTGAAATGAAAGACAAAATATGGCTCAAGCTTCCAGAGCCTAAGCTCTTGGCAGAAGCATAAACACTTTGTGGAATCTAAGACCAGGACACAATATGATACCTCCGCAAGAACTCAAGGATAGCAAGGGATTTAAACATTAAAGGACTCACTCCACTTTTCAAGCTGTGAATCACCAGACTCTGAATAGAGAGGAAAAGGTGTATCAGCCAACATTTACCTTGCCTCCCCTGGGCTGAAAAACTCTTCTAGTGCCTGCAGCACTGTCTTACAAAGATGAATAAGCCAAGACCTGGCCCTTGAAGAGTTTGTACCTGGTTGGGAAGGCTGGCAGGTAACTAAAACACACGTCTTAGTATGGGACGTGCCAAACGTTGAATAAATGTGAAGGGCAGCAGGGCAGATAACTCCAGTCTTCAGGGGAGGGGGATAAGGTTTCCCAGAAGAGAAGAGAGGGCACCCTATCTGGGTCTTGGAAAGACAACGGGATTCTGAGAGAAGCAGCAAGGACAGAGGCAGCTCAGAGAGGCCAGGACAGGGTGTGGGGAGGAACTGGGCTCTGCATGGGTGTGGCAGCTTCTCAGCCAATCGGGGTCGGGGATGGGGAGGTTTTGAACGTCCAGGGACATTGGACTTGACTCCTTGGTTCTTTCAAACATTTCAGGTCTGCTTTTAAATTGAAAAGCAACTCTGCCATGTGTATCAACAATCAATTAGAATCAGGAAGAGAACTGAAAAGGGTATCTTTGCATATGCTTTTTGTTTCTTTTCTGCTATTTGAAAAAGTGATTACACATGCAAATCAATGATTGGCTCTTCGCTGTATCCAGCAAGTACTTATTCCTGAGTATACATTTACTCTCCACAGCAGTACTATAGGGGGTCCCCTCACCCCTGCTTTGTGGGGCCCTACCTGACCAAATCAACTTTTAGCTTAGAGATTTTATCACCCATGTGTTCTTGGCACATTGAAGGCTAACCTTCAATACAAAAGGGTCATTATTACCATTGCAGGGGCACTAGTCCCTTGAAATTATCTGCAACATTGTTCCTATTTGGTTTTTGTTTGGTTCACTGGGTTTCCTCTGCCTATTCTGGATGCAAATAGGAGTTAAAAATAATTCTAAAGGGATGCTATTAAGTACTTAGCTTTCTTTTATATTATAAGAAACAATCCCATGTCTTGTTGGTAAAATCAAAACTATGTTGATGACAATTTAGACATGAAATACCCAGCAGAGACAGACCATGATTATTTATGAAAGGCTCTATCAAGAAATTATTTACATCTTTGGGCAATTTCCACTTTGCTTGTGATTTAAGTCCTATGAGTATATTTCATCTAGTTATTCATACAAAGTCAATGGAGCTGTTCTGTACTGTGTTTTTGATAGCACAGCATGTTGAATCTGACTCCCACCCTCCTTTCCCTAATGATTTGTAAGCTTTCCTCACCTCTGTTTTATTTTCTTTGCAGAGTCATTCTTTATTTCAGAAGGGAGGCAACATGTGGAGTGTGAGATGTGGTTTTGGAATGTTCTCTAATTCCAGAGCCCTTGTTTGGGACCAGGTGCCGACCGGTCAGATTACAAAAACAGGACAGTAATTTGTACTTGTCACCTGGAGAAGCTCTTGTCTAGAGATATCAAATACTATCCTTTTCACCTGATTCAGAGGAAAGAGGTAGCATCTTGGTGGCACCATTGTACCCTCTCAAAGTGCCCTCTAGTCCTCCAAACTGTAGCTTTATTTTCTCAGCACTGAAATCATTATGCTTTTCCCAGGCATTGAATTAAGAGGGAAGCAGTTGACTATAGGATGGGTTACTTGTCAGAAACTCACGTCTGTGGTGGTGATGGCAAAGAAAGTTCTGGCACCAGAGTTTCAAGCTGAAGGACAGATTTATTGAGAGACTAAATCAGAAGAGTATCAGTTATTTCTCCAGCACATTTTCAAATTAGATGAACATACCTGATCTCCTAATTCCCAAACCAATGGATTTTAAAGGGCAAAACAGTCACACCACAATACTGAAAGAGATCAGCCCACAAGGCAGACTCTGTCATTTTTAGCCACAGGTTTAAATGAGTGTGTCTTGGAATCAACACAGTGGGAAACAGAATACATTTTCCACCATAACACACATGGGGAGCCAACACCTCCAGGACACATGGCAGACTGTGTGAGATTGTTCTAATGGAGAAATAAACCAGTCACATAAAAACTTCATTCCCAAGAAAGCATCATCACCAAACGAAGGGGGAGAGGGTAGAAGGGGGAGAGGAAAGATGGAAACTGACATATTCTGAGTATATTCTATCTAAATTTCAATCACTTTCTCCATTATCCCTTTTACATCCCTAAAAAGATTTGTGAGGCGTAACTTTCCCTCCCATTTTACAGAAAAAGAAAAAGAAACTAAGTTTCAGAGAGTAAGCTAAATAGGCTGAAGTCACACAATTAATAAAATATTATATCAGGTTTTGCACCCAAGATTCCTTATTTGAAAGCCCATCTTCCCTTTAAGGGACCACACTGCCTAATTTTAACCTATTGTAATTCAGTATTAGTACTGAATTACAACATACTCTGAAAAGCATACTCTAAAAAAGAGAAGAGGGTGGAAAGACACTAAGCTAGAAATCCCTGTTTTTCAGATCACTGGTAAGAGCAGGATTGTAGATTATTTTGGATAGGGTACAGAAAAAAAGTCATTTACATTTGACGTTAAAATGCATTACATAAGAATATTTTTGCTACAACAGCAGAAGTAGTTACCTTCCCTAATATGTTCTGGTTGTACTAATACTGAAATTGGACCATGGATACAGACCACATAGCAACTGATTAAAAGGCACCAAGAGCTTTCATAGAAAGCCAATCTAGGGACAAAAGCTTTGTCACAGATGCAATGTTAGGAGGAAATTGTCTGGTGGCAGGAACAGGGGATCAAAGAAATTCAGAGATAAAACTTTCATCTTTATAGCCTGTCAAATTATATACCCTGAATGTACACAGACAAATTCCCCAGGCACTTTAGGAATCACATGTGGGTGTGTCTCTGTGTGTGTGCGTGTCTCTATGTGTCCCATTTGCCCTCTGAAGAAGGTTTAACTAGATTATATCAAACGATGCAACCCATTTCCAGAAGATGCAATTGATGTTAAATCCCAGAAGGCAGGCTGGTATCTACCGGGATCATTAGAGTCTAGCGAGAAACCAAAAAAGATCTTGCACTTCACCAATTTTATGCTGTGGAGAAAAATGTCCCCCCACCCTGATGAGCAGGGCAGGTTGCCAGCTCTCTAAAGAAATCACCGGTGGCCTGTAAGGATAACCCGGTATCAGGAGCCACAGTGGTGACAATCAAGCACACGATATAAGTAGATTTCTTTTAAACCATCACTTTCCCAGAACTGGAAATATGCCATCAGGTGTGAACCTACTTAATCACTATATTAGAAGTTGCCAGTTGGGCACAGTGGCTCACACCTGTAATCCTAGCACTTTGGGAGGCCGAGGCGGGTGGATTGCAAGGTCAGGAGTTCGAGACCAGCCATTTCAAGAATAACCTGGCCAACATAATGAAACCCCATCTCTACTAAAAATACAAAAATTAGCCAGGCCTGGTGGTGCGCATCTGTAATCCCAGCTACTCTGGAGGCTGAGGCAGGAGAATTGCTTGAACCCGGGAGGCAGAGATTGCAGTGAGCCGAGATCGTGCCATTGCACTCCAGCCTGGGTGACAGAGTGAGACTCCCTCTCAGAAAAAAAAAAAAAAAAAAGAAGTTGCCAACAAATAGCCAGGTTTGTTCCAAATAATTGTTTGAAGTAAATTGTTTGAAATTTCTAACACTTTTTCCCACAGAGAAAATACCAAAAATACTTCCCACTTAAGTCTAAAAAAGAATACTGAAAAAAATATCAAGACACCCAGCTTTTCAAAGACTCCATGAATCTTGGGCTTTTTGTCTGTAAAATGGAGGTAATGATGCTCTTTCTGCCCAAGTCATGGTAGTATTGAAAGGAAAATTTAGAAAATGTTTCACTGAACAGAGCCAAACCACTTCCACATTACACAATGCATAAAGTGTATTCATATAGAATGAAATTAGTCTCAAGCCATACTCTAATCATGCTAGCAATGAAAAAAAACTAAAGAATAAGAAATTATAACACGAAGAAAATATTTGGGGGTATTCTGAATGTTGGAGCTAAAGAAAAACTAAAAAACGAATGATGAAGTAAATGTTGGCTTTTCCTTTCTTTTCTTTCCTTAGTTCCATCACCTTCTAACATGCCATTTAATTTACTTATCTTTATTGTGTGTCTGTCTCCCCTGTGAGACTGTACCCTCCCTGAGGGCAGGAATCTTGATAGGTTTGTTTATTCATTGCTACATCCCAAGCATCTAGCACAGTGACTGGCATATTGTAGTCAGTAAGCACATATTTCTTAACAAATTCATTTATAATGTGATAATGATGAAAGGTGCCCAATGCACCTTCGAGAAAGACTGATGGAATAACTTTGGGCCACTTCACCGGGGAAAATCTTCTGGCTGGTTTCTTTTAGTCAGGGATTTATGATGATGGAGGAATCTGGGTTGCTCTGGACACCGTAGATCTCAAGGAGCTAGAATGGTGTTCTCTGAATATTTTGTGATGAAGAGTGAGAGCATCCATCACCTCCTGGTCACCTCAGCTGCTCCTCTTCCCACGCAGGATGTGTGTATGCTAACAACATGCTGGTACATCCGCTTTGGGCTCTTCCACCCAGAAGAACATCTGAATCCTCCATGGGGTCTTCCTCTCTCTTCCCCCGGGCCTGTTGTTGGCATTTTTCTTAGCAGAGTTCCATCCATTTTCCTAGAACCACTGCCTATTATCAAAAGGTCTTGAGCTAGGGGCAGGGAGCCGGTTGTGGTGTGAAACCCTCTACACTCTTTGGTGGAAGGGAGGAAGCTCCAGCCCACCTCTCCCTTTGGGGTAGGAGGAAGAGCCCAGGGTTAGCTTACCCAGGAGAGCCAGTTCTGCTGGGATCCAGCTCCCCAGCCTTGCTAAAGTCTGTGTTCTCAAGTCAGCCCTGTCATTAACCAATGTTTCTTATTCAGTTATTCAGTTCTTAGAATTTTAGAGTAAACTTAGAAATACAATTTAACTTCCTCATTTTAGAAAAAAGAAAACTAAAGCTCAGAGAGGGAAATTGACTTGCCTAAGGTCACACAACTAGCAAGTCGGAGGCAGAGAAGCCTTCACCACCTTGACCACAGCTGTCCTGGCAGCACCAGGTATGTCTGGTGAAAGTCAGGCATGACCTTGACAAGAGTCAATAGTAGCAACATGGTAAGAGTAGCAGCAAAAGTTGCATGCCTTTGTAGGAATGAATCAGATTTTGGTAATTTTTGAAATGATATAGCCAGATAAATCCAGTAATAGTTACTTGATTTATATTTTTTTAGAGTACTCATCTTTTTTTCCAAAAGGATTTCCCAGCAGGTTACTTAAAATAACCTATTCCTACAATGTATTTGAAATATGGTTTCATTCACACACTTTGCTGCTTAATCTCAATGCACTGTGTAGTCTTTTAAGGTGTGATTGAACTCACAACTTCCTGATGTAATCATTATGACAAATGAGTTGTCTTTTTCAAGAGATGTGGCCACGTTTATTCTTATTTATGGGTTAACAAAGTTAGGTTTTGGGCTGGTGAGTGAGGGAGAGTAAATACAGGTGAAATCAAGCCGGCAGATCAACCCTAAACAATATTTTCGCAAAAAACTAGTTATAGATTGGTGCCCTTGTGGGGAGTAGAGGGTTGCCTCTAAAGTCTAAATTGACAGATTAAAGAAGCCAGGAAAAAACAAGAACATTCAGGTCATAATACTCTACAGCTCCTTTCTGCTCTAGAACTGAACTAAGTAGAATTGAAGGTGTATCGTCTAGTCCAACTATTTCACAGTTGGATAAGAAAACAAAAGTCCAGAGCAGAGACTGACTCGTCCAAGGTCAGCGAGGCCAGCTGGTTCCCAGTGGGGTTCTTTTTTTTTTAGTGTAGAGCTTGCACTGGGTGGAAGTGGGGAGCAATAGGATAAGACCAGAGAGGAGCATGGAATTCTCAGGAAATGTCAGGAGCTCCTCCCTACCGATAGGGAAGCTCTCAAAGTATTTTTGTCAACTCCAGCTAGTTCAGGCAAAAGAGAGTAAATGGATCTTTCAGAATCACTGGACATAGAGCATAAGCTAAGGCTAGGTAAGCAAGCAGGCCTTCTTGGAGGTGAATTTACTTCTAGGACTTGAGACATTCTCTGGATGGGGAGAGATTGCCCATGAGTGGGATGGGCTGACTGTCAAAGCCCCCACCAGCATTTACAAGTACATTCCTAAGAGTCTTACCTCTAAGTCTATGGTTCTAAGCCTGGAGACCTTGGGCAATGTCTGAAGATCCTTTAGTTGTCACAACTGGGGGAGGTGGTGCTACCCCCATCTAGTGCCTAGATGCCAAAATATTGTGAAAAATCACAGCCTACCACTCTACCAAAAAGTATCCCACTCCAACTGTCAATAGTGCCAAGGTTGAGAACGAAACCTTGCTCTACCTACCTATCCATCAGTGTTCTGCTAAGACTCAGTATTACTTCATCAAATGTTACTTTCTGAAGCCAAGAAATCAAACAATAATTACAATGGTTCATTCTTCTCTCTCTTTAGATCTTTTGATTTTAAACTTCCCCCTAACCCCCCCACCAAAAAAAAAAAAAAAATCCAGATGAAGAGGAGCTAAGCAGGAGAATAGGAAACAGCAATTTCAATAAAAAATACTTAACACTGAAAATGTATGCGTAGGAGAGACTATTTTCCATGTACTTATATTTTTCTTGTTCTTTGTTGTCATTCCACCATCCTTGGTAAATTTGTTTTCATTTTAAGTGTTACAAGCAGTTATTATGTATTCCAGGCAGGGTTCCCAAGCTGTGACAATTTAAATGAGGGAGACTTTTTTGTAAGGAAAAAAATGATAAAAAAAAAATATAAATGGTTTGTTGAAACACTGAAGAAAGCTTGCCTCAGAGAGCAAAATGCTTTTTATGCAGTCTTAATATTAATCGAAAATGAAAATGTCCTTCACTTTGAAAGGGTAAGATTTGGCAGGTATGAGATATAAGAGGGCAACGAGAGTCTCCTCCACATTGACAACTGCATGTTTCTTGAAAAGACTTTGAAAGAAATAGTAGATAAGGAGCTACAAGTAATTTTTAAAATGGCTTAAATCTTTTACACGTTCACCTCAAAGAAAGAGAGAAACTCACAATGGCAGCATGGAAGAAGAGAAGGGGTTGTGGATGAAGGATCTGAAAACTTGGATTTTATCCAAGATCGTTAAAATGTTCCATGACCTTGGGCAAATTACCTATCACTTAGGTTTCCGTTTACTCTAAATAATAATAATAATAATATGTGACTTGGCCGGGCTCAGTGGCTCATCCCCATAATCCCAGAGCTTTGGGAGGTCAAGAGGGGAATATAGTTTGAGGCCAGGAGTTCCAGACCAGCTTGGGCAACATAGGGAGACTCACTTCATCTCTACAAAAAAATAAAAAGTTAGCCAGATGTGATGATGAGCACCTGCAGTCCCAGCTACTCAGAGGGTGAGGCAGGAAAATCACTTAAACCAAGGAGTTTGCAGTTGCAGTGAGCTAAGATCGCGCCACTGCACTCCAGCCTGGGCAACAGAGTGAAAGCTGTCTTTCTAAAAATTAAACATAATAATAATAATAATAATAATAATAATAATAATAATAATGTATACCTTACCGACTTCATAAGATTATTTCAAGGTTCAAAAGGTATGTAAGTGAAAATGCCAGTGCTCAGACTCCCCTCAGTATTTCTTTACAGTTCCCACACCAGCGTGATCAATACTTTCATGAATATGAAGAGCGATCACTCCTGGCAAACAAAGTCAGGATCAAACCAGGAATTATGACAAAGGAGACTGTTGTGTTACTTGTCACACATTTTCAAAGTTCCTTTTTTTAATTCCTTTTTTTGTCTGTTTAAGTTGAGGCATTATTGGTATAGGATGTATGTGGCCCAAATAAACATCTTTACAGAAAAAAAAAAAGTCATGACAAGGTATCATGCCCCTGAGACCAAAATATTGGAATGTTCACTCCCAAAGGGAAAATTTGCTTTCTTGAAATTTCTGACAAGCTGGTAAATAAGTGAAAGAGTTAGCAATGCATGTTTCTTACAGTGCAGAAGGAGCCAACCAGTGGAATTTATTTACCTCGTAAAGTCGCTCAAAATCTTATCAGTTATGTTGCAGCATTAATATGAGACAGGGAATGCATCTTTGGTTTGCAGAGGTTCAGTGACAGGCTGGGGTTGACACAAACAGAAAATTAATATTAAAGGAAAGGAGAAAAAAAGCAGCACTAGATGACAAACCAGCATATCCAAAAAGAAGAGAAGAACATTTGGAAGTTGTTATTTTCTTTATGTGTCTTTAGTATTTTTAATGCAGAATTTTATGGAGGCCACAAAATGGTGGGTAAAGGAAAACTAGTGGATGTAATTTATTTAGACTCTCAAAGGGCTTTTGATAAAGTCCTACACAGGAAACTATTAAGGAAACTTGGTAACTACTGGGCAAGAGGTAAAGAGCTGTCAATCATGGGTAAAAAGTGGGTTAAGAGATAGAGGGGGAGCAAAAAAACAAGTGACCAGCTCTCAGCATGGAAAGGAGTTAATTGTGGGGTGTCAGTGATCGATGCAAGAGCACTGTCCTCCAGGATATGTGGTAACATCCTAGAAAATGGACTAAATAATGAGGTGCTGAGATTTGCTGACTACACAAAACTATTTTGGTTCCCTAAGTTTACACAGATGGATGTGAAAAACATAGAATCCAAACTCAGTAATTGGGCAAAACAGTGGCAGATGAAGCTCAGAACAGACAAGTGCAAAGTCATGCACATTGGAAGTAACAACTTAAATTACTCATCCACTCGGGCAAGTTCTGAATTAGTTCTAACCTTACAGGAAAAAGATGTAGGCTCACAGAACACACCTTGATGAAGATGTATGCATGATGCTCAACAGAATTTTAAAACAGAAAAGCAAATATACTGTTAAATTGCAGTAAGAATAACAGAGAATATATTCCAATGTTGCTACAAAGATCATTGTACCCATTTGTCCTACATTTAGTTAAAGTCATCTTATTTCCAAAGGAAGATGGTGAAAATAGAAAGCAGCATCTGATAACATCCAGGAAAATAATTAGGAGCAGTGGGAAGGGACAGGCACAATTTTATATGGGAAGTGTTTTTTTAAGTGAGCAATTAGTTAATAATTTGAACAAACAAAAGTTGAATATAAGGAGGGCATACATGTTTTCCATAAAGGTAAAAATGTATAGTAATAATTTTGCAACTTAGATTTAGGTAGACTAGAAACTGTCTGTAAATGGCATCAAAGATAACCTGGATTTTCTTCTGATGTGAGATGCTGTGAGCTGATGGAGTTCTGTTTTTCCTCATGAAAGCCAGTCCATCTTCCAACCTACAGTAGCCATATTTCATTTGTTCTAAGATGGGAAATAAGGGAATATACCCATTATAAAGTTTCAAGATGGGTGCGGTGGCTCATGCCTGCAATCCCAGCATTTTGGGAGGCCAAGGTGGGAGAATCACTTGAGGCCAAGAATTCGAGATCAGCCTGGGCAACATAACAAGAACCCATCTCTACAAAAAGTAAAAGAAATAGCCAGGCATGGTGATGTGTGCCTGTGGTCCCAGCTACTCAGGAAGCTGAAGTGGGAGGATCCCTTGAGCCTGGGAGGTCAAGGTTGCAGTGAGCCGCGATCGTGCCACTGCACTTCAGCCTGTGTGACTTTGTCTCAAAAATAAAAGAAACAAAAAGTAAAGTTTCATAGATGTTATTTGTGACTTTGTCTCAAAAATAAAACAAAAAGCAAAATTTCTTAGATGCTATTTCTAAAATCATTTATGATATTTTGTCTCTTCTTCCAAGCCCAGAAAGTTGCATATTGATTTCATATTGGTGTTATGTATCAACTCCAATGAAATAAAGACAAGTGCCAGGTTAATCCAACAGTTAAGTTATTGCATTCACCTTATCTTGTAAGTTCCCAGATACACAAATCATTGCACACTTTCCCTCTTCCCTCTTCTCCAGGAGGCAATTTATCCATGGACATGACCACCAGGAGCAGTAAGATCTGTTTGCCTCTCTGTCCTTTCCTTCTCCCCAGGTGTTTAGCTGAGATTGGCAACTATGGTTACTGAAGTCAGAAGGAACTAAATCCCAGGCTTCCAGAGACTAAGCATCCATTGACGGAGGCCAGAAAGAAATACTCTCCCCCAATGCCAAAGTGCTTTACAATTGACCCAGTGCTTGTTGAGAAAATGACATCCTCACACTCAAGCTAAGGATTGCACAAGTGGACAGGTGCATGGAGGGTGAGAGAAACAATGGTGGAAAGCAAGGACAACTACCGACTAATTCCCTTCCTGCAGCATTTATACCTCACCAGAAGATTGGAGCCGAGCTGTTGGAGTCTTGGGTGCTTCTTAGCCTGTATTTACTATTTACCATGTTCGAGCAATTGATGTGATACAGGACTTCAGAAGTACCTTTCCCTGTGTGTTTTCCTTCCCAAAATCTAATCCTTGAGCACTGTGGTAAACAAAAATAAACTAAGAATGACTAGCAATAAAGCATGAGCAAGAACAAACCAAATACTGATGTAACAATAGCATTAACAGAAGCTAAAATTTGAATTTCACTGCAAAAAGAGTCTCAGGATAGCAATTTTTTAAAAAATCTTGCAAGTGGTGTATAAGTATTCTGTAAAGGATCAGCTTATCCTTAAGAAATGATATATATTAGACAGGCATTTAAATGCTTAATGAAACATTTCAACTGAAATATACATATTATCCTCTTCAAATATGTAGATTCTTTCTAAAAGAGGGCATAAGGTAACATTTTCCACAGCAACTCTGCAAATTATAAAAGGCAGACATTTTGCTAAGTGTTGGCATCACACGAGAGCGTTATATCAAGTGGAAAGTTACTGGCATGGGTCAGTGTTTACATAAGTATCTTTACCTCTCCACACTTTGTATCAAATGTCTTACAAGCTTCTTTTCAAAAGAAAAAAAATATATATATACACAGCTGTTGAATCACTTGCTATTTTAGGAAACTTTTACTCATCATTTATCTCTAGTTCTACCAATGACGACTTGTGGATATCAACATATCATTATTGCCCTCTCAGCTTCCACTCATACCTCACTATCCCTCAGTCTCTACAGAGACCAGATATTAAAGCATCTTTTGTGAATGGCAATATCACCACCACCATCATCCAAAACTGTTAAACTTACACATATACACAAATGCAGAGAGACAGAGAGAAATATCTTCAGTCCCTTCAGTATTGGTCACCTAAAAGGCAATTAAAATTCTTGTAAACAACTCATTCAGATGGACATTACTTACCCAAGACAATAACTCTCCAGAATATAGCCGAAAAGAAAAAGATTCCTGAACAGTGAAAATAGACGTCAAAAATCCATGCATTTCCCTTTCTCATGAACCCTTCAGATTGTCCCTCAAAGCCAAAGCCAGTTTACTTTTAAAAAATTCATTAATATATTAATTGCAAAATAATATTTTTCTTCAGTTTAGATCATGCTTGCTGTTTATGAATTAAATCATAGTTCATGATAACATATATTTTAAAAATCTTAACAGCTTTATTGAGATGTAATTCACATGGCATAAAATGCATCCATTAAAGTGTTCTATTCAATGGTTTTTAAGACATATACTGATATGTACACCTATCACCACAGACAATTTTAGAACATTTTTATCACCTCAGTGGGAAATCTCATAACCTTTAGCTGTTACTCTCCTGCCTCCCTATCTTCGTTTCCACCCCAGCCCTAAGCAAACAATAACCTACTTTCTATCTCTATAGATTGTTCTGTTCTGGACTTTCACATGAATGGAGTCATAGAATACATGGTCTTTTGTGACTGACTTCTTTCGCTTAGCATGTATTTAAAGTTTATCCAGGCTGGGCACGGTGGCTCATGCCTGTAATCCCAGCATTTTTGGAGGCCAAGGTTGGGGGATCACTGGAGCCCAGGAGTTAGAGATCAGCCTGGGCAACATGGTGAAACCCCGTCTCTACAAAAAATATAAAAATTAGCAGGGTGTGGTGGTGCAAGCCTATAGTCCCAGCTACTTAGGAGGCTGAGGTGGGAAGACAGCTTGAGCCCAGGCAGGGGAGGTGTCAGTGAGCCAGGATTGCACCACTGCATTCCAGCCTGAGTGACAGAGCGAGACCCTGTCTCCAAATAAATAAATAAATAAAATAAAGTTTATCCATAGTGTAGCATGTATCAGTGCTTCATGCCTTTTTATGGCCAAGTAATATTCCATGGACGGGATATACCAAATTTTTACTATTTGTCTTTCAGTTGATGGACATTTAGGTTCTTTCCACTCTGGCTATTGTGAATAATGCTGCTGTAAACATTCTGATACTCACATTTCTGTGTGGACATATGTTTTCATTGCTCTTGGATATATGCTGAGGAGCAGAAGTACTGGGTCATATACTAATTGTGCAATCATTGGAAAAACTTCCAGACCATTTTACAACATTGTTGTGCCATTTTACATTCCTGCCAACAGTAATAAGGGTCCCAATTTCTCCACATCCTCATCAGCTTCTTATTATTGGGCTTTTTAATTGTAGCCAGTGGGTGTGAAGTGGTATCTCATTGTGGTTTTGATTTGCATTTCCCTGATGACTAATGATCTGGTACACCTTTTCATGTGCTTATTGACCCTTTGTATATTTTCCTTGGAGAAAAGTCTATTCAGATCCTTTGCCTATTCTTTAATTGGGAACCAGTTACTTTTACTTTACATATAATGTTAAAGCTGATTTTTCAGCTAATGAAATGATCAGAAATAGCAAATAAGAAGTGGGAAGGAGCTATTAGAGACAGCCACACCAA
This sequence comes from Symphalangus syndactylus, assembly GCF_028878055.3. Classification (NCBI taxonomy): domain Eukaryota; kingdom Metazoa; phylum Chordata; class Mammalia; order Primates; family Hylobatidae; genus Symphalangus; species Symphalangus syndactylus. The sequence goes on along the minus strand of NC_072424.2, from coordinate 117,250,042 downwards.
CTAACCTGATATAATGAGAGAAAGAAAAAATTACAGAGAGCAAAGATAAAAACCTCAAAAAACAGAGCATTCTCTAGTCCTATAGAGACAATTTCAATGGGCCCTGGCAGCATCTCTGTGCTATAATATGGCAAGTGACTGAAGTTTTACTGTGATTATCTTAAATCCTCTTTATAGGATCATTTTAAATTCTATTTGGCTTTTTTTTTTTGAAAGGCTAGAAGGATTATAATTTGGAGCTATGCTGAAGGGGAATTGACAGTTATTACCAATGGTGTACTCCTAAATGTTTAACAACCAACTCTCCAAGGGGAAGAAAAAGTCTGATTCGTACTTTCACCATAACTGATTTCAAGTTACCAAATCAGGTCAACCTGCTCAAGAACTTCCAGAAAATTCAACTATCAGCTCCCGAACTAGTAGAAGCCAGCTTAGACTTACTACAGCTTAATGTGTGACTTTTATAAGCTGGTCACTACGTTCATCTCCTTACATACTACTATAGTTTGAATGTTTACATCCCTTCCAAAATTCATGTTGAAACTTCATCCCCAATGCAACATTATTAAAAGGTATGGAATTGGGAGGTGATTAGGCCAAAGGGCTCTGCTCTCATGAATGAATTAGTGCTCCGATAAAAGGTCTGGAGGGAATGAGCTAGCTCATTTTTTTTTTTCACTTCCTTCCCTTCTACCATGTGAGGACACAGCATTCAAGGTGCCATCTTGGAAGTACAGAGCAGCCCTCACCAGATGCTGAACCTGCCATTGCCTTGGCTTGGACTTTCCAGTCTCTAGAACTTTAGAAAATGTTTGTTCTTTTCTTTTCTTTTTTTCTTTTTTTTTTTTGAGACAGAGTCTTACTCTCACCCAGGCTGGAGTGCAGTGGTGCAATCTTGGCTCACTGCAACCTCCATCTCCTAGGTTCAAGGGATTCTCCTGCCTCAGTCTCCAAGTACCTAAGACTACAGGCACGTGCCACCACATGCAGCTAATTTTTGTACTTTTAGTAGAGATGGGGTTTCACCATGTTGTCCAGGCTGGTCTCGAACTCCTGACCTCAAGTAATCTGCCCACCGCCTCCCAAAATGCTGGGATTATAGGTGTGAGCCACCATGCCTGACCTAGAAAATGTTTATTCTTCATAAATTACCCAGTCTCAGGTATTCTGTGATAGCAGCAGGAACAAACCAAGACACATGAGCTCATTTACTGTGCTCAGCAACCTCAAAGAAGAAGTAAGCGAATTCATTTCCCTTTTACACAGAAGTAGACTAAGGCTCAGAAAAAGTTTAGAAACTTGTCCAGGGAGACACAGCCAGGTATTGCCATGATGTTCTCTCCAAAGAGTGCGTTCTTCCTAATACAGTAAATAAATTCCTCATTTTTAAAAGTGCACTAAGAACAATTCTTTTTTTTTTTTTTTTTTTTTTTTCACTCTGTCGCCCAGACTGGAGTGCAGTGGCACAATCTCGGCTCACTGCAACCTCTGCCTCCCAAGCTCAAGTGATTCTCCTGCCTCAGCCTTCCGAGTAGCTGGGATTACACGCGTGCACCATCACACCCAGCTAATTTTTGTATTTTTAGTAGAGACGGGATTTCGCCATGTTGGCCAGGCTGGTCTTGAGCTCCTGACTTCAAAGATCCAGCCGCCTCGGCCTCCCAAAGTGCTGGGATTATAAGCATGAGCCACCGCACCCAGCCAGAACAATTCTTAAATTGGGTTAAAAGGCACTTCTGAAGGAATGTCATCCATTATTCTGAAATTACACTCATTTGAAACACCACAGGCCTTGCCATCAATGGGCAAGTGAGGTGTTGATACGTAGATATTTCTTTTTTTTTTTAATTATACTTTAAATTCTAGGGTACATGTGCACAATGTGCAGGTTTGTTACATAGGTATACATGTGCCATGTTGGTTTGCTGCACCCATTACCTCCTCATTTACATTGGGTCTTTCTCCTAATGCTATCCCTCCCCCTGCCCCTCACCCCAGGACAGGCCCCGGTGCACGATGTTCCCCACCCTGTGTCCACGTGTTCTCATTGTTCAATTCCCACCTATGAGTGAGAACATGCAGTGTTTGGTTTTCTGTCCTTGTGACAGTTTGCTCAGAATGATGGTTTCCAGCTGCATCCATGTCCCTGCAAAGGATATGAACTCATCCTTTTTTATGGCTGCATAGTATTCCATGGTGTATATATTTCTTAATCCAGTCCATCATTGATGGACATTTGGGTTGGTTCCAAGTTTTTGCTATTGTGAATAGTGCCGCAATAAACATAAGTGTGCAATATACATAGATATTTCTTACTGAAACAACTAACAGCAGCTTCAACAGAAAAAAATGAACAGAGGACTAATCAGTGATGGAGCCTACAGTCAAGCAGGAATTTACAAACAAAGCTTCACAGCACAGGCAAGCAGTGTAGAAAGTGGCTCCAAGTAATCAAGGGATAGTCCTTCCAGCTTCCCATTCAGCTGTGACTCCTGCCAAGGCCAGCCCCTGCAAGGGCCCAGCAAGAGACTCTTCCACAAATTCCAAATGCCCTAAGTGTGTGCATTCATGCATGCAAAGTTAGTGCATTAACACACCTTAACAACTTTATGGCAAAATGTGAGAAATTCCATTTCAGCCTATAATATGTAACAATATTCCCCTCTACTTGCATTATGCATAAAAAAACTAACGCCTAACCCTACTTTTTGAAAGCAGAGAACGTATATCTTGGGACTGAACATTACCCAGATTCTATTCAAATAAAACAGCAAATTCTCCACCCAGAAGCTAATGACTACTGTGATGGTTAATACTGAGTGTCAACTTGATTGGATTGAAGGATACAAAATATTGATCCTGGGTGTGTCTGTGAGGGTGTTGCCAAAGGAGATTAACATTTGAGTCAGTGGGCTGGGAAAGGCAGACCGGCCCTTAATCTGGGTGGGCACAATCTAATCAGCTGCCAGCATGGCTAGAATAAAAAGCAGGCAGAAAAAGTTGAAAAGAGAGATTGGCCTAGCCTCTCAGGCTGCATCTTTCTTCCGTGCTGGATGCTTCCTGCCCTTGAACATTGGACTCCAAGTTCTTCAGTTTTGGAACTCGGACTGGCTCTCCTTGCTCCACAGACTGCAGATGGCCTATTGTGGGACCTTGTGATTGTGTAAGTTAATACTTACTAAACTCCCCTTGATATATATATATATTTATTTATTCCATTAGTTCTGTCTCTAATACAATTTTTATACTTAAAAATTTGTAATTAGGCCAGGAGCGGTGGCTCACGCCTGTAATCCCAGCATTTTGGGAGGCCGAGGCTGGAGGATCACCTGAGGTCAGGAGTTCAAGACGAGTCTGGCCAACATGGTGACACCCCATCTCTACTAAAAATACAAAAATTAGCCGGGCTTGGTGGCATGTGCCTGTAATCCCAACTACTCAGGAGGCTGAGGCACAAGAATCCCTTGAACCCAAGATGCAGAGGCTGCAGTAAGCCGAGATTGCACCATTGCACTCCAGCCTGGATGACACAGTGAGACTCCATCTCAAAAAAATATATATATTTGTAATTAGACACATCGTATAGAAGGAATCACTTATGCAAACAGTAGCAAGTTTCAACTTCTGTTTCCAGCCAGTATCAAAGAGATGGGTTGATCTACCATGGGGTAACACATTCCCTTTGCCCTATCTGGCACCCATCATGGAATGTATTACTCTGTTATGGAAGCTGCTATTGTGTGCTTGTTTGGTAAGAAGGACTTGCAACTCAGCAATCAAGCTTATACTAGCCAAGACTCAAATCTCTCCACATACCAATGTCCACAGGCTTTAATACTACAAAAATCTAAGAAGGATATCAGTCAAGGCTTTGGAAGGTCTCCCTTTAATTTATGGTGAGAACACAGAGCTATATTCTCTCAGTATCTCAAGAAACTGGGACCATTAATGTACAATACTCTTCATTGTATTTTGCTCTGCTCTATATTCAAACCTGAATGAACCGGATTAAAAAAACACGTACTTTTTTTTTTTAACCTTTCACCTAACAAAGAATACAATAAACAGTAGCCTCATTCAGAGATCTTTGGTACAGAGCAGGATGCTTTAGACACTTAATATTAGTCTTATTAAGTCTTATTAGGCATAGTAGTAGACACGTAAGAGAATAAGAGGAAAAGAGATGAGAAGAAGGCAGCTATGGGCAAAGTTTGGGAATCCCCAGCCCCCTTTTCCACAGCCCACATCTTTGGCACCCACATCCACCCACTACAGATGGCCTGTCAATGTCTTTCCAGGGCATCACAGCATTCTAGCCCAACCGTTTTCATGCCGTGCTCTCTTTGTCCTGTCTCTGACCCCCTCACACTCCACTTTGCAGGTTAGACTTCTGGAATCTTATGTCCTCAGGGCCAGGTTTGGCTGTTAGGAAGCACAATAAACTAGTCCTTTCCACTAATAGGACAGAGTAAAGTAGAAGACACCACTCACTTCACCACCTCGTATAGGTACATTCAAACTGCTACCAGGGCTTCCCGAAGGTGATGGCCACTCTTTTTTTTTTTTTTTGAGACGGAGTCTCGCTCTGTCGCCCAGGCTGGAGTGCAGTGGCGCAATCTTGGCTCACTGCAAGCTCTGCCTCCCAGGTTCATGCCATTCTCCTGCCTCAGCCTCCCAAGTAGCTGGGACCACAGGCCCAACTAATTTTTTGTATTTTCAGTAAAGACAGGGTTTCACCACCAGGATGGCCTCGATCTCCTGACCTCGTGATCTGCCCGTCTCGGCCTCCCAAAGTGCTGGGATTACAGGTGTGAGCCACCGCGCCAGGCCAATGGCCACTCTTTTATTGACTCACCCCAAGACTGATCACAGGGGTGAGGATCCTAGCCCAGGCTATAAGAAGAGATAATACCGCGTCAGGTTTCATTTTTGGCCACTGGGCTGGAGATGGCTGAGTGAGGGATGAGTGAGGGGAGATCACAGCACTAGACCTGGCTTCATCAGTCGGCATGTTCCCTAACAGTACGCAGATGGACTAGCTGCAATCCAGCTAGCCTTCCTGGAGGAATCACTTCTACTCCCATCTCTGTGCAGGTTAACCACAATCAACATTTGAGTCACCATATCCAACATATATGGATGGTTTGTAGAAAACAACCTTTTAGAATTCCAGCACCAGTAACACCAGTCTTTAGCAACAGCCCTTGTCATAACAAGATATTGTGAGTTGTGCAACCAATTTCATGTGGCTAGGAGGTTCTTTTGTTTGGCAGCCAGGTAAAACAAGGGCTGACTCCTTTAAACAGTCTCCCTTCCCCTACATACCCTTCATACACAGAATTCCTTTCGAAGCCACCGAAAATCCCTTTCCCAAAACAGAGATGAGAACAATTCGTTTGTTTTTGTATGAACCTAGGCTCTCCCTCCAACTATCCTAGCTAGTTCCCTTTTCTCTTTCGGACCTCTTCTCAAAGCTCCCTCATTCCATGTTCCCAGGAGGGCTTTTCCGACGATGGGTCTTCTCTAAATAAAAATGGGTACAGTCCAGTGGTTGTACCAAAGAAAAATTCAGCTAGCTTCCAGCAAAGTCTCAGCAGTATGATTGACCTTTTCTTCCTGCATGTTTTTATTATTGTTTAATTGTCATGTCTGTCCCAGCTAGGTGACAAACATGAGGTAGGAATCGCTTTAATCCTTGTGTTTTTATAGTACTTCAAATGAATACTCCACTCAGTAAATTGAAAATCATTATTATATATAAATACATATGCTAATACATGACCTGGAAGATCAAGTGGCAGAATGAATAAACAATTACTGGCAAACACCAGGGTATGGTATTTCAAGGAAGTCATCACAGAATCACCAGCAATTATCTTCGCAAACTTAAGGTGAGTTATCTATGGACCGAAAGAGAGAAATGCACATGTATTTCTGAAAGAAAAATAAGAAAACTCAAAAAATTAGACTCAATGTCTTAACATTCAAATCCAGAAATATATTGCAATCCTATAGACACACACACACACACACACACACACACACACACACTAGCTTACTGGAAAAAAGACAGTTTTGTTTAAAAAGAAACTGTCTTAATCAGTGTCTTTTTAATTAGCATTTCTAAGATCACATTAGTCAACTGCTACTCCTCAGAAGTATGACAAGTCGGGTAAAAATCCAGTAGAAGGCGAAGACATGAAATAGTTTTGAGTATTGTGCAGTTTTAAGCGTTGTCTTGCTATTGGGCAATTCAGAACTGCACCCTGAAATCATCCCCTCATCTGGTAGCTGCATAAGTGATTAGAAGGCCTTTCTCACTAAGTAATTATTAATGGTCCAGTGGCAGCCCAGAGATGCATACCTCATGGAATTCCAGAGAGGTTGGTCTTAACTTAGTGCTATTTTTAGTAGTGACTTAGATGATGGGAGAGAATGTGATTATTAAATTCAGTGATGACATCAAACCAGGTGTGGTACATTCCACTTTGGAAAACTGGATAGAAGTGCAAATGATCTTGATAAGTTGGAGAAGTGGGTGGACATAAACAGGTTGAGGTTCTGTAGTGTCATTCACATGGGAAGAAAAACAAACCACAGAAATGTAGGATTCATTCTGTGATGTCATACAGAAAACGCTCTGGAGATCATCATCAACACAAGCTATTAGGGTTCATGCTTGAGCTTTAAAAGCATGTTTGATTTAGTAAAAGAAAAACAGGTGTTCTTTCCTTGATGCTCAGTACCAGCTACAGGCTATTGCAGAACACCCCACACCATCTTTAAGTTCGCATTTTAAAGTGGAATACGGACAATGTGAGGGTGTTTAATAAAAAATCAGTTTTTAAATTGGTTACATGTTGAAGAAATAGCCCTTAGAGAAACAACTAAAATCATAAAGCTATTTGGCCTAGAGAAGACTATGAAAGGGACTTACCCAATTTCAACCTCAGGAAGAAGGTGGAAGAAAATCAGTTTCAAATTAGATTAGAAAAGCTTTCTAATTTTTCTTTTAAAAAAGCTATAGAAAATCAGACATCCCTCACTGAAAACTTAAAAAAAGGGTTTAAGTTGGGAATAGTTTTATGTGTAGACAGAAGACAAAACTACACCTGGGAGAGTAAAATCAAACCCAAAATCTCTGTGTGTCCTGTTTATCTGGTTTGTCTCCCTTTTATCTGACAAAGAAAGCAGGGTTGGGAAGGAAGAGGAAGAACTGTCCAGGGCTTCAGGATCCTCACTTCCTTGACAGGACTCTGACAGCTCAAGCCCCATGGTTCACTCTTGCTTCCCAGGTCTAAATGCTGCATTGCTTGGATTCTTGGCTATTTTGTTTCAGGGATGGTCACTTTGCAGGTAATATTGAACATGGAAACACGCACACACACACACACACACACAAAGCCCAAGCCCTTCACCACCTCTAAGGTGGGATGCAGCCTGATTCACCTCAAATTTCACTTTTGCTCATTCCCATCACTGGGCTTTGGCTCAAACCTTGGGCTCTGGTCTGAAATGCATAATACATCTTTTCATCACCCTCTTAAGAACTCCCTGCTTTTCAAGGCCGGATGCAGTTCCACCTCTCACAGAGCCTGTCTGACCTCTTCTAGTCATAGCAATTTCTCCTTCTTAGGAACTCCCAGCATTTGTTTACTGTCAATGTCATTCACTTGCTACATAGTCACACTCAGCCTTGTGACATCTCAGGTACAGCTGAATCACCATTTAACATTTACTGTGTGTCTACACTATACTACTACCTAGGCCATAAGCTCTTCAGGGTGAGGATTATGTGTTAAACTGTGTTGTATCTACAGCACCTAACTCAGCAAGTGATGTACTCTGCTCATGGTAGGGACTAGGTTATTCCTTGCTTAATGAGTGAATGAATCATTAAGGAGGATGTTTAGAGTAAATTCGATCTGGAAACGTTGCTCTCTACCTTGGAAAACTGTTTCTAAGGAGGGACTATTTCATGAGAAAATAAAACCCAATTCAGGGAAAAACTTTATATTTCAAAAATTTTTGGTGGGAAAAGTACATGTCAACATTATAAAACCCAGTAAAACAATCACAATGTCTGTTTTTATATAGGAAATATTAAATTACACAGTTCCTCACAGGAAAAGAAAACCAAATACCAAGTGTTCTCACTTATAAGTGGGAACTAAACGCTGGAGACTCATGGACACTGGGGACTATTAGAGGCAGGAGGGAGAATGGCGGGAGAGGGCGTAAAAACTATGGGGTTCTATGCTTAGTACCTGGATGAGAGGGTCTATTGTACCCCAGACCTCAGCATCACACAATATACCCACGTAACAAACCTGCACACGAACCCCTTGAATCTAAAATAAAAGTTACAATATAAAAAACAATGGTTAATACTTGGCTTCTCATCAACAACAATGGAAGCCAAAATTCTTGTCAATCAAGAATTCTATGTCCAGATAACTCTCTTACAAGCTGTAATAACCATAGCTTTACCAATAAAGCAATGGCATTTTTAAAAATTTGTTAGACATCACCAATATATGCAATTCTTTTTTTTTTTTTTTTTTGGAAACGAAGTCTCACCTTGTCACCCAGGCTGGAGTGCAGTGGCGCCATCTCGGCTCACTGCAACCTCCTCCTCCTGAGTTCAAGCGATTCTCATGCCCCAGCCTCTGGAGTAGCTGGGATTACAGGTGTGTGCCATCACACCTGGCTAATTTTTGTATTTTTTTAGTGGAGACGGGGTTTCCCCATGTTGGCCAGGCTGGTCTCAAACTTCTGACCTCAGGTGATCTGCCCACCTCAGCCTCCCAAAATGGTGGGATTACAGGCATGAGCCACTACACCCAGCCATATATACAATTTTTATTTGTCAATTTAAAAAAGTATATCTAAAAAAAGCAGAAATTAAGAAACTTTCAAGTTAACAAATGCAGAAAATTTATCTCTAGCAGATCTGCCCTAACCACTAAAGGAGTCTTTCAGGCCAAAATTACACTAGCTAGTAACATAAATCCATATGAAGAAATAAAGATAATCGTAAAAGTAACTACATAGAAAAATATAAAAGACAATATGAGTGAATTTTTCTTGTAACTCTCATTTGTTTTTAAAAAAATTGCATTAAGGAAAAATTATAAAGCTGTTGTTGATTGGGTTTATAGCATATAAAGCTGTAATTCACAATAATTGGCAATAATAGTACAAAAAAATTTAAACAAATAAAATACATTACTAATTTCCTAAAATGATTATAAAAAATACACAATTCTTGATATGTTCATCTAAGTAGAACACTTATTATCAGCATATGCAATTTGAAAGCAAAAAAACCCACTGTGTGTGTGTTTAAGATGATTTAGTCTAATAAAATTTGAACACTTCTCTTTTATTATTTTAAGATTAATATTTCATGTTCATTCTGTCTCAGCTCACTATGACTGGTCTTTCTACTAATACCCCAACAAAGTGTCAAAGGTGGTGGCCATTTTTAAAAATGTATCCAGCCATATCTTAGATTTTGAGTTTAGGACACAGGTTTTGCAGAGACAAATTTCCCATGATAGTTGCAGATTGGGTTGCATTTGAACCTATGACCTGGAGCCTACAAGCACCATATCCACAGCACCTTCTCAACAACCTCAACATGAAGCATAGCTACTGTAAGCAGTGTTCAGTTGTTTGTTATCTAAATACTGCAGTTAGATGTTTAAATCTTTGAAAAATACTAAGGCAGCATTACGATGTGCATTGGTTGAGGAGGTTGTTTGACAGCCCAGTAAGACCTATTGCTTGCTTGAGTTACACTTGGAGTAATTTCCCAGGAACCTTTTGCCCATGGTAGCAACACAATGTCCCCCAAATTTCCAAAATAATTCAGGAAGTCCAAAGATCTTGTAAATGCACGTGGGGTTGATTGGGGTGGAGAAATGAATTTTGGCATAAACTATGGATTTGATAATCAACCAAAAAAGAATAATTTCCTTTAATTAATCCTCCTGTCAACCTAAGATAAAGGTTTTTATTTATTTATTTATTCATTTTTTTGAGACAGAGTCTCACTCTGTTGCCCAGGCTGGAGTGCAGTGGTGCGATCTCGGCTCACTGCATGCTCTGCCTCCTGGGATCTCGCCATTCTCTGGCCTCAGCCTCCCGAGTAGCTGAGACTACAGGCGCCCACCACCATGCCAGGCTAATTTTTTTTTTTTTTTTTTTTGGTATTTTTAGTAGAGACGGGGTTTCACCGTGTTAGCCAGGATGGTCTTGATCTCCTGACCTATGATCCACCCGCCTTGGCCTCCCAAAGTGCTGGGATTACAGAAATGAGCCACTGTGCCCGGCCAAGATTATTTTTAAATGAGGAAACTAAAACAGACAGGACCCAACTAGTAAGCATGCTAGCTGAGTCCTGATGAGTACTAAGAGTGCTAGTTAAGACTGCGGATGGCAGAGCTGGGGCCTGTGGGTCTCTGAAGCCAGTTTCTCAGTCATAACCCTATTCTACATGCATGCCTGAAATAATATTTGTGCAGTGTCTAGTGCAGCAACTAGGACATACTATTAATCAGTTGTTCCTTATACTCTTTGGGACAAAGTAAGTTGTCACATATCCAGGGCAGGCAGGATGCCCTGCATTGGAAGCACCTGCACGGAGGTAGGGCCCCGAACGGAAGTGTCACAAAGCGGGTGTCTGGATAAGCAGAACAGGGGCTCCCACGCCAGGGGCCTATCTCCCATCTGTTTGCCTAGTACCTCTGCTATTGGCCTAGACACACTGAGTGCTCCCCAGCTGTTTACTGAATAAACTGAAAGAAAGAACAAGACAGTGCAGAACAGGAGCAGAAGCAGCATCCTAAAAATCTAAGGTGCTGTCATTATAGCAATTACAAACTAAAGTCACGAAACTTTCGTTTAAAAACAGTATTCATTCTCTGAGCGCATTATCCTGATATATTCTCTTTCCCCACCACACCCCCACCACCACCTCACTCTCAGCTTCAGCCCAAGGTCTGTGAACCCTAAATACTTCAACCAGATGTAATTCATTACTAAAATTGCGAAGTCCTCTTTCATTCTATTTTCATTCCACATTTGTCAGCAGGTCAGAGTGCGACATGCACAGCGTTAAGTGCTCAAAGATTGTGACCGATGTTAGTCATTCTTCCCACTCACCCAACAGGAGTGTTCTTAGAGGACGAGAGAAACTACAGGCCAGCAAGAGGCAATGGGAGAAGTCCATCAAATGCTCTCTAAAGGCCCTGTTCCTGGGCCTGGTTACACACTAGACCTATTGTTATGGTGTCTCTATGCCAAGGGTGTCATTTCCTGGCCCTGGATTGAAGTGAGAGGAGGGGAGGAAGTAGATGACGTAGGTGTCTTTTTCCAGGAAAAAGATGTATGGATGTGATTCATAAGTTCCTCCTTAACTTCCAGAAATGTTAAAAGCCTGTGGAGCATTTCGTGCCCTTCTAATGGCAAACAGGTCACACTCCTCATTCATCTCACTTCAAGCATTCTTTCTCAAGGGCTCAAGAGTTAGAAAGGCTGGCTGAAATTCAGCCAACGAGAGATTCAGAATAATGATGGAGAACAAGAAATTTCACTTGGTTTTTCAATTGGGTCACATGTGAACACAGAATTTTCCCAAACTCTCAAAATATTTTGTGTGGTATTAACACTCCTCAAAGAATGTGGATCCTGGACATCCCCTCAAAATTGTTTTACAGCCAGAATGCCAGTGAGAGGATTATCCATCCAGGGGCTTTGAAAAAATGGTGCAAAAGCCCTAAATACCTGGTTACATTTCAAATACAATCAGAATTTGATATGTAGTATCAGATGTATTCATTTTAATAAATAGTAATTAAACATTTATTAAAACATAAAAACAATTTTAATCCCAGAAACGTATGTTAGGCCGGGCGCGGTGGCTCATGCTTGTAATCCCAGCACTTTGGGAGGCCGAGGCGGGTGGATCACGAGGTCAGGAGATCGAGACCATGCTGAAACCCCGTCTCTACTAAAAATACAAAAAATTAGCCGGGCGTGGTGGCGGGCGCCTGTAGTCCCAGCTACTCGGAGAGGCTGAGGCAGGAGAATGGCGTGAACCCGGGAGGCGGAGCTTGCAGTGAGCTGAGATTGCGCCACTGCACTCCAGCCTGGGCAACAGAGCGAGACTCCATCTCAAAAAAAAAAAAAAAAAAAAAAAGAAACGTATGTTAAACAAACAGTAAAAGAAAATGTTATAAAAAAAATTTAATGACTTTTCCACCTAAAAGCTATGGGAATTCTAAAGTTATACTTAATCCAATTGACATTTACTAAGAGAGTACACGGTAATTGGAAATCAGAGGTGAGTAAGACGTAGTCATTGCCTCATGGAGCTCCAATCCTAGCCGTGCAAGGCAGGAAAGTAAGCAAATTGGTGTAATACAAAACAAGGTATGCTTAGAGCAGCCAGCACCCCAGCAACAGCTGCTAATCTCATCTGGAGTGCATTAAGGGAAGCTTCTCTGAAGAACTATGCATAAGAGAATCCTGAAAGGTGAAGAGGGATTTTCCAGGTGGACATGGTAGAGGGATGATGATGGCAGACACCCTCATGGAACCCAAGACAATTTAATGAGACTAGCATGAAGCATTTGTACTTATTAACAGTGCTCCTGCCGGGTGCGGTGGCTCACACCTGTAATCCCAGCACTTTGGGAGGCTGAGGCAGGCAGATCACGAGGTCAGGAGTTTGAGACCAGCCTGGCCAACATGGTGAAACCCCATCTCTACTAAAGATACAAAAAATTAGCTGGGTATGGTAGTGTGTGCCTGTAATCCCAGCTTGGGAGGCTAAGGCCGGAGAATCGCTTGAACCCGAGAAATGGAGGTTGCAGTGAGCTCAGATCGTGCCATTGCACTCCAGCCTGGGTAAGAGGGTGAGACTCCATTTCAAAAAACAAACAAACAACAACAAAAAAACAGTGCTCCTATGTACTATCCCAAGTGTCCCAGATTGATTGATAACCTGCATGGTTTTCCTAGTGATTAGAATCCATTATGAATACAAATATAAATAAAATCTGACCAGTGTCCTCAAACAGCTCCTAGAAATGGAAAAGACGAGGGCTGGGTTTGGTGGCTCACACCTGTAATCCCAGCACTTTGGGAGGCTGAGGCAGAAAGATTGCTTGACCCCAGGAGGTCGAGGCTGCAGTGAGCTGTGATCGCATCATTGCACTCCAGTCTGGGCAACAGAGCAAGACCTTGTCTCAAAAAAACAAAAAAGAAAAAGAAAAAAAAGGAATGGGCAGACACAAAAAGAGCTAATTGTAATACATATCAAAAGATGATATGCTGTATAATATAAGAATGAGTAAACATTTCCAGACATGATGACATTTAAGCAGGACTTTGGAGGACAAGTGGGAATTGAAGAAGAATGCCAGAACATTTGGGGGTGAATGGTCATGTCATGTTGTAGAAAGGCTGGCATCAAAGGAGGCTGAAGGAGAAACTTAGGGCTCTGGTGGCAGCTGAAGCTGAAAAGTTAGCCTTGAAGACAAATTGTCAAGGGCCTCAAATAGCCAGGATTCTTCAAATTTGGGCAATCAACTTAATATTTGGAGTTGATAATGTCAGCAATGAGGATCCCTTAAAGATTTCTAATCAGGAGACGAAAGGGATCCAATCTCCCTTTTGAACAGATAACTCCAGCTTCTCTGGAGGATGAACTAGAGGGAGGAGATAATGGCTGCACTTCACATGGAATGGAATTTGGCACTACAGATATCAGAGCCTGATTGCTGTCTTCTATGAAGCTTGATGACTATGATGTTTCAGGGTCCAGAAATGAAGAAAAGAGTGGTCTGATCTATGAATGATGCTAAGCAAGAAATGGAAGAATATTTACAATCCTAGGAAGATTGTATTGGCCAAACAACACAAGGGAATGAGAGGAGATATTACAAAAGGTTTGATGAGTTTACTACCCCAAAGGTTATGGCAATGTTTACACACTATAAATTTTACAATAAATCATGAGACCAAATGAACCCGCAGAAAGGTTTGTGACAGAGCCAGAACTACTAATGAAGGACCTTTTGCCTTCACTGACAGGGATGAAATCATTTATAATAGTGACATTCCAGACCAAGTCAGTGAAAAATGTGACAAATTGGAGATTTGGAATTTATTTCAATAAAGTAGCCTGTTGACAGTTTTAATAATTAAAATACATAGGCCAGAAGCCATAGGGAGGAATGAGAAAAAACTGTTTGTCTCCTTTGCTCTCTTCTCTTTTTTCTTTTTTTTGGAAAGAAAGTAACAATGAAACTTTGAAAGAACATAAATCCAACTCAATAAGCCATATTAAACCTAACGATCAATGGATAGCAGATAAAGAACCCAGATCACCCTTACATACAATTGTCGATAGAGAAGTTTTTTTAAAAAAAATGTTCAATAGAAAAGCCATATTTGCCCAATCATAAAATAATTTCCTTGGCTTTTTGAAAAGGGGATTCTGTGCAGATTAGGAGGTTGTGGGCTACATTAGTCCATTAATTAAGATGGAAACTTACCCATACTTATATCATGAAAGATCCATTTTTTTTTTTTTTTTTTGAGATAAAGTCTCACTCTGTTGCCATCTAGGTTCACTCCAGTTTCAACCTGCCCAGCTCAATCGATCTCAGCCTCCCAAGTAGTTGAGACTACACACATAAGCCACCACCATGCCCGGCTAATTTTTTGTATTTTTTGTAGAGACAAGGTTCTACTCTGTTGCCCAGGCTGGTCTTGAACTCCTGTGCTCAAGCGATCCGCCTGCCTCGACCTCCCAAAGTGTGAGCCACCACACCCAGCCAGGTTTTACTTTTATTTGGAGTTTTCTCCCTGTAATTCTAATCTTTGAGGAATTTCTTTCACTAAACAAGCAGTATTTAAGTAACAGATCACTTATTTTCTTATTGTGTTATTAACCACACCTAGCCCTTCTTGCCAGTCAGAGTTTCTGATCATTAGGAGAGAATCTCTGTTACCACAACAAGTTGATATGATTTTAGTCAAGAGCAAAGAAACTTCACATTTTATTTAGCCTCTAGGGACTTATCGCAAGTAAATGTAATGGTTTCTGTTAGCCTTTTGAAATATTGAAAATAACTCAAGGAGCTATTACAATCTTCGAGGACCCTGAGGGATGTAAAAACCACAGATGGGAAACTTTTGCACCAGAGAATAGACAAGATTCTATTAAAAATAAGCAAATCATGTGCACATTATATTTCCCCAGCTCCTATCAATTCATTCTTACATTCATACCATTCAACAAGAATTTATTGAGCCTCAACTAATCATGTATTAGACACTGACATCAGCATTAGGAATATAAAAATAAAATTCCTCGCCCTCAAAAGGCCCACAGTCCAGTCACAGAACTAGAGATGTAAGATGTAAGCAAACCCAAGGCAAGCCAATAACAGCTTGATTGCCCACAGCATTTGGCTGTATGGTTGCAGAGCATTGTGTCCTAACACTGCCTTGGAGAGCCTGGAAAGGCTTCTGGAGAAATTAACAACTGAGTGGAGATGTTAGGGTGGAGAAAGAGCCAGCAGTTGAACAAATGTGATTGATCTTTCCAGGAAATGGGAACAGCATGTATAAAGACATAAATCATAAGAGAGAATGAACGGGGCGTTCAGAAACAGCTAGCAATTCAGCAGGAGAAATAGCATAGTGTAGTGGTTAAACACACAGACTTTGACGTCAGATCATCAGGAAGGGTCTCTAGGCTTCACCACTTAGAAATTGGAGACTTCCCACAAGTTGCCTAAGCTCTCTAAGCCTCTGTTTCCACATCTGTAAAATTGAGATAATAACACCATCTACTTCTTGAAGTCATCAAGAGAATCAAATTGCACTTTTTATTTATTTTTTATTTTTATTTATTTTTGAGATGGAGTCTTGCTCTGTCACCCAGGCTGGAGTGCAGTAGCGTGTTATCGGCTCACTGCAACCTCCGCCTCCCGGGTTCAAGCGATTCTCCTGCCTCAGTCTCCCGAGTGGCTGTGATTACAGGTGCCTGCCACCACACCCAGCTAATTTTTGTATTTTTAGTAGAGATGAGATTTCACCATGTTGGCCAGGCTGGTCTCGAGCTCCTGACCTCAGGTGATCCACCCACCTCGGCCTCCCAAAGTATTCAGATTACAGAAGTGAGCCACTGCGCCCGGCCAAATTGCACTTTTTAAAGCATTTAGCCCTGTTCTTGGTAGTTAGTAATTAGTACTTATACATGTTGGCTCTCTATTGCTCTTTAGGAAGCATGCTCCTTGTGGCAGAGTAAAGTTGGACAGATTGTCAGGGACCAGAGCATGAAGGATTTTTCTGCCATGCTAAAGAGGTGGCATCACCTTCTGTGTATCCTTGAAGAACTTTAAGCTCAGGAATAGGGAGCAACATGATAGCATTTTTAAGTTAGAACACTTTGGCTATAGTGTGTAGGAAGAATTGGATAAATGGGAACTGGAGGTATAGAGCTAACTAGGAAACTATCACAATGGCACAAAATAAGCTTAATATTGGGCCAGGCGTGATGACTCACACCTGTAATCCCAGCACTCTGGGAGGCTGAGACAGGAGGATCTCTTGAAGCCAAGAGTTCCAGACCAACCTGGGAAACACAGTGAGATCCAGTCGCTACAAAAAATTAGAAGGAAGAAAAAAGAAAAAAAACTTTTGAGACCGCCCTGGCCAACATGGTGAAACCCCGTCTCTACTAAAAATACAAAAATTAGCTGGGCATTGTGGCAGGCACCTGTAATCCCAGCCACTCAGGAGGCTCAGGAGGAGAATCGCTTGAACCCAGGAGACAGAGGTTGCAGTGAGCCGAGATCACGCCACTGTACTCCAGCCTGGGTGACAAGAGCGAGATTCCATCTCAAAAAAAAAAAAAAAAAAAAACTTAGCCAGGCATGGTGGCATGCATACCTGTAGTCCTAGATACTCAAGAGGCTAAACCGGGAGGATCAGTTGATCCCAGGATTTCGAGGCTTCAGTGAGCTATTGTCACTGCACTTCAGACTGAGCAACAAAGCGAGACCCTGTCTCTAAAATTATATATATATATATATTTTTTATTTTTTTGAGACAGAGTCTCGCTCTGTCAACCAGGCTGGAGTGCAGTGGCGCAATCTCGGCTCACTGCAAGCTCCGCCTCCCGGGTTCACGCCCTTCTCCTGCCTCAGCCTCCCTGGTAGCTGGGACCACAGGCTCCCGCCACCATGCCCGGCTAATTTTTTTATATTTTTAGTAGAGACGGGGTTTCACCGTGTTAGCCAGGATGGTCTCTATCTCCTGACCTCGTGATCCGCCCACCTCGGCCTCCCAAAGTGCTGGGATTATAGGCGTGAGCCACTGCGCCCGGCTAAAAAAAATTTTTTTAAAGCTTAGTGTCAGCCGGGTGCAGTGGCTCACGCCTGTAATCCCAGCACTTTGGGAGGCCAAGGCAGGTGGATCACCTGAGGTCAGGAGTTTGAGACCAGCCTGGCCAACGTGGTGAAACCCTATCTCTACTAAAAATACAAAAATTAGCTGGGCATGGTGGCGTGTGCCTGTAATCCCAGCTACTTGAGAGGCTAAGGTGAGAGAATCGCTTGGACCTGGAAGGCAGAGGTTGCAGTGAGCCGAGATCACACCACTGCACTCCAGCCTGGGCAACAGAGCAAGACTCCACCTCAAAAAAAAAACAAATAAATAAAAAATAAAAAAAAATTAAAGCTTAGTGTCACTAAGTGATAGTTATAACTGTGATTGCCAAAGGTGAATCTGCTAAGGGGAGAAAAACTGTTTTATGCACTCACACCAGGTCTACAATACTCTGTGAAAATTTCTCTTCCTGAAGTGTTTGTTTATCTCGTAAGAGCAACAAAGCATATTTTAAATTAGCATAGCAACCAATGTGGGAACTTCATTGTCAGCTCAACACAGGGGAATGTATAGAAAGTCCTTTCTAAAGGCACCTGTAAAAAGCCTCTTTTGCCTTAAACGTGATGACTTAACTAATGGGATAAATAAACCCTCTTTGAAATGCAGAAGTGGCTTAGAAGCAGCCTCCAGGAAGTCGTATTTGATATGCACATGCATCTTGAAAAATAGTTTCCTTCTCCCAGTGCTGTCTTGGGGATTCGTGAAAGACAATTCTTCAAGCCAGGCAAGAACACCAGCAGAGCAGTGTCTTCACAGCTCAGCCTCCAGCCCCCAACAGCTGGGCTTTCATTACAGTACATATTGCAAACCGCCCTTTGCCAGAATTCTCCTACTTCAGGCTAACACAAGGCTGCCAAGGGAGGTGGGGCACTTGAGAGCTGTGGGCCAGAAAAAGGGACCCCGCCAAAGCTAGGGACTCTTAAGAGGTGATGCGAATGGAATTCTGCTCTTCCAGGAATACAACTCCACCATGCTTCCCTTCCTCTAAAAAGCATACTATGAAAAAAATAATTGTACTGCATAGATAATTAGAAAGGGAAAGCTCACTAGCTTTAAATAAAAGTTCTTAGCCAGGGGATGGGGAAACAAGAAAATATTTAGAGAGGGAAGGAGAGGTCCCTTAGAGCCGAGAGCAAAGTGCCATATTTTAAGGTGGTATGTTTTGCCCAAATGGTTTCTTCACAGCTTGTTAACAGCTGAGGCTCTTTCCCATACTAAAGACCACCCAGATGTGATAACTTGGTGGTGGACTCATCTTATTGGCATTTATAATGGCAGCTGCCTATAGCCCAGGGAGTTAGAAGCAACCCACAGAGCAATTTCAGTCAAATGTGAGTTCAAGGTACATGACCTTGCAAGCAATGCTGCTGGAGAGAGATATATGTATTTCTCCTCCAACCCCCAACTCCCTCTGGAGTCCTTGGAAAGTCCTTCTGAAAAATACTGAAAGAAAAAATGCTAAACTGTCAAACTCAGGGAATCTGGGCAATTTTTGTCCCCTTTAAAAAAATATTTTCTTGTATTTTCCATGAAAGTTATTTTCCTACAAAGGAACAAAATTTCACTCCTCTATAATTTGTATTTGTATCAACCACTTTCATCACAATCATAAAAAATTTGTTACAAATCAGCTGTAAACTAATTTGTATGATTACAATATAATCTCCTCTTTGGTTTGGGAAACTTTGGTAAAGTTTACAAGCCAGAAAAAAAAGTTATACATTTGTATAATGCTAGAGATATACAAACCTATGGATGCAGAAACTGTCCTCAAAGGAAGTATGTGTAGAAATGCAACTGAAGAGTTATTTGTTATTAATAGAAGAAATTTGAAAAAATAACTGTAAATACTTTATAATTCTAACAAACGTAGTAAGGAAGAAATGGATTATTTAAGTCCAAAAGTAAGTACAATATAGAAAGTTCTGATTTCTGACACTGTAACCAGAGACAAAAGAGAGAGAGGGCCTGGCACGGTGGCTCCGGCCTGTAATCCCAGCAATCTGGGAGGCCGAGGCAGGCTGACCACTTGAGGCTAGGAGTTTGAGACCAGGCTGGCCAACATGGCAAAGCCCCATCTCTATTGAAAATACAAAAAGTTAGCTGGGCATGGGGGTGCACACCTCTAATCCTATCTACTTGGGAGGCCGAGACAGGAGAATCACTTGAACCCACAGAGGTTGCAGTGAGCTGAGATTATACCACTGCTCTCCAGCCTGGGTGACACAGTAAGACTCTGTCTCAAAAAAAAAGAAAGAAAAAGAGAGAAAAGAAAAGAAAAGAAAAGAAAAGAAAGAAAGAAAGAAAGAAAGAAAGAAAGAAAGAAAGAAGAAAGAAAGAAAGAAGGAAGGAAGGAAAAGAAAGAAAGAAAGAAAGAAAGAAAGAAAGAAAGAAAGAAAGAAAAGAAAGAAAGAAAAGAGAAGAGAAAAGAAAAGAAAAGAAAGAAAGGCAGGCAGGCAGGAAGGAAAGAAAAAGAAAGAAAGGAAAGAAACACACAGAGAGAGGAACACTTGTGAATGGTTCAACCTGGAAGTATAAAAAGGAGAGAAAAAAATACATACATGGATCATAGGTCACATGTAAGAGATAAGGTTTAATGGCTAACACTAAGATGACTTGCACTACGGCTGTTTTGTAAGTAGGTATTGGAGGAGATTTTTTTAAAGTGTGAAACATTATGAAAACCTCCTCTCCGTGGAAAGAAACTATATGTGCTGTGTGTGTGTGTGTGTGTGTGTGTGTTTGGTGTGTGGGGTGTGTGTGTTTGGTGTGTGGGGTGTGTGTGTGTGGTGTGGGGTATGTGTGTGTGTATTTTATACAAAGCGTAAGAAGCCAGCACAGAACATCTTCACAGTAATTTTCTAAAATGTGGCAGGACAAGAATAAAGAGACCTACACTTAAAAAAACAAAAAAACCTATGGGAGAAATAGCCTGGGTGAAATATGGGAGGAAGCAATTGAAGACCTTCAAGGGAAGATTTTCTTTGATCAACATGTGGGAAGTTATTGTTTCACAATGAATAAGCTAGAACATAAAAATTTATCCCTCTATTAGAGTTGTCCATCAAAGGGACTGTAGCAAGCCAAAAAAAAATTTTTTTTTAACATTAAAACTGTTCTCCAGTACTTTTTCACTTATGTCATTCAATGCCCTTCTAGGATAACTCACATGGCGAATTTCTCTCAGCTAAGAGTAAAAAAAATCGTTTATCTTTCCTAATAAACTAGGAGTCCTTTCCTTATTGGACACTGAAAGCTACATAATACAACATATTTCTCCCTTTGCCTTGGCTACCAGGAAGCGCTAAGAAAATTTGCATCCCCCAGGATTCACTGAAACCATTATCCATTGCTCCTCTTCTTTTGTAGTTTGTCTTTTGTTGTTTTATTTTTGTGTTAAGATTCCTTAATTATATGTTTTGAAAAGCTGTTATTTCATTCAAAGTTGGAAAGGGAGAGTGGGAAGAAGAGTATTTTTCACCTTTCCATCTAGGATAGTGCTGATTATTATGTCCTGTCCTTAAAGTGGAGAAAAGAGGGATGAAAGCCTAAAGAATTTGGGAGCAGTTTCTCTGGATTTGGAGAAACAAAACACAACCCTTGCTTTGAAAAACTTAACTTCTGTCCAAAGTCCTACTCTACTCTACTGTCTCTTAAAAGCAATAAACAAGAATAGAAAGCCTTTCAGTGTTGAAGTCAGGTCGATTTCACCTGAAACCCCAGCTGTGCCACCTGGGAACTGAGTGACTTCAGTCAAATCATTTACCCTCTCTGAGCCTCAGATAGTAACACCATTTGAGCAGAGTTGACGTTGAGATTCAATAAGACAATGTATATGAAAGCCAGTGGCATTCTCTAAGGCTCCTACAGTCATTCAGCAAGTGTAGTCTCTCCTTTCTTCCTTCTTTTACTTCCCCCAATGGTATACTGTTTTTCTGTTTCTGAGTCATTAGACACAGTGCTGTGTTAAGTAAAGAATGAAGTGTAGTTGATGCCAGCCAAAAGCCATCACTAAAGACCTCTTTTTTTACAGCTTACATTTTATGTTTTAGGGAGGGAAGGGAAGGATTCTTAGCCAATTGAATTAATAATTAACTTTCCTTTTTTTTTTTTTTTTTTTTTTGAGACAGGATCTCACTCTGTTGCCTAGGCTGGAGTGCATGGAGTACAGTGGTGCAATCATGGCTCACTGCAGCCTCTACCTCCTGGGCTCAGGCAATTTTCCTGCCTCAGCCTCCCTACTAGCTGGGACTATATATGCACACACTACCACACCTGGCTAATTTTTCTGTTTTCTTTTTTTTTTTTTTTGAGACAGAGTCTCGCTCTGTCACCCAGGCTGGAGTGCAGTGGCGCGATCTCGGCTCCCAGGTTCACGCCATTTTCCTGCCTTAGCCTCCCAAGTAGCTGGGACTACAGGAGCCTGCCACCATGCCCAGCTAATTTTTTGTATTTTTAGTAGAGACGGGGTGTCACCGTGGGAGCCAGGATGGTCTCGATCTCCTGACCTCGCGATCCACCCACCTCGGCCTCCCAAAGTGTTGGGATTACAGGCGTGAGCCACCACGCCCGGCCCAAAGTCTTGTTCTTTTATGGGTTTTGTGTGTGTGTGTGTGTGTGTGTGTGTGTGTGTGTGTGTGTGTGCATGGTTTGTTTATTTGTTTTTAGAGACAGGGTCTCACTCTGTTGCACAGACTGGAGTGCAGTGTCACTATCATACCTCACTGCAGCCTTGAACTCCTGGGCTCAAGCAAAGTCTTGCTCTTTCAATTCCACTTAACATGGATTCCATGCTGACCACCTGCCTTTGGTTAACGCCTCTTTCTTCAGACACCTCACTGGACTTCAGCTTTCGTAGCTAACATTCTGATCATTGATTGCTGCCTTGCACCTTTTTGAAAGCAGTTTCATTGCTCTGTTGTCACCGGAGTGCCTCCCCAAGCTCGCAGCCTAGCCATTGATTAGAAATAGGGCCTCCTGTTGTCCCAGCCATACCTGTATTGACAGACTCTGGAGCTATTTCTCTAGATAGCTAATCTCAGGGGCATGGTCCATTCTAGTTTCACTCACTTTCAGAGGGTGGACCATAGGTCTATTCACACCTCAAAATTCCAGTGATGCTGACCTCACTTGTACATTCCAGAAATTAAAAGAGCCTTGTAATAAACAGAGGATACTGGAAAGAAGGGTGATCAAACAGTCTCTCTGGCACTGATAAAGGGACACAGTTGGGTTAAGAGAAATGCCTGGTTAATTGGTCAATATGATCCATATTTTTTTTTTTTTTTTGACACGGAGTCTTGCTCAGTCGCCCAGGCTGGAGTGCAGTGGCGCAATCTCAGCTCACTGCAACCTCTGCCTCTCGGGTTCACTCCATTCTCCTGCCTCAGCCTCCCGAATAGCCAGGACTACAGATGCCTGCCATGACGCCTGGCTAATTTTTTTTTGTATTTTTAGTAGAGATGGGGTTTCACCATGTTAGCCAGGATGGTCTCGATCTCCTGACCTCATGATCCACCCTCTTCGGCCTCCCAAAGTGCTGAGATTACAGGAGTGAGCCACCGCGCCCGGCCCAGTATGATCCATATTAGGCACTTTCCTTTTTCAGACTCTATTTGCTCACTGAGCAGTCTTTACCTAAGTCAGAATTGTAATGGTGCTTCCAGATGTTTCAAACTCCTAGTTGTGGACGCGGATTCACACCTTCGATAGCATCACTTTTGCTCCCAGTATTCTTCAAACCAATGCTTCTGCCTATGATAAACAGTTTTCATGAAATAATCTGAAAGCAAAACATCAAGATTTTTGCAATGAACAGGGTCTGTGTGTTGGGCTGAGCAAGGGGCACTGACCTTTCATGTGTCCTCAGAACACCCTGCTAGCCACCAGCTTGACCTGCACATATAGCATTGAGTTCTGATATGAAGTTGGCTTTCCAGAGATTCCAGAGAGCTAAGAACAACTCTGATCATTTTTCTAACCACCAGCCCATCTCTCATGACTGCTGTCTTTGGTCTGTACTTTGAGCGAAGTCTCTGGCTACACATAGGTTTTCTGTGGTGGCAGCTGGTGCACAGTTGATCCCTTCAGGATTGTCAGCAGGACATAAACAACAGGGCCTGAACTTCATGTGACAGTTGATATAATCTTCTGCAACTCTTTCAAGTTTTGCTCTTTATCGTCTCTGTGTCCTTGGGCAAATCACTTTACCTCCTTTAGCCTAAATTTCTATCATCTCTAAATAAAGTGGATTGAATAAGATGGTTTGTATGGGCCTTGCCATCTGCAACTGACTACAATTCCATGATTCTTATAAATCTACTACAAAAACTCCATCAACCGCATTCAAGGTATGGCTAGAATCAGGCACATTTTTGCGTGTGCTTGTGAAATCTTTTCTACAACTTTATAGTCACACTTTATGCACCAATTACTAGATAAACTCCTCTAAGACTTTTGATGGTGGTTGTAACTTGATGTTTACAGAAAACTTTCTAGCTGTGGCTGCTTAGGCCTTTTGACTTGAAGGATAGCTACATCAGATAGGTTGAATAACTACCATTAAGATTCAGTTCTACATTATTGATGGTAAAGAAGGAATCCAGGCTGGGCACGATGGTTCACGTCTGTAATCCCAGGATTTTGGGAGGCTGAGCGGGAGGATCACCTGAGGTCAGGAGTTCGAGACCAGCCTGGCCAACATGTTGAAACCCCGTCTCTACTTAAAAATACAAAAAAATTAGCCTGGCATGGTGACGTCCACCTATAATCCCAGCTACCCAGGAGGCTGAGGCAGGAGAATCGTTGGAACCCAGGAGGTGGAGCCTGCAGTGAGCCGAGATTGCACCACTGCACTCCAGCCTGGGCAACAGAGCGAGACTCCATCTCAAAAAAAAAAAAAGAAGGAATCCAGGGTGAGCTCAGTGGCTCACACCTGTAATCCCAACACTTTGGGAGGCTGAGGCGGGAGGATCACTTGAGCCCAGGAGTTTAATACCAGCCTGGGCAACACAGTGAGACCCTGTTTCTGCGAAAAAATTAAAAAATTATGCCGAGCATGGTGGCTCACACCTGTAATCCCAGCACTTTGGGAGGCTGAGGCGGGCAGATCACGAGGTCAGGAGATTGAGACCATCCTGGCTAACACGGTGAAACCCCGTCTCTACTAAAAATACAAAAAATTAGCCAGGTGTCGTGGTGGATGCCTGTAGTCCCAGCTACTCGGGAGGCTGAGGCAGGAGAATGGCATGACCCCGGGAGGCAGAGCCTGCAGTGAGCCGAGATCGTGCCACTGCACTCCAGCCTGGGCAACAGAGCGATACTCCATCTCAAAATAAAATAAAATAAAATAATTAACTGAGTGTGGTGGCATGCGCCTGTTGTCTCAGCTACTTGGGGGGCTGAGGTGGAAGGATTGCTTGAGCCTGAGAGGTTGAGGCTGCAGTGAGAGATGATCATGCCACTGCATTTCAGCCTGAGCAACAGAGTGAGACTCTGTCTCAAAAAAAAAAAAAAAAAAAAAAGAAGAGATTCAACAGAGAATGACCAATGGTGATAATCAGAGAATTACAGATCAAGGCACAGACTTGAACCTCAGTGAACTTCTGTACTATCTAAATAATATACATAGTGACTGCAAGAGTCCCTGTCCACAAAAACAAAACCAAAAAACACATACTTTTTTTTTTCAGCCACTACGCCCAGCCAGAAACACAAAACTTTTAAAAAGTTTTGTAAAGCTATTCAATCCAGTTTGTTGTTTACCAAATGAATATATACCATAACATAATTTCTGCCTTCTATTTAATTTTAAGACTATATTTAAAGAGATAAAATGTTTTCCAACCTATTATTGGACCTATATTTATCTCCTGAGAATAATTTTACTTATGAAAATGTGTTATCCCTGAATTAATGTCCTTCTATCATCCAAGTGTAGTGACAAGAGAATGGGTTTGGGGGTCAACAGATGTTAGGTGTTAGGGCACAAGGAAAAATAAGTTACACTCCAGCCCGGAGGAGCTTGTAGGGGTGGCAGCTGGGGTGGGGTGGGGGGAGGGTGACATGTAGGAAAACTGTTCTTTGTTAGAGCAAGTTGGAAGAGTTAGTATACTCCCTGGGTTCTGATCTTGCACCTTTTATCTAATCTCCTGAGATCTCTGGTAGCAGAGTTCATCTAGCCTCATGAACTCTGAACCTTTCTCTCTGTCTGCATTAGTTTATTCTGCCTTCTTTTCATGGAATTCTCCCTGGTAAGCAACAAAGACCATGAAAAGGATGACTTGTTGGTGTCATGATGCTCTGGAATTTATATCTAAATTAATATTTTTTACTTTTTATTTTTATTTTTTATTTATTTATTTATTTTTGAGACAGAGTCTCGCTGTCGCCCAGGCTGGAGTGCAATGGCGCGATCTCGGCTCACTGCAGGCTCCATCCCCCGGGGTTCACGCCATTCTCCTGCCTCAGCCTCCAGAGTAGCTGGGACTATAGGCGCCCACCACCTCGCCCGGCTAATTTTTTGTATTTTTAGTACAGACAGGGTTTCACTGTGTTAGCCAGGATGGTCTCGATCTCCTGACCTCGTGATCTGCCCGCCTCGGCCTCCCAAAGTGCTGGGATTACAGGCGTGAGCCACCACGTCCGGCTATTTTTTATTTTTATTTTTTTGAGACGGAGTCTTACTCTGTTGCCCAGGCTGGAGTGCAGTGGCACAATCTCAGCTTACTGCAACCTCTGCCTCCCAGATTCAAGTGATTCTCCTGCCTCAGCCTCCCGAGTAGCTGGGACTACAGGCACATGTCACCACACCCAGCTAATTTTTTGTATTTTTAGTAGAGACGGGGTTTCACCGTGTTAGCCAGGATGGTCTCGATCTCCTGACCTCATGATCTGCCCACCTTGGCCTCCCAAAGTGCTGGGATTACAGGCATGAGCCATCGTGCCTGGCTAAATTAATATTTCAAAAGAAGCATCCTTAAGCTCCACTATGGCACCAGGTAACCTGAAAATCCATGACCATGGTGGGATCAGAGGGAACTACATGTGGGTTCATCTTTTGCTGCATCTGCTTCTATGATATCCTCTTTAATGCGTGAGTAGTCCCTACCTCCAGGTGGAGAACTGATTCTTTCTCTGAATTCTCCTTCTCCTGATGATGCATTATGAAGGATCCACAAAGCCAATTGAAAATACAGGAAATGTTGGCCTCAAGAAGAGCTTAAATTACTGGAGAGCAGTTAAAACATTGAAAAGGTGGTGAAGGAAAGAAAAACTGAAAAAAAGTCTTAATTCTAAACAACTAATTTTATAAATGATCTTTCTAAATTATTTAGTATAGTTTAGCATGTATGGAGAACACTTTGAGGGTTGACACAGTAGGAAACTAGAAGATTAGAAAATGTTTTCAATTTTTTTTTTTTTAAAGGAGATTTAAGGGCCGGGCACAGTGGCTCACAGTTGTAATCCCAGCACTTTGGGAGGCCAAGGTGGGTGGATCACCTGAGGTCAGGAATTCAAGACCAGCCTGGCCAACATGGTGAAACCCATCTCTACTAAAAAAAAAAAATTAGCCGGACATAGTGGCGGGCACCTGTAATCCAGTTACTCAGGAGGCTGAGGCAGGAGAATCGCTTGAACCCGGGAGGCGGAGATTGCAGTGAGCCGAGATTGCGCCACTGCACTCCAGCCTGGGAGACAGGGTGAAACTCCATCTCAAAAAAAAAAAAGGAGATTTGAAATTAGATCTCAATTGCTTAACTGTAAGTGTTAAAGGAATTTGCATTTTTTAGCTGCATGATCACCTACTCTGAGTCAGGTACTATTTCTGCACTGGAGATGCAATGATGTGACACTGGACACAAGATAGAAGCCTAGACCTTCCCTTCACGGGGACAGTATTGAAGGAGCCACAACAATTTATCTAACTATACATTTTGAGAGGGACTGTGAAAGAAACTGTCAAGTCAACTGTATATAACAGAGGCAATAATGGGAGACCTAACCAGTCTGCAGCAAAATCACAGTTTCCCTCATGGAAGAATGCCAAAGCATTATGAGATATCGGTAAGTAGGAGTCTCCCACCCGCTTCAGAATTTCAAATTATTTCAACAGACCACTGCAGTTATAGGACAGAGGTAACAGCAAAGGAGGGAGGCCAAAGGACCCTCATGCTGTCGCTGTACCCTTCCCTTGGCGACACCACCACAGATGAAGGCCTGCTCTTCAGCTCAGCTGCTCCATTCATCCTGAGTTCAACTGACTCCCACCCTCACCAGATTCACAAGAGATTGATGAACAGCAGTTGATTCATTTACAATTCCAGGTGCCTGCTAACTCCCAAGGTACCCAAGAGCCCGGGAAGCTGAGATGTTCCTGCTAAAGATGCTGATCTTATCTTGTACATGTTTATGCTCCTTGAAGGCACTCATGGAAGATAATCTTATCTCAAACTTCTGAGGCTGTTTCTCTGGTGCCCCCACACAGTGATTCCAGAAGCTGGGCTGCACTTGAAATTAGTCTAGAAATCCTTTGCTCATACAAATTAATGGTGTGAACAAGATTGTCTAAAATACTTAAAAGACCTGAAGCACCTACAAGCACTCCAGAAAATACCATTTAAAATATAAATAATTGCCAGGCACAGTGGCTCAAGCCTGTAATCCCAGCACTTTGGGAGGACAAGAGACGGGTGGGTCATGAGGTCAGGAGATCGACAGCATCCTGGCCAACATGGTGAAACTCCGCCTCTACTAAAAATACAAAAAAATTAGCTGGGTGTGGAGGCACGTGCCTGTAATAATCCTGGCTACTCGGGAGGCTGAGGTAGAACAATCACTTTAACCCGGGAGGCGGAGATTGCAGTGAGCTGAGATCGCACCATTGCACTCCAACCTGGGCAACAGAGTGAGACTCTGTCTCAATAAAAATAAATATAATAATAATAATAAAAAAATTGACATGAATATAAATCATTCTTTTCTAGTTATTACCCAGCTCACCTAAGCATTTCTGTAAAGCTGGTGTTTGAATGAATAGAAGCAGGAACTGATAAGCCAATGACTAAAAACAATTGAACTCACAGACAACTTTGGGGTCATATATTTATTTGATATAGGAAAGAAACCTGTATTTTTTTTAAGGAAGTGGCTAACACTCAGACTTTTTGATAGTTTAACCTTTCTATTCCATTCTCTGCCAACCATAGATCCAAATTATTTATTATAATACATAGTTATATGACCCAAAGTATTGGTAATAATAAAGACTGGATACCACCAAAAGCAGGGTTTCTTTAATAGGAGTTCACAGATCCTTCACAAACCTTAAAGTAGTCTTTGGTGTTCTCTTTTTCTCCTCAAGAATTCTTTAATTTTATGTTTTCATTTTGTTGATCATTTCTAACAAATTATTAGAAGCATATTACGAATCATCCAAATGATCATCTTTCATTATTTAGATTTGTGATTATAACTGTGATGGTGCCAAGTGGCATGACTTTAAAATGTTGAACACGAATCAGGAAAGAACAGACATGGCTTTAATATACTGAAATGGTCGCACCATGTGAAGACCAACTGAAATCGTAGTGCACAGTATACAAGTTTGCACAGTGATTCCAATACAAATTTCACTACATGGCATGCTATAGCATCAGCAGGCCAAACTCAGTAGCAAAAAACAGACACTGTAGTTCTTGTTGCTGGATTCACATTGCAAGGGGTGGCTTAATTTTGACAAAATCTGCCAGATAAATGTTGTTAATTTCTATTTTTATTGGTTCTGAATTTTTATTTAACATGTACATGTGTTCTAGTATTACAGTTGTTTAAGAGCTATAAACATAAGGATATCATGCGTTGTTCCCTATTTTTACATAGTTAAGAAATATAAATAATGTAAGTAAACATTTGAAATCTAAGATAATTTTTTTTTTTGAGACGGAGTCTCGCTCTGTTGCCCAGGCTGGAGTGCAGTGGCGCAATCTCGGCTCACTGCAAGCTCTGCCTCGTGGGTTCACCCCATCCTCCTGCCTCAGCCTCCCGAGTAGCTGGGTCTACAGACGCCTATCACCATGCCCGGCTAATTTTTTGTATTTTTAGTAGAGATGGGGTTTCACCGTGTTAGCCAGGATGGTCTCGATCTCCTGACCTCATGATCTGCCCACCCTGGCCTCCCAAAGTGCTGGGATTACAGGCGTGAGCCACCACACCCCGCCAAGATAATTTTTTCTTTTGAAAGAAAGCTTTATTATTCTTGGCCAAGTGCTGTGGCTCACGCCTGTAATCCCAGCACTTTGGGAAGCCATGGTGGGCGGATCACGAGGTCAGGAATTCAAGACCAGCCTGGCCAACATGGTGAAACCCCGTCTCTACTAAAGACACAAAAAATTAGCGGGGAGTGGTGGCATGTGCCTGTAGTCCCAGCTACTCGGGAGACTGAGGCAGGAGAATGGTGTGAACCCAGGAGGCGGAGGTTGCAGTGAGCCGAGATTGAGCCACTGTACTCCAGCCCGGGCGACAGGGTGAGACTCTGCCTCAAAAAACTGTAAACAAACAAACAAACAAGAAAGCTTTATTATTCTTTATTCTGAAAGAGAGCTTTATTATTCTTGAGAAACACTGACTTAAACCAGCATTTTTCAACATTTTTGTCCTGTGAGTCTCCTTCATTATTGTCTCATGAACCGCTGAGGCATTTTCAGATCATTTAAAAAATTTTTGTATGGCATGTAAGAAGAGAGTTCACAGAAAACATTATGTTTTAGATAAATGTGTAATAGAAGTTTGTTTTGTGGAGTTTATTTTAAATAATATTTATTACAAAGACTATAAAAACAAATTTTTTGTTATAAAATACACTTATAAGATTTCAATTAATTATAAGAAGTAAAGCATAGCTTGTTAACAAATTCAAAATTGACAATATATTCTCTGTGGATCTGAGACTAAATACATATTTAAACATATTGAAATACAACTACATATTATGACATTACAAATTGGCACAAAGTACTTTCCTTTCCTAATGTTTTTAGTTTTTGACTTTTGTACATAAAAATCAACTGGGATTTTAAAAAATAATGTTTGTGCTTTGTTTGTAAGTAATGAGATCAGAGGAATAGTTTCAGGCTATTATTTGCAAACATACTTCCGTAATTATTACATACAGCAGCTGAATCTTTATTTCTAATAAATTGACAGACAATTTGAGTGCAGTCATCACTATGTTTCCTCTTTCTTGGATTCACTTTTTAGTCCTAGAGTTATGTAATTTGTACTATATAAAAGTTTTCATGATATGAATGCAACTTCTGGGTGAGATGAGCCTCATCATAAGTTAGTTGTGAAATAATTATCACAATTCAGCTGGGCACCCTGGTCATGCCTGTAATCTCAGTGCTTTGGGAGGCCAAGGTGAGAGGACCACTTGAGTCCAGGAGTTTAAGGTTACATGAGCTATGGCCACACCACTGCACTCCAGCCTGGACGTCACAGTGAGACCCTATCTCAAAAAAAAAAAAATTATCACGATTATATTTCTCACAGGTTTATTTTATTCAGGACCATTAGTCTTCTATCTTTAAAAAAAAATCTGTATGTGTAAAAGAATTAAAAGCAATTTAAAGTTGTTAAATAGTGCAACCACCACTCTGACATGAGTATTTAGCTGAGAGAGTAACTACGTTACTTAATGTTTGTCATCGGATGTCTACAACCAGCTCTGTGGGCTCACTCAGCACAACTCAGAGACTCTCAAACTTCCATCTTGTTGGGTTTTTTTTGTTTTGTTATTTTTTTGAGACAGGGTTTTGCTCTGCCATCCAGGCTGGAGTGCAGTGGCACAATCACAGCTCATGGCAGCCTCAAGCTCCTGGGCTCAAGTGATCCTCACACCTCAGCCTCTCAAGTAGCTGAGACTACAAGTGTGTGCCACCATGTCTGGCTAATTTTAACATTTCTTTTTTTTTTTTTTTTGAGATGGAGTCTTGCTCTGTCACCAGGCTGGAGTGCAGTGACGTGATCTTGGCTCACTGCAACCTCCGCCTCCTGGATTCAAGTGATTTTCCTGCCTCAGCCTCCCGAGTAGCTGGGACCACAGGTGTGTGCCACCACGCCTGGCTAATTTTGTGTATTTTTAGTAGAGACCAGGTTTCACTGTGTTAACCAGGATGGTCTTGATCTCCTGACTTTGTGATCTGCCCGCCTCGGCCTCCCAAAGTTCTGGGATTACAGGCATGAGCCACCGTGCCCGGCCTCAAATTTTTTTTGTAGAAACAAAGTCTCTCCATGTTGCCCAGGATGGTCTCAAACTCCTAGGCTCAAGCTATCCTCTTGCCTCAGCCTCCCAAAGTGCTGGGATTAAAGACATGAGCCACCACACCCAGCCCCAAACTTCCATTTTGAACTGGAAAACTACTTTTAAATGATTTTAATTCCCACTGTTTTAAAAGCAGAAATTGATATAGATTCTATTACTGTCTTCTGCAATCCTATCCACCTATAATATAGAACATCAGCTGGGAAACGCTGATCTAAAAAACCACTCAACACATCTCTATTTCACTTCAGTGAAGTCTTCATAAAGACTTGGTCTGCTCTGATAATCTGTACCAGTGTTTTTAAATCCTGATGGTTAGGAAGTCCTTTATGAGCAAGTCTCTTAACCTCTCAGGACCTCAGATTTCTCATCTAGAAAAGGAAGGAGTTTGGATAAGATTATTTTAGAAGTCCTACCCACACTAGAATTCTGACTTTTAGGTATTATCCAAAGCATTAGTTTTCATAACTGTTTAACATCAGAACAATATGTTTTTAAAACAAACAGAAACCCTTAATATATAAAGCACTTAAAAGTGAAGCTGAGAATACACAATACCTACAGAACACAAATTTGGAAACCACTGATCTAAAGCTCTCTTTTTAAAAACGCCTTCCTTTTTTCTTTGTCTCAGTGGAAAAGGAAAACATCTGGAAAGGATCCACCATATTAGTTTTCCTCTATGTAGACCAGAACATATGTATTAAGTCACCTGTCAGCTTTTTCTTCTCCAGATTAAATAGCCATTATAAGTCCCATTTCCTGTCTCTTTAAAAATATATTTCCTGTTTTTTTTTTTAATGAACTTTCTTTGGTTTTGGTAACTCTTTATTAAAAGGTAAAGTTGCAAACCAACCATGATCTCTCAGAAGAGCCCAGTGTAGCAAAAGGATTACTTCCAGCTCTGTCATGTGATTCTCACTCCTGATACACTCTGAGTTGTGTCCTTTTCAATAACAGCATTCCTTGGCTGCCTCTGATTCAACCAATAGCTTAGGAGGACCCGCAGTTTTGTTTTGGTTTGGTTTTTGGCTGAACTTGTTATATCTACTCAATAATTTCCCATCCAATACCCATGTAATTTGTTATTGTCCTCGTGAAGCCTCTGCAGTTTTTCTTATTGAACATAATCTTGTTTTTGATAGAGTGTTTTTCTAATTATTTAAGGTCACTGAATTTTTCTTCTGCTTTCCAACATACCTCATCCAACTTCAAAACCAATGTGAATGTTCTCTAGCTTATTGCTAAAGGTGCAGACTAAGAAAATGCCAATTATTTGAAAAAGAATCTATATGTGACGTGTGTTATATAGGCTGAATTGTACCCCCACCCAAATTCCTCTGTTGACAGCTAACTCCCAGTACCTAAGAATGTAATCATAACTAGAGATAAGGTCTTTAAAGAGGTGATTCAGTTAAAATGAGGACATTAGGGATGGTCCTAATCCAATCTGACTGATGTCCTCATAAGAAGAGGAAATTTGGACACATGAAAGAGACACCAGGGTTTCCTGTGCACAGAGGAAAGACCATGTGAAGACACACCAGAAGCAGCCATCTGCAAGCCAAGGAGAGAGGTCCTGACACTTTGATCGTGGACTTTCAGCCTCCACAACTATGCGGAAATACATTTTTGTTATTTAGGCCTTCCAGGCTGATATTTTGTTATGGCAGCCCTAGCAGCCCTGGCAAACTTATACACATGCTCCTGGCTTATGATGGTTTGACTGATGATGTTTTCAACTTATAGACTGGGGTTTATCAGAGCATGACCCCATGGTAAGTCGAGAGGCATCTGTTGAAGGTTGACCTTATTCT
The DNA here is from genome assembly GCF_028878055.3 of Symphalangus syndactylus. Classification (NCBI taxonomy): domain Eukaryota; kingdom Metazoa; phylum Chordata; class Mammalia; order Primates; family Hylobatidae; genus Symphalangus; species Symphalangus syndactylus. The sequence continues at coordinate 117,216,433 of NC_072424.2, read as the reverse complement.
GTGCACGACATTTTGCAGCCCCTTGGAGCTCACCTAGGAAACTCTGCCATCACAGAGAAGGTTACGGAAGAATACAAATACCCATAACTCAAGTCAGAATAGGTCAAAAAAGAAGATCTGAGTAAATTGCCCTGGAAGCACCAAGGAGCCAGAATTCTTGCCATCTAGGGGATCAGGGGAGGCTAAAAAAGAGGAAATGTCATCTGAGCTGGGCCTTCAAAGATGGGCAAAATTCCGGTCATGGGCGGGAGGCGGAGAGGAAACGGGTGGCAATCCAGGGAAACTGGACATTATGAGTGTGAACCAGGTTCACAGTACACCCACGAACTCTGAGAATGACCCCAGTTGTCATCAACCTATAAACAAGGTTGGCTGTTTGCAAACCTAGCTAAATATCAGAACCAACCGGGAGCTTTTAAAAAATATACAGCTCCTCAGGCCCCACTCCCAGCCTGATGAATCAAGAACTCCAGGAATGACATCCTAAAATATTTATTTTAATCAAATTCTCAAGCAGGATAGTACCAACTTCATCAATTTAAAGACCCTTTAACACAAACATTTCATTGACCTCTACATGATAATGGCTATATTTCTCTTGAATGAAAAAATACCTAAAGACAGAAAAACTTTTATGAGTTTGGTAATAATTTCAAGTGAATTTGTATTTTATGAATTAGAACCAAGTTTACATGTTTAAAAGTGATATTCACATCTCAGTTTGACATATATACTACATGTAAGACATTATTCAATTTGCAGATAACACCAGGTTGCATATAGGGCCTCTGTCACTATTAGATCATGTGTTAACAGACTCTCTGGCTACCTCTTTTCCCTATTCCTCTCCTTCTGAGAAGGTGGCTATGTTTTTCATTGTTTTTATTTTTATTTTTAAAAGATTCTCTGAGACTCAAAGTCCTCCTTACTAAAGTGATGAAAGTAATCCCTACTCCTTACTTGAGGATTAAGTGAGCTTTGGGGTTTTGTTTCATTTTGTTGTTTTGTTTTCTGGGTTTTATTTTTTTTGAGAGAAGGTCTTGCTCTGTCACCCAGGCTGGAGTGCAGTGGCACGACCTCGACCTCGACCTGCAGCCTTGACCTCCTGGGCTCAAGTAATGCTCCCACCTCAGCTTCCCGGCTTCCTGAGATGCTGGGACTACAGTCATGCACCACCATGCTCAGCTAATTTTTATATTTTTTGTAGAGTCTGGGGTTTTGCCACATTGCCCAGGCTGGTCTCAAACTTCTGGGCTTAAGCAATTCTCCCATCTCAGCCTCCCAAAGTGCTGGTGATTGAAGGCATGAGCCTGTGCACTCAGCTGAGATAATTTAAATAACGTACAAAATACAGTGCTAAATCTCACCTTACCCCCTTCCCCAGCTGTACCACACAAGTATGAGATCTTTCAATACATTTTTTGAAGCTGGGTCCTTAAGTCAGCCTTTTCTCAATTCAGGTTTTAGCTAAAGCCAGAGACTCACCTCTAAAAACTTGTTTCAGTCAAAAGTTCACACAATGGGGAACTTTGTCCATTACTCAGCAGCCAGTGATGCCCAGGTGAGTCATCTTCCCAAACAGATAACAGTTTTGCCCAAGTGGCTGCCACAATACAAAGGTAAGCTGCTGTTCTCCTTTTCCACTTGACTTTTCTATCTCCAGCCTTTTTTTGGGAGCTAGAAGGGATGAAGGTCTTACTCTATTGCCAAGGCTGGAGTGGAGTGGTGTCATCATAGCTCACTGCAATCTCGAACTCCTGGGCTCAAGCGATCCCCCCACTTCAGCCTCCCCAGTATCTAGGACTACAATGCACCTCCACACCCGGCTCATTTTCTAATTTTATTTTGTTGAGATGGATCTCAAGATGTTGCCCAGGTTGGTCTCGAACTCCTGGGCTCAAGTGATCCTCCCACTTCAACCTCCCAAAGTTCTGGGATTACAGGTGTGAGCCACTGCACCTGGCCTACCTCCAGCCTTGAGAGTAACCTTCTCCAGAAAGTCTTCCTTGGCCCCTCATTGGGGTTCCCATAATGCCAATGCCATATTTTATTCATGCATTCACCCTTCAATTTGTAAAAGTCTAATACTTGCCAGGACTTGTTTCAGACACTGAATGAACAACCAGGCTAGGTCTCTGCTCTCATGGAGCTGTCATTCTAGTGGGGAAGGCAGTAAACTGTCAATTTACCATGCAGCATGTCAGGTAGGAAGACATGCTAAGATGAAACATAAAGCAGGGCAAGGAAACAAGAGAGATATTGCTATTTGGGTAGGACAGTCAGGAAGAGCTCATTGAGGTGATATTTGAGCAGAGACATGAAGAAATGAGAATATGGGCCAGTAGGACGTCTGGGAAGAGAGTTCCAGGTGGTAACTTTCTTTGTCAGCAGCAGGGGTCTTGTATTACTCAGTTTATTTACCACTGTTATTGGTCGAATCGTTTTCCCGCAAAAATATCTTGGAGATATGTTGGAGTTCTAACCTCCAGAATATGACCTTCTTTGGAGTCAGGAGCTTGTAGAGGTGATGAAGTTAAAATGAGGCCAGTAGGAGAAGCCCTAATCCAAAAGGACTAGAGTCCTTGTATAAAGGGGAACTTTGGACACAGAGATACACATACGGGGGGCGGGGGGTGGAAAACGTCACATGAAGATGAAGGTGGGGATCAGTGTGATGCATCTACAACTCAAGGGACACCAAAGATTGCCGGAAAACCACCAAAAGCCAGGAAAGAGACACGGAATAGATTCTCTCTCACGGTCTTCAGAACCAACCCTGCCAACAACTTGGCCTTGCACCTCTAGCCTCCAGAACTGTGAGACAATAATGTTTTGTTGTTTAAAGCTTGATCAGCCTTAAGTTTGTATTAGACTGGTGCAAAAGTAATTACGGTTTTCGCCATTACCTTCAATGGCAAAAATCACAATTACTTTTGCACCAACCTAAATAGTACTGTGTTATGGCAGCTCTGGGAAACGCATACAACCATCCAGTGCTGTGAGGGCCACAGACAGCTCACTCGCTTGCTCACCCAGGTTCACCGGATAAACCCTGGTTACACGGAACTTCTGGGAGCCCTGGGTTACTGTAAGTGCCCCCTAAATGGACTCCCTGTTTCCTGTCTTACTTTCTCTAACCATTCTCCACAGTACTGCCCTGATCTTTCTAAAACCCAAATCTTTCCTATCTCATGGCTTCACAACCTTTCACCTGCCTCCCACTGTCTTTGAGATACAGCAAAATTTCTCAGCTTGAGGACACAATGCCCTTGACATCCGGCCCCAGCATATTTCTCCAACCTTATTTCTCTCATCTTTGCATTAACTCCTTAGCCACACATTTTCTACCCCACTCCTAATGGGACCAAACTTCCATTCATCCTGAGGCCTCTACTTAGTCACCATCTCCACCGGAAAGCCTTCCCAAAGCCCCCAGGAGGGGGATAGGTGGCCCTCCTATGTGCTCTCCAAAGCCCTTTCCTTCAATGCCTTTGTGGCACTTATCACAGTGTGTTCAAGGCCTGTTTGTCAGTTTTCTCCCTGTGACCATGAGTTCCTATCTTGTTTGTATCTCCAGGCACCAAGAAAGCGCTTGGCACTTGGAGGACATTCAATGGACGGATGCAAATAAATGAACAAAGCATGCCATGTTCCAACCAGCTGGTCCCAGAACCATTTTGTTCTCCTTTAAGGTATGGGGGATGGGCAGGTGACCTTTCCAGGGATTTCCCAATAGTAGGTAGAACCACTGGAGCTGGATGGAGCTCCACCTTTCCTTAGTGGTTGCAAGAGGAATTTAGATTAGACATTCAAAAGCTGTTCCTTGTGTCGAAAGACACTTGCCGTACAAAGAAGGGAAAGTAAACAATCCCGCGATTTTTGAGGTTGGGGTTGACCAATATTTTAGAATCTGTTTTTTTTATAGGAAGTGGCCCCTTCAGGTACCCAAGCCTCTGATAGGGTAAACTGCATGTCCTGACCTACAGGTAAAGGTGGTGGGAGGTTAGGAGAATAGGGAATTGTTGCAACTAACAATGCAATGTGTCCTGTGCCCGTATCTCTAAAAAGTAAATATTTTTGAGGTTTAAAAATTATTTGCATGCATGGTTTGCCGGAAAGCCTGGAAGAGGAAAGAAGAAAAGACAAAAAGTAACAACATTTACAAAAATATGCCTGACTAGGAAAAGACAGAGGGGTCATAGACGAAAATAATCAGGATTGGGTCTCTTTTGCAAATTCCTGAACGGGGAAATATATCAGAATTTCTAGTCCTCAAGAAACAGGGCCTTTAAAAGTCTTGTGTGCAAGAAGGGAGAAAAAGACGACGGGGGCGGGGAGGCGGACTCGCTCTTCGCAGCAGGAAGTCTTCAATGGCTATCGAGTTATGAAGAAACAACTGCCCAGAAGTCCTTATTTGGAGCGCTAAACTCGATTTTACCACATAAAGAGCAATATAAAAGCTCAGAACAGCCCCATCATGGTGTTGGGGAAACAACTCGGCTTCCCCATGTGAGAAAGCCAGAGAGCTCCGACTGGGTAGTAGCCCAGACCTGTGTTAAGGGTTTTATTTGCAAGTCAATGAACCAAACGGGCGACCAGGCTCGTTGTGCCGCGTTGTGGAAGCAAGGTTATTATTATCGCCTATTGCCCCACTGAACAATTTCACTGAAATGGAAGAGTCCCAGCCGTGTGTGTGCGCGTGGTGCCATACGGGACGTGCAGCTACGTGCCCACCTCCAGAACGACTTTATTTACAAAGCGATTACCATGTTATCTATTTGTTTTCCTTTTCCAGCAAGAGCAGCCTTACTCAGCCCTCACATTTCTTAATTACAAACCCGTTTGCTTCTAAATCAACCCCAAACCGTCAGGCAGAGACCGGAGGGAGGCTCTGCAAGTTTGCACACACCCCCACCTCCCGGATCCAGGGCAACAGCAGAAGCAAGTAACTGTGTATGTGCAAAAAGGTGGATCTGGGGACGAGGATCGCTGAGTTTGTTTACAGAGCAGAGACGCCTCAGCTCGGATGCCAAAGCTACCAAGAGCTGCAAACGCAAACTTAGCAGAAGCACACGTACCCCGGGAGCGGCGGGCGGACCCGAAAGCGCGGACTGGAATTCCAGGGCGCGGGAGCTGGCGTGGCCGGGCCCGCGAGCGCGCTCCGTCCACCTGCAGCCGCTGCAGCTCCCCGCCCCCAGCTCCTGTCCTTGAAAGGAGTGGAGGAAAAAAACGCATCTACACGCGGTAATCTAGAGTAGGTCTACCCACTGCCCGTATGAAAACACAAAGGCACAGCTTAGGAAGGCGCGCTCAGGAAAGGGCGCATTATTCGTCCGAGTCTTTAAAACCCAACTCGAGGAAGCACAGCCATTCTTCGCTGCCTGGGGAAGCTTTTGCAAAACCGGGGAGGCAGAAGGGCACTCTGGAGGGCGGGGGGCGCTGGGCGAGTCCCCTTTTCTCGTAGAGAGCTGGCCAGATCGCTAGGTGAGCCGAGTGAGAGAGCTGGGGGTGGGGTAGATCCAGCCTGAGGGGGGCGGTGAGCTCTCCTCGTTCCTATCCGGGCAGGCGCTACCTTCGGGCGGGGCGGCCGGGGAGGATTTCCCCCCTGCCTCGGGGGTGGCTGAGCCAACCTCGCGTTTCTGGGCCGGGAAGAAACCAGAGTCGGGGGTCGACGGGGCGACTGGGCGGCCCCGGGGCCCCGCAGCCTCTGCGCACGTGCCGCGGGCGGCGGGGACGCGGCTCCCGGACCCGGTCCAGGGTGTCCGCGGTGTTCCGGAATCCGCGTCTTGGCGCCGCCCGCCCTGGAGGCTCTCGCTCCGCCCTTCCTGAAATGCCTATATTAACTGTGGCCAAAGCCCTAAGAAACACAGCTCATTGTTGGCAGCTGCCGGGCGGTCCTGCCGAGCTGTGAGGGCAGCGGAGGGGAAATAAAAGGGAACGGCTCCGAATTTGCCCCAGCGGCCGCTGCGAGACCTCGGCGCCGACATCGCGACAGCGAAGCGCTTTGCACGCCAGGAAGGCCCCCCTCTATGTGCTGCTGAGCCGGTCCTGGACCCGACGAGCCAGCCCTCGGTCTTCGGAGCAGAAATCGCAAAAACGGAAGGTAAGAGCGACGGGCGAAGCTGGCTGGGGCTCCTGCCAGCCCAGTCCTCCGAGGGCAGGGTTTGCCCGGAGGAAGAGCGTGAGGCGAAGCTGGGGAATAACAACAGGATGTGCAACAACAGGATGAGGAGGGCTGATTTAATGCCTGAAGTTCGCGGCAGGGCTACGGGGCACTTCCTTTATTAGGCCACTTCGGGGAGCAGAGGGGTGTGGGCTCGGGTCCCCCCCGCCCGATCGCAGGGAAGGGGCTGTTTGTGCAGCGCCCGGCTGTTACGAGTGGCAGCTCCTCCGTGGTGGCTAGCCTGGGTGCACGGGCTGCTAGTGGGATCTTGGGGGTGGTGGTTCGCAGCCGACGTGCGCCCGGGAATCCTGCGGGGCAGAGGCGGGCAAAAGTGGGGTGCGCTGTGGTGGGCGACACGTGTGGCGCGGGTCTCATCATCTGCCCTTTTCACTTCCAGGACTGGAAATGGCAGACCATATGATGGCCATGAACCACGGGCGCTTCCCCGACGGCACCAATGGGCTGCACCATCACCCTGCTCACCGCATGGGCATGGGGCAGTTCCCGACCCCCCATCACCACCAGCAGCAACAGCCCCAGCACGCCTTCAACGCCCTAATGGGCGAGCACATACACTACGGCGCGGGCAACATGAATGCCACGAGCGGCATCAGGCATGCGATGGGGCCGGGGACTGTGAACGGAGGGCACCCCCCGAGCGCGCTGGCCCCCGCGGCCAGGTTTAACAACTCCCAGTTCATGGGTCCCCCGGTGGCCAGCCAGGGAGGCTCCCTGCCGGCCAGCATGCAGCTGCAGAAGCTCAACAACCAGTATTTCAACCATCACCCCTACCCCCACAACCACTACATGCCGGATTTGCACCCTGCTGCAGGCCACCAGATGAACGGGACAAACCAGCACTTCCGAGATTGCAACCCCAAGCACAGCGGCGGCAGCAGCACCCCCGGCGGCTCGGGCGGCAGCAGCACCCCCGGCGGCTCTGGCGGCAGCTCGGGCGGCGGCGCGGGCAGCAGCAACAGCGGCGGCGGCGGCGGCGGCAGCGGCAGCAGCAACATGCCCGCCTCCGTGGCCCACGTCCCTGCTGCAATGCTGCCGCCCAATGTCATAGACACTGATTTCATTGACGAGGAAGTTCTTATGTCCTTGGTGATAGAAATGGGTTTGGACCGCATCAAGGAGCTGCCCGAACTCTGGTTGGGGCAAAACGAGTTTGATTTTATGACGGACTTCGTGTGCAAACAGCAGCCCAGCAGAGTGAGCTGTTGACTCGATGGAAACCCGGGCGAAAGAAATCAAACCCCCAACTTCTTCGGCGTGAATTAAAAGAAACATTCCCTTAGACACAGTATCTCACTTTTCAGATATTGAAAGGTTTGAGAACTTGGAAACAAAGTAAACTATAAACTTGTACAAATTGGTTTAAAAAAAAATTGCTGCCACTTTTTTTTTCCTGTTTTTGTTTCGTTTTTGTAGCCTTGACATTCACCTCCCTTATGTAGTTGAAATATCTAGCTAACTTGGTCTTTTTCGTTGTTTTTACTCCTTTCCCTCACTTTCTCCAGTGCTCAACTGTTAGATATTAATCTTGGCAAACTGCTTAATCTTGTGGATTTTGTAGATGGTTTCAAATGACTGAACTGCATTCAGATTTACGAGTGAAAGGAAAAATTGCATTAGTTGGTTGCATGAACTTCGAAGGGCAGATATTACTGCACAAACTGCCATCTCGCTTCATTTTTTTAACTATGCATTTGAGTACAGACTAATTTTTAAAATATGCTAAACTGGAAGATTAAACAGATGTGGGCCAAACTGTTCTGGATTAGGAAAGTCATACTGTTCACTTTCAAGTTGGCTGTCCCCCCCGCCCCCCCCCCGCCCCCATATGTACAGATGATAATAGGGTGTGGAATGTCGTCAGTGGCAAACATTTCACAGATTTTTATTTTGTTTCTGTCTTCAACATTGACACTGTGCTAATAGTTATATTCAGTACATGAAAAGATACTACTGTGTTGAAAGCTTTTTAGGAAATTTTGACAGTATTTTTGTACAAAACATTTTTTTGAAAAAATACTTGTTAATTTATTCTATTTTAATTTGCCAATGTCAATAAAAAGTTAAGAAATAACTTGTTTTTTAGAAGTCATTTGGGGGTGGTTGTTCCCTTTGGTGGCTTTTTTCCCCCTGTCTTTTGAGTTGAACACTTTATTGATGAGAGTAAGCATTCCAAAGGATAAATTACAGGACACTAAAACAGGTCATGATGAGCTTAAGCGGAGAGCAGGATTTAACATAATTGGCATAATGCTTCATTGTTATCATTGTAACATGCCTCTTGGTGTGCTTTAATCAAAAGCTGCAAAGTTGTCACAGTGCTTTTTTTTTTCTTAATTGCCATCATATCAAGTGTACTCTAGAGTTAGGTTTGCAATACTCAACATTATCTTTTCCAATGGGCAGGAGGCAAAAAAATCAAGTGTTTCTGTTTATTCCTGATTGAACTACTTAAATGGAGGTAGATTGGAATAATATACTGATTGATTGATGGGGGTGGCATTAAATATAAATCTACCTTTATCTCCAGTGATGAGAGTTTTATTTCTCAGCAAAAGTGCCAAGGATAGGTACATATTTTCTAGCGTAATCTCTGAAACAGTGTCTGACTGGTTTATAGTTCTGAGGAAGATGGGGCAGAATTCTGCCTTGAGGCTTTCCATTTTGTCCTATAATATTTAAAATGTACTCAGGTTGACTCAAAGGTCAAATTACAATCTTTACAAGATGTTCCCTCTTAAGCATGCCCTGTTTTCCTGAATTCTGAGTTTTCCTGTTGCATGCATGGGATGCAAATCACCTGAAAATTATACTTTAATTTTACCTAGATAGATGTCTTATCAAGAAGACCATAGCTACAACTAAGTGGGTGTCAAGTTTTGCCTTACATAATCAAGCAAAGGAAAAAGTAATATTGTGAAAATCTCAAATTATCCCAGGTGGAAGGAGAAGGAATTTTATTTTGTTTTCTCTTTCATGTTTTCATGGCTTATAATATTTATAAGAGCAACACACCTACCTTCAAGAAGAAATACAGACTTTTGTACACGACTTACTAGGGGAAGTAAAAAATGTAGGTTGAGGAAAATCTTATAAATAATGCTTTAAAAGAACATTTCATTTAGACTCTGATTCTCATGTTAAATTCCATATTTTATAAGAAATCAGGAGGAGCGGATATTTAGGAGTGTTACGAGAGAGTAAGTTGGGCATAAAGGCTGCTTTAAGTATAATTCAGATCACTTAAATTTTATAATTCTATTTCCAAGGCAGGCCATGTAAAATTAAAATGCACACACTCCACTGGGTTTTTATATACCTCTATAATTGACACTTTATTTAAAATTATGTTCAAATAAATACACTGAATCATCCAAAACTCTTTTTACCCTACTTTAAAAGCTGATCCAGGTTTCCACATTAATAGTTAAAGCTGAAGTTTTCTTCAGCTAAGACATGTCAATACTAAATCTGCAATCAGCAATAAATCTTTCTGGCTAAGCATTTTCACAGTAAGTTTTTCTTTCTTTTTTTTTCCAGAGGCTCAAGTGAAAAAATATGTTTGCATACATATTAATACAGCAACTCCAATCCTTTTTCACTAGTGCCAGGAAAAAAGGAAAGTGATTAAATTTTTTTTTTTTTTTTTTCATAAAGAAGCAAAAGAATTGTCTTGCCACCACCCTTCACCATTTATTCTGCCAGGGAATAAGCCACAACACCTGCTCTGTCACTAAATTCCTCCTGCTGCTCAAACGCCGGAACATGTATGTGGAGATGCAGAGCCCAAGGAACTATTATTAGATCTTGAGCCCATCCCTACCAGAACAGAGGACTCAAACAGAGGAGCTGGGCTAAAAAGCACAATTTGTCTTCAGTACAAATACAAATGCTCCCCCACCCCAATTCACTTGAATGATCTCTGTTTCATTAAAAACTCTTTCTTGATCAACAATTGAGCAGATTCTACGTGATATCTGCAGGTCTCTTAAGCAGAGAAAAATAACTCCTTGTTTCAACAACCTGATTAATGAAACCTGTACAGTGACCTAGATCACCCGGCTACTGGCAGACATTTGCAAAACCTTTTGTGGTCTTACTTCCTACTAAGTTGCTTATAGCATATGGGGAAATTTGACCTCTGTACCTTGGCTGTTTGTCAAAAAGTTCTAATATGATACAAGAGAGCTTCTGTTCTTTAAGCTTTGCCCAAAAATAGACACTCCATGCTTAATTTTCAAGAAGAGATCAATGATAAGCTGCAGTGCAACCTCATAGCTACATGTCAGAAAAATAAGTCCACATTAATAAAAACGTGTACTTCTGTCTTGTGTCTGATAAAATCCTCGTGACAGTATCTTTGCAGGAGCTGATAAAGACGTTAGAGCTATGGATGGGTCTTTGAAGAACAGTTACCTAATCACCAGTTTATGGGGTGCTGGGCTAGAGCACTAGTAGCAAAAGGCTGACATCTATTGTGAAGTTTATGGTCTCCATGACTTTTACTACTGTAAACGCCTGGGATGGCTATAAATTGATGTCAACATTAAAGGCCAGATCCTTTAGAGAAAAATATTAATCCACTAATCTATTATGGGTGGCCAGCTTTGCAATAAAAACTTTACAGCCCCGGACCATTAGGTGTTTTCGCCCCCTTGTGGAATTTATTTAGAAGGTCAATGAAAAGCTGTTTCCTCAAGAGCTTTTTCGCTTTATTGTTTGTTTTGTTGCCATTTCTGAAGACTTTTTCTTCTTTGAGCAAACAGCACATATCCGAGCAACACATTTTTTAAATCAAAGAAGATTCCAAAATAAACATCCTTTATAAAATAAGAATATTTTACTTACCAAAAACCTTAACCTATGATTAAGTGTGCATAATTGAGATTTGCCTCATATTTGAAAATATGCATTACCTAAGGGGTTTTCTTTTAAAAGTGTAAGGAGCAGTGGTTTGGGCCGATGCTTTAGCCTGTAAACTGAGGGGATGGCAAACCCTCGGCGCCTCCACAACAGGACTGTTGATTTGCAGTAAGGGTAAATAACAATGCATTTGATGGTATGAGGTTGGAAAGGTGGAGGGAAATATCCAGGAATGCAGAATGCAATTATCCACATTGGAATGTGACCAAGCCACCAGCCCTAATCTTGCGAAAGGACTGCAGGATCTTTAATGAGGATGAGTGTTGCTGTCTAATTGAGTCAGTAAAATTTACTTTAAAATTAACCGGGCAGATAACATTGTCTCCAAAAAATAAATAAATTTAGAATTCAAGGAATTTAGGACCCATGCCATTGGCAATTTTTTCCTCTGCAGTGGAATTGTTTTGCTAGCATGAAAGAAGCATTACACCTCTTCAGAAATGCATGCTTCAGAGATGGTATTTATCATTTTGGGACTGTACCACTATCATCAACATCAGCGCACCCAGGCAGGTTGAGGCTGAGCCTCCAGAAGAGAACAATAGGTAGCACATCAAATGACTTAGCCAGTGAACCCCTATTATCATGGGTTCTGTTTGTCTTCTCCCCCTAGAATAGAAGGAACAATGGCAATGTCAGAATTTTAATTGCAATGGACTGGCTTAAATTACTTGACCTATTTTTATGCAGCAAGGAGAAAAATGATTCTTTTTTTTTTCCTGGTAGCCATACTTTTAATTTAAACTGGAAAAGGAAATATAAGAATATTTTCCATCAAATAACATACTGCTAATAATTTTAGTTTGCCTTGTAGTGAGACCCACCTAGATTTTTGAAAAATATTAAGACATCTGAAATAAAGAACTTCTTCCCTTCCCAGGAAGAAATTAAACTCATAAGTAATGCTAAAGAGTGAGAAAATATTCTAAGAGCGGCTGGTGTGAATTTCTATCATATTTTGATATTTATACACAATGAAAGAAAAGCTATGATAAATAAGTCTGTTGTGTTGAGGAACTGAATCCATGATCCTTGGGAAACAGAAACTATCAGACCGACCTCTTCCATACTGTGTATGAACAAATAATGACTAGCGGCTGGATTCTTATCAGTTACTTCCTTCCCCTAGATGAGCACTAAATGAAGCAGCCCCAGGAGGCAGTTAGCGGTGCTTTTTGAGAATTCAGCTTGGCTAAATCAGGACTTGCAGAGTGAGCAAAAAGCACATGAAAGAAAGATGGACGATGAATATTATTACTTGCTTTATATGTTATTAGTTTTCATTAGGCTGAACTAATCTGAAAGATTAGTGAGGCAGGGGCACAACCAGGGGTGAGGTCTGTGGTTCACGGAATTCCTGGAATTTTCCCATGGTATCGCCATTGTGCTCAGCCCTGAAATCCTTCCCTTTCTTCCCTCTACAGTAGAGTGGTTACTTGATTACATTTTGGGTTGCTGAACAAAGCCGACAGGGGAATCTGTCTCCTGAGGAGCCGGTAGCAAGGCAAGGTTAGCGTGGTGCGCATTGCAGGAGATATGCAAATAGGCGAGTGGCTTTTGAAAAGTTAATAGTGCCCAAAGAATTCTGCCTGTCCATTCCTGAAAGCTGAGTGGGGAGCAAAATTAAGGCTTGAGTGCAAGTCAAACTAGCATAAAATCAGGAAAAGTCAGCCAACTCCAGACTGTCAATACTGTTTTTATGAACACATGCTACAGTGAAGGAGATGGGATTGGAGGCTATTGAAGTCTTTTCTCTTTGGGTTTTCCTATGGACTGGTATAACATCTGGCCTTGTGATTTCCTTAGTCACTAGGCCACAGAATTTTGTTGTTGTTAGTGGTGGTGGTTTATTCTTGTAACCCACTGGTTTTGGGGTTTGGTTTGGGTTCCGTTGGGGTTTTTGCTTCATGACAGTTGGCATCTCCTTAAAGAGCAAACATATAGTATACTTCAACTGTGCGTACACATTCTTAGATCACGTTGTAAATATGGCCCCATTGCATGTATTTTGGATAACTCTTGAAAGGAAGATAAGCAAGATGATGACCAGTTTCATATATCTCTCTTTACCCAACGTGTTTAGCAAACGTAAGGACGATGAGGCCAGTAGGTGAAAAATGATTGAAGTGACTGTTATGTTCCTAATATGAACTTAAATATCTAAATGTTTCTAAGATCCCCTTCAGACACCATTTTTTGGATCAATAGTTCTCAGCTGGGTAGAGGTACCTCTCAGGATGGGGAGAAAGGAGAGAAAACAGTAACTTATAAAAACATATTCCATACTATATTTGGACAGATGTTTTAATACACATGCTTTTAGTAAAACAAAATGTAGAAAGACATTTCAAACTCTTTTTTTTTTTTTTTTTTGAGACAGAGTCTTGCTCTGTTGCCAGGCTGGAGTGCAGTGGCGCGATCTCAGCTCACTGCAACCTCCGCCTACTGGGTTCAAGCGATTCTCCTGCCTCAGCCTCCTGAGTAGCTGGGACTACAGGCATGCACCATCACGCCCAGCTAGTTTTTTTGTATTTGTTGGCCAGGATGATCGCAATCTCTTGACTGCGTGATCCACTCACCTCGGCCTCCCAAAGTGCTGGGATTACAGCGTGAGCCACTGCGCCTGGCCTCAAAATCTTCTTGACTGATAGGGCATAGATTTTTAAATGGTAAGAAACGCTGTTTAGACTGCATGGGATCAAATCGAAGAAATTTACCCTTCAGTCAACATCTCTTAACAAATCTCTCTGTTGACCATAAGTTTCCTGTGGCTGCCTTGGTTGAGCACTTACTATGTGACAGATATTGTGGTAGGCACTTTACATACAGAATCTCATTTAATGCTCACAATATGCTTGCAAGATTCATGATATTCTCCCAAATTTACATAAGGAAATTGACATTTAAAGAGGAAGTCAACTGCTCAAGGACGACTGAGTAGCAGATAGAGGAGCAGAGTAGTTTCCAGACCTAGCTTCTGAGTCAGTGCTCTTTCTAAGATGCAGTGCTGCTGTGATAAACCAAATGACACCTATCCTTAAATGCCACTGATTGTAAAATGATCAATTTAATAAGTGATTAAGAAAAAAACCGATTACATTACATGAACACAAGTTCTAAAATATATGAATACAACTATACCATGTATTTATCCATACAATCACACACCGTTTCCTTTTGGGATTCACAAGATTCGGGTCTACGCTTTTTCAAATTTGGTATAAAAATTCCTCCAAATTAAGTGTGACCCCTGAAAGTGCAGGAGTAGCCTCATGGTTAGCTGCTTACCCCTTCTTAACGTTTTGACCTCGTCAGCACTTCAAGTCAAATGAAAGAATATCAGTGATTTAAACTGCAGTTTTAGTTTTTTTTTCCATAATTGAATTCCTTCTTGCTGGAAATAAACACTTTCAGAAATTAAGCCAATGCCTTACCCTCCCAATTCTATACTCTATTAAATGAGAATGTTAGTTACTAAATTCTGGCACATAAATATGATCGCTTTACAACTTGCCCCACTGCCTGCCAGCAATTATGTTTTAATATTGATTATAAGATTCAGGCTGATTTCATAATGTTAAGATTTTTTTAAGTATATGTTAGAATAAAGGAAATACAATATTTAGTTACTTTACACTTAACTAATCTTCTTCAATTTATCCAAACTTTCTTGATGCAAATGTAAGCTCACATTCTCTTACTTTGGTCTTCTATGGAAATGGAGAACTCTTCTACTAATAGTTGTACTGAAAAGAATAGTAGATCAGGAATAAAAAACATAGGTCTAGTCTTAACTCTGCAACCAAATAGCTGTGTAATTTAATCGTTGTTGACTCAAGTTTCTCCATCAGTAAAATGAAGATGTTTAATTAATACATCTTGTATTCAAATTCTCATGAAGAAAACATAAGCCCGTTCCTATCATTTCTCCTCCTCTGAAAAGATGGAGTACAATATTATAAGACCACCTCAAAACCTGTTCCATCATTCTTACCATTACTTTTCCAAGCTCACCGTGAGTCTGTGGATGTGCCACAGACCTGACCCAGTTGTGTCAACTTTCCAAAGGTTGGAATCGTCTCTGTAAATATTCCCTCTCATTGCCATAATGAGAACAAATTTTGGCTACTGAGATTTATCAGCCTGCAAGCAAATACCAAAAAAACTTGCCGCCCTAGGAAATATTTCTAGAACATGACATTGCAAATTTGCTGATGCAGTTGTTTAAATTATGCGTGTGTGTGTGTGTGTGTGTGTGGTGTGTAACTTACTGGAAATAATTTGATCAATTCTTTATTTCAGGTTCTGTTTTATTTTCCTACAGATTAATTTCACTTTTCCAACCTCATAAATAACAAACTATAACTATTTGAACTCTCTTCCCTTCCAACATCTCTTCCTGGGCCACAATCATTATCATCATCATTAGCATGACTGTTAGTATTATTTACTTTCTCAGAGAAGCAATCCTATATACAATGCTAAATCAGAGGAAGCTAGTATGTGTTGAACACTATAATAAGCAGATACGTAAGGGTTTTCAAGTAGTTAAGAGGCATTTGTCTGTATCCATTTATCTATTTCTCCTTCCCCAACTTTACAACACCACATTCCACCAGTTTGGGAAATCAATTATTTAACTAGATGACAAACTAATAGATTAGTTGAAAATTGTTAAACAAAAGGAACTGTGTATCATAACACATAACTATCCAGGAAATAATTATAGACTGACATGTCAAAGTAATGTAGCTAAAGAACCATGGTAACATGTTACAAAATATTTGTTTCTTTCATCACCTAGCCACTAGATGGGGCTAAAGGGCTGTAAATTCATATTTGCACTTTTCTCCTGAGCTGCTAGACTGTCATTTCCTTAAAGAATTTGCCCCCATCCCCACTTACCATTTCCTGTTTGTATTACTGAAACATGAAATATCCTATGTGACCTATTTTAACCCGCAAAATTAAAAATATGTCAAGGTCACCCAAATACACTCTGCCCAGGCACCACTGCTGGCTACAGTCTAATAAAAATAGGAAATTGACAAAAGATGTCTTTGAGCAACTCCACTTTTTTTCTTTTTCCTTTCTTTTTTTTTTTCTTATACTTTAAGTTCTAGGGTACATGTGCGCAACGTGCAGGTTTGTTACAGAGGTATACACGTGCCATGTTGGTGTGCTGCACCCATTAACTTGTCTTTTACATTAGGTATTTCTCCTAATGTTATCCCTCCCCCTTCCCCCCACCCCATGACAGGCCCCGGGGTGTGCTGTTCCCTGCCGTGTCCAAGTGATCTCATTGTTCAGTTCCCACCTATGAGTGAGAACATGTGGTGTTTGGTTTTCTGTCCTTATGATAGTTTGCTTAGAATGATGGCTCCCACTTTCATCTATGTCCCTACAAAGGACATGAACTCATCATTTTTTATGGCTGCATAGTATTGCATGGTGTGTACGTGCCACATTTTCTTAATCCAGTCTATCACTGATGGACATTTGGGTTGGTTCCAAGTCTTTGCTATTGTGAATAGTGCTGCAATAAACATACATGTGCATGTGTCTTTATAGCAGCATGATTTATAATCCTTTGGGTATATACCCAGTAATGGGATGACTGGGTCAAATGGTATTTCTACTTCTAGATCCTTGAGGAATTGCCACACTGACTTCCACAATGGTTGAACTAGTTTACAGTCCCACCAACAGTGTAAAAGTGTTCCTATTTCTCCACATCCTCTCCAGCACCTGTTGTTTCCGGACTTTTTAATGATGGCCATTCTAACTGGTGTGGGATGGTATCTCACTGTGGTTTTGATTTGCATTTCTCTGATGGCCAGTGATGATGAGCATTTTTTCATGTGTCTGTTGGCTGTTACATAAATGTCTTCTTTTGAGGAGTGTCTGTTCTATCCTTTGCCCACTTTTTGATGGGGTTGTTTTTTTCTTGTAAATTTGTTTAAGTTCTTTGTAGATTCTGGATATTAGCCATTTGTCAGATGGGTAGATTGCAAATATTTTCTCCCATTCTGTAGGGAGCAACTCCACTTTCTTCCCCTTTTTAACCCTTTCCCTTTTTGAAGTGCTCTCCTGCCTTCCATTTGCTCAGGTGTCAGTGGCTCAATTTTCTGCCCTGCTGGACGTTTATATCTTAATAGAGAAATTTTAGAGAGAGAACATTTAAAACTAAAGGAAGAAATTTTGAATGGTAGGATTTTGTACATCAGTCAGAAAGATATTTGAAGGTCCCTAAGCCTTTCTCTACCTTTTTCTGACCCTGAAATCATTCCTTTTTCCTGTCTCTCCTACCTCTCAAGCCAGTGCTGTTCAAAATCTTATACGAGGCCCTTTGCTCCTACCTTAAATATTGGTGTTTGCCAGACTTCTTACCTCACCTCACTAGTCAATTTCATCTATTTCTAAAGGGCTCTGATACCACCTAGATATTGAGCATTTCAAAACGCAGATGTCCAGTCCAGACCTCTCCAATCTCTGCTTACTACTGAATGAACACACACACGTGTGCACACAGACACACACACACACACTCTTACGTCTGATACACATTGAAGTAGAATATGTCCAAGACTGCATTCAATCCTCCCTCATTCAATTCCTGTGTTCTCATTCCTGGTTAGTGGAACTGCTATTCATCTAGACACTGAAACCAGAAATCTAGAACTTTCTTCCATTCCTTCCCTCTTCTTCACCACCAGCCAAGCTACTTAGTTACTACATTCAACAAGCTTGCTGTGTTTGCTGTCCGCCTGCCTAAAACGTGCTTTCCTTCCTAAACTTCCCTTAGGTCTTTGCGAGAATTTGCTTCCCAGATGGCCACACTAATTAAAATGGAAAGCCATCTCCAGCTTCTCCCCATGGCATGCCCTATTCCTTTAATCCTGATCAACTTTTCCCCAGAGCACTGCTAAGAGTGTTTAAAACTGTCTGTAAAGGCCTGGCACGGTGACTCATCCCTGTAATCCCAGCACTTTGGGAGACTGAGGAGGGCAGATCATGAGGTCGGGAGATCGAGACCATCCTGGCTAACACGGTGAAACCCCGTCTCGACTAAAAATACAAAAAAAAAAAAAAAAAAAAAATTAGCCAGGCATGGTGGTGGGCGCCTGTAGTCCCAGCTACTCGGGAGGCTGAGGCAGGAAAATGGCGTGAACCCGGGAGGCGGAGCTTGCAGTGAGGCGAGATCGCGTCATTGCACTCCAGCCTGGGTGACAGAGTGAGACTCCGTCTCAAACAAACAAAAACTGCCTGTAAATTTTTTGACACTTATCTCATCAAAACAGCATTAGGCCTCTTCCCTGAATCTGAGGTTCACTTATGGACTCTCTTGCTGTGTAACTTTCAAGACTGAGTCAGAAAACACCGCACAGCTTCCCCTTGGTTCTCTTGGGATACACGCCTCTGGAGCCCTGGGCTGCAATATAAGAAGTCCAGCTACCCCAACATGACCATGCTGTAAGGAAGCCAGGCCACAGGGAAAGGCCATGTGTAGGTGTGTCCACCAGCAGCAGCAGCCAAGGTTCCTAGGTGACAGCCACTATCGACTGCCTCCAGGTGCTTCCAGGGTCCAGCTGTTGAGTGCCAGCAGCTGTAGCGTCTTCCTTGTGGAACCCCCAGGTATCAGACACTATGGAGCAGAGTCCTTGCACCAGCTCTGAATTTCTGATCCACAGAATCCATGAGCATAATCAAATGGTAAATTTGGGGGATATTTGGATAAATAGCAAGAGCACTTGAACAGCACTTATCACCATTTCACGTAACACATGTTTTGGCCGAGGTGGGCAGATCATGAGGTCAGGAAATCGAGACCATCCTGGCCAACATGGTGAAACCCCGTCTCTACTAATAATACAAAAAATTAGCTGAGTGTGGTCGCACAGGCCTGTAATCCTAGCTACTTGGGAGGCTGAGGCAGGAGAATCGCTTGAACTAGAGAGTCGAAGGTTGCAGTAAGTTGAGATCGCGCCACTGCACTCCAGCCTGGCGACACAGCGAGACTCTGTCTCAAATATATATGTATACAATATATTCTCAATAAATGTTGTTGAATGAATGAATGAATGAATGAACTTCACCTTTCTTGTATCATTCGTCTCTTCATCCCTCTCCTGTTGTTTTAGTTCAGAGATTCTTTATTTCTTATCTAGACTGCAATAACTTCCGATCTGGCCTCACTTCCTGCCAATTTACCCCCTACCATGCATGCTTCAAACTTCAGAAAGAGTTGTTCTGAAATATAGATTTGATACTGTTGCTCAGGCCAACTGAAATGGTGAATCTGGGCAGCCATGTTTATACCATAACGACCCTGTCTCCCAGTGATACAGCAGATTGGACTGTGGGCAAGTAGCTCTCAGGAAAGGCTAGCACATTGGCTGTCCTGGAAAACTCCAACAAAGAGACAGAGAAACTATAGTCAAAGAAAGCATGGAAGTGTTTTTAGTGAAATTATCTAATATTGACCCTATAATGTCCTTTGGGAGCCATGCACTCATACTGAAGAGCAGAGAGACTGGTTTGCAGAAGTCAGCAGGAGAGTGGAACTCATTGTCTGAACAAAGCAGTAGTAAGAGACCATCTGGCGCTAAATCAAGATAGATGGAGAAGGAAGACACATCCGTCCCAGGCAACTTCCTGGTTTCCTGATTAGTACCCACCATACCCACAGTTCCTGTAAGATGTCTCTATGCCTTTTGTAATTTGTCTAACTTGAGGGATTTTGAGAATATCTATTTTATTACTCTGTGCTATTGCACATGCTGCTCCCTCTGCCCAAAAGGCCCTTCCTCATCTTCATTCCTTTGCTGAAATGTCCTTCAATATCCATCTTAAGTATCTTCTTCTCTGAGAAACTTCCTCATATCCCTCCCTACTTTGCAGCACCCCTATACCTTATAAATGCCTCTGTTTGTATGGATTATGTACACAGTATTACAATTATTTGGTAATAAGCTTCTCTCTTCTACTTTGCAATTATATATATATATATATATTTTTTTTTTTTTTTTTGAGACGGAGTCTTGCTCTGTCCCCCAGGCTGGAGTGCAGTGGCGCGATCTCGGCTCACTGCAGGCTCCGCCTCCTGGGTTCACGCCATTCTCCTGCCTCAGCCTCCCGAGCAGCTGGGACTACAGGCGCCCGCCACCACGCCCGGCTAATTTTTTGTATTTTTAGTAGAGATGGGGTTTCACCGTGTTAGCCAGGATGGTCTCGATCTTCTGACCTCGTGATCCGCCTGCCTCAGCCTCCCAAAGTGCTGGGATTACAGGCTTGAGCCACCGCGCCCGGCCTGCAATTATATTTATTAAGAAATTTTTAGCTGCAAATAATAGAAATCCTGATTCTGGCTTAAACCATGAGAAATACATTCATTATCTGTCAAAAGTCAAGAAGGCAAGGGCAGGCTTCCAGGTTGATTAATTCACTGATCAGTAATGTCCACAGAGACTCAGGCTTCTCTCATCTCTCTCCTGGGCTGTGGTCAGTGTTGGCCGCACCGTGGACCGGTGACAGGTGGCATGAGCAGAACTCACGTGACATGTAGGGAAAAGAAAACTTCCTCTAGAACCATGCTTTTCTTCATGTATCATGTCATGGACCAATTTCTGAACCAACCAACCACTGGGATTGGTTTCACCATGGGGTGGAATTATCACAATTGACTTAAATTAATCACCCCAGGATGAAATGGATATTAAACTGGCAACTCCATCACCAGAAGAGTTAACAGCTAAGCAGAACTTTTCTAAAATTTGTGTTTGAAAGCATAGATTTTAAGCTGAAATTGACAGGGACTCTTTTTAAAGTTTTTTTTTTTCCAAATCTTCTTCATATAATAAAGACATATATAGCTAACAAAATTATATCATAAATCACTCAAAGAGGGTTTACTTGATTAAGGTTTAAATGTCTTCTATAAGGTGACATTTGTTAATATAAATAAATATCCTATTAAAAAGAAGTATATGGTCATTATGTCTTCATTTCTAGCCCTTTAAAATATGTTTGATATTCCCTTGCTAATATGACTAATAAGTGATTTCTCTGCACCAAGAAAATCATGTACATTTTGGCAGGTGATTAATCTCTGTGCAAAATGAACAGAATCTAATATTTATGAACAAATTACTGATAGCTATATAATCTATTTCCATAATAAATGCACTGGTCCACATGACAAAGCCAAAAAGAATATAAAATTAGCCTGGCAAGATTCAAACACAGAAGATAAGAAAACTCTAATATATGGCCGTGAACATCTTCTGTTCTGTCTACTCATTGCTTGTCCTACCCGTCCACAAAATGCCACTTTTTTACTTTAGTTACATACATTCATATGAGAATTCCCATAATCCTATGTGCCCTGGGCACGGTGAATGGCTAGAGGTGCCTAGATGGGCCCAGCTGAAACATTCATCACACCTTCATCTTACCCTCTGGCTGCAGCTAATTGGTCTGTGGATAACATTGACCCAAAAGAAACCTTCCCACAGGAGTTAGCTTTTTTTTTCTTCATAAATTTTGGGGCACATGTAGTTTTTTGTTGCACAGATGAATTATGTAGCAGTGAATTGAGATTTTAGTGCTCCCATCACCCAAGTAGTGTATGTTGTAACTAATGTGTAGTTTTTTATCCCTAACCCCCCTTCTATCCTTCCTGTTCTGAGTATCTATAGTCCAATATATCACTCTGCATGCCTTTGCATACTCACAGCTCAGCTCCCACTTATCAGTGAGACCATATGGTTTTTGGTTTTCCACTCCTGAGTTACTTCACTTAGAATAATGGCATCCAGCTTCATCTAAGTTGCTGCAAAGACATTATTTCATTCCTTTTAACGGCTGAGTAGTATTCCGTGGTGTATATATACCACATTTTCTTTATCCACTCATTAGTCAATGGGCACTTAGGTTAGTTCCACATCTTTGCAATTGTGAATTGGGCTTCTATAAACATGCACGTGCAAAGATTCTTTTCATTTAATGACTTCTTTTCCTCTGGGTAGATACTTAGTAGTGGGGCTGTTGGATCAAATGGTAGATCTACTTTTAGTTCTTTAAGGAATCTCCATACTGTTTTCCATAGAAGTTGTACTAATTTACATTCCCATCAGCACTGCATAAAAGTTCCTTTTTCCCCATATCCATAGCAATATCTGTTGCTTTTGACTTTTTAATAATGGCCATTCTTGAAGGAGTAAGGTGGTATTGCAATTGCACTGTGGTTTTAATTTGCATTCCTCCCCCTCCCCCTGGAGCATTTAACTTGACAACAGAGAGATCAAGTTTTAAGTCCTCTCTAGTGATGAAACTATGAGCCTGTAAACTGCTGTTAGCCATACTTCCAGCAGTGTGGAAGACGTGAGTGTAGGAGAATACATACTCTGTTCATCTGTATTCACACTGCTAAGAAGATATACCCGAGACTGGGTAATTTATACAGGAAAGAGGTTTGAGTCACAGTTCAGCATGGCTATGGAGGCCTCAGGAAACTTACAATCATGGCAGAAGAGGAAGGAAACACGTCCTTCTTCACGTGGTGGCAGAGAGAACCATCAGATCTCACGAGAACTCACTGAACTATCACAAGAATAGCATGGAGGTAATTACCCCCATGATTCAATGACCTCCCACCAGGTCCCTCCCACAACACATAGGGATTATGGGAACTACAATTCTAGATGAGATTTGGGTGGTGACACAGCCAAACCATATTAACAGACAATATGAAGAAAGAAGCAGAGACAAAAAGGTGATCTGTTACTATCTGAGTCCCTGAGGTCTAGGTGCAACTTTGCCCTTCCTGAAGTTTGGTTATGAGAGACAATACAATTTTCCCTTCCAGAACTAATTTGAATTGTGATCAAACACATGAAACAAAATTATCTTGACTAATCATACTAATACTAACACAACTTTCATCTCCACTGTATTTTGTTTGTTTGCTTGCTTGCTTTTAAATGTTTTCCTGAAGTATATGTTTGGGAGGAACTTCTATTTCATGTATACTTTCTTTTTTTTTTTTTTTTTTTGAGACGGAGTCTCGCTCTGTCGCCCAGGCTGGAGTGCAGTGGCACAATCTCGGCTCACTGCAAGCTCCGCCTCCCGGGTTCACGCCATTCTCCTGCCTCAGCCTCTCCAAGTAGCTGGGATTACAGGCGCCCGCCACCACGCCCGGCTAATTTTTTTTTTTTTTTTTGTATTTTTAGTAGAGACGAGGTTTCACCGTGGTCTCGATCTCCTGACCTTGTGATCCGCCCGCCTCGGCCTCCTAAAGTGCTGGGATTACAAGCGTGAGCCACCGCACCCGGCCTATTTCATGTATACTTCCAAAAGTCACTTAAAAATGATCTTTTCAGGAAACAGTATGAGAGAGATAACATGTCTTTATTAAAATTCACTTTTTTCCTCCTTGGATGAGGCTTCTAGCATCGTCTTGCACCAATATTACAGTAAGTAATGGACATTGTGAAGTGCTGCTCAAATCCCCCTTCAGGACTGAAGAACTTCTTTCCTCCATTACTGGGAATACTGTCAGCAAATGGCCCTCAACTGACACCATCTTTTGGAATTTCCTCACCACCTTGCTCAAGGTCACACCCCTTCTGGAGGCAGCCTGCCTCCAGTGTCTGGAATAAAGGCCTGGCTCTCTCGTCAAGTTGGGACAACTCTGGGAGGCCATCCGAGCTTCAGAGCTTCCCATGGATGAACTGAGGACTTTCTTGAGGCTGCACTGAAGTTCATCTTCTGCCCAATCTGTCCTTCCGCTTCTTTCCACAGGCATTGCTTCCAAGACCACTCCCAATCCACTCCCAGCATTCTAATCTTCATCTCAGGGGCAGCCCCTCCTAAAGAACTCAACCAGCAGCACAACACTTTAAAAATCATCAAACTGGGCCAGGTGTGGTGGCTCACGCCTGTAATCCCAGCACTTTAGGAGGCCGAGGCAGGTAGATCACGAGGTCAAGAGATCAAGACAATCCTGGCCAACATGGTGAAACTCCATCTCTACTAAAAATACAAAAAGTAGCTGGGTGTGGTGGTGCGTGCCTGTAGTCCCAAATACTTGGGAGGCTGAGGCAGGAGAATCACTTGAGGTGGAGGTTGCAGTGAGCCGAGATCACGCCACTGCACTCCAGCCTGGGTGACAGAGCGAGACTCCGTCTAAAAAAAAAAAAAATCATCAAACTGCGAAAATATTACGAGGTCCCCTAAGAATGGCTCCTTAAATTTTCTTAGCACTCTGCTAAGCATTGCAGAGGACAGAACAGAGGTATGAGGTATGTGCCGTGCCCTTAAGGAGCTCACAGTCTCACTGGAGACATACAGCTTAAGAAGGCATCTTCATACAGCTCAGCAGTGTGCTCAGATGAGGAAGGCTAAAAGGAAGCCAAAATTAGTGCAGAGTAGGTCATACATAAATAATGAATGAATGAATGTGTTAATTACTTAATAAGAAGAGATCTATGTGAGCTCAGATAGACGATAACATTTATTTGAGGCCAAGGTGCATTTGCCACTGCCATTTTTCTTTTATTCATGAGCCCAGTGCAGTACGGTTCTCCCAGTGGCCTTGAACCAACCCAGTTTTCCCCACTTTCTCACTTTTAGTTCTTAAGAATAACTGTAGGCCAGGCGTGGTGGCTCACACCTGTAATCCCAGCACTTTGGGAGGCCAAGGCGGGTGGATCACGAGGTCAACAGATCGAGACCATCCTGGCCAACATGGTGAAACCCCGTCTGTACTAAAAATACAAAAATTAGATGGGCATGGTGGTGCACACACCTGTAGTCCCAGCTACTCGGGAGGCTGAGGTGGGAGAATTGCTTGAACCTGGGAGGAAGAGGTTGCAGTGAGCCAGGATCACACCACTGCACTCCAGCCTGGTGACAGAGTGAGACTCCATATGAAAAAAAAAAGGAATAACTGTAGAAGCCAGCTGCAGTGGCTCGCACCTGTAATCCCAGCTACTAGGGAGGCTGAGATGGGAGGATCACTTGAGCCTAGGAATTCCAGGCTGCAGTGAGCCTGGGTGATAGAGACCCCATTTAAAAAAAAAAAAAGAATAGCTGTAGAATGCACTGGGAATGCACATCCTGAGGCAAGGAAGAACTGGCCAGAACAGCTCAGTCTCTGTTCCTTCCCCCTCCCTCTTTGACAAAGGATGTTTTTAAATGCTTTAGCCCAGCAAGTCACATTACCCTGAACTATAAAACCCAAGGCAGTTGCTCTCCAGACTTCCTCAGCTGTGATGCAGGTTGGATTCCTGCAGATAAGAGTCCATCTGCCCTAGGTAGCTTTCCTAAGTCCTGAGAGACCAGCTTGCCCTGAATCCTAGGCATCTGTTGTCCCTTGCTGCCTATCTGTGAGTAATAAACCCGCTTCATAAAACTTGTGCATGCGAGTGTTCTGTCTTGCTGGACTCAGGCAAGTAGTAAAAGCGCGGTCCAAGATGCCGTGGGCTGAAGTGGAAACCAGCACACGGTGAGCCTGCTTTGCACCCATTGCTTACTTTTCACAACAAAATATAAAATAACTAACCCAAGCAAACACAAGATCCTACTAGAAGCTCTGCTTTAGTTTGGGACAGGTCCCAAGAAAAAGAGCCTGCCCTTTTCCCATGTTCCAGAACCTCACCTCTCATTCACTCTCTGAATGGCCAAGGTGGACCAAAGCTGTTGTCACCCCAAAAATAACCTGTGAAGAAAGAGAGCTATTCTACAGCCAGTAATGATTGTAACATTGGTAATACTATCTTACATCAATATAGTATTTTATTGTCTCTGAACTGTGCCTTACTTGCTCCTCACATCATCCCAAGAGGTAAAAGGAGTAGATATCATTGTATCCCCCTTTCACAGATAGAGAAACTGAGGTTCAGAGATCCTACATGTTAGAGCTGGGCTCTGTTGAGGCCTTCTTACTCTCACTGCAACCTTACTCCTATTGCAACCCTACCAACTCTTGGTTTCTACATGTACTATATTCTTGGGGTTCTGTTTCTTATGGCTCATCCTTAACTGACGGTTATGACTTATGTCAGTAATAGGGGAATTTACGTCTTTAGTTCTAGTAGCACAATAAGTTTTGGACTCATTAAACACTAATCAAGCTTAACAAAACTGAATGTGTGTTATCTTATACATTACTAAGAAGTGATGCATTTCAAACACTATTCACAATAGCAAAGACATGGAATCAACTTAAATGTCCATCAATGGTAGACTTGATCAAGAAAATGTGGTACATATACACCATGGAATACTATGCAGTCATAAAAAAGAATGAGATCCTGTTCTTTGCAGAAACATGGATGGAGCTGGAGGCCGTTACCCTTAGCAAACTAACACGGGAACAGAAAACCAAATACCTCATGTTCTCACTTATAAGTGGGACCTAAATGATGAGAACACACAGACACACAGAGGGAAGCAATACACACTGGGGCCTATCAGAGGGTGGGGGTGGGAGGAGGAAGGAGATCAGGAAAAACAACCAATGGGTACTAGGCTTAATACCTGGGTGATGAAATAATCTGTACAACAAACTCCCATAGTACAACTTTACCTATTTAACAAACCTGCACATGTACCCCTGAACTTAAAATAAAAGTTAAATTAAAAAAAGAAATGATGCATTTGAATATAAACCTCGAATTAAAAAGCAGAGAGAAGTTTGTCCAGTTAATTATACCCATATTTGAACAAATATGTGCATTACATTCTAAAAGATAAATATCTTTAACTTTTATGTAGGGTACTATTTTCAATTATACAATTTCTCAAGAGATAAAAACTAGATTGTATTGGAAACTTCTTTTTTATTTCTATGCTGCTGCACAACATAACATTCTATTCTTAACTGAGATATACTTTTTTTGGATGTCTACATTAGCAGGTCCCTTGTGAGGTGGAGGTGGGGGCGGGGGTGAAAATTGATGGGAAAAGAAATTGTGCTGTCAGCTCCTGCGATGCGCCTTCAACTCAAATTGGCTTGCAATTTCCTCCACATGTCTTCAGCCAGCATATGGCAAAAATATCAGTTCGTTTCCTCTTCCCTTCATGAGTGAACTGAGGTCATCTCTTGTGCAGTTATTATTCTGTAAGGATTGTTCTGTAGGATGATTTGATTTCCTATTCTCTTGTCTACTCTTATTTCCACCTATATTTACATCTCATTGATTCTCAGGAATAATGTCTTACTCAGCTTCATTCCATCTGCTCATGTATTTAATGAAGATCCTGTTTCTAATGCATTCTATTCCTGAGTCTGAGCCTCATCACAGCAGTCCCACTTATGGACAATATGACCTTGGCCAAGACAATTACCTACTTACTGGCCTTATCTTCCTTCTCTGCACAAAGGGGATAATTATAACCGCCTCTTAATGTGCTTTGAAAAAAATCACAATAGATCCTTGAAATGTGTAGATTTATTGTTCATGGTTGTGCATTCACACATAATTCCTGGAAGCCCTTGACATGTACAGTAGATTGTCATTTTGGATTAGTGGATGTTTAAAGATGGTACCTGAGATAGTCATTCAGCTGATGCTGGACTTACGGGACTATCCAATGATTGTATCTTGTGGTTCCCTTCTCATCAGCGAAAACATGGAATAATAAAAACCATGTTTATTTAACATGGACCCCGAAAGCAAGCTAGCATTGAAAAAGTAAAGAGCAAATAAAGTAAACATTGTTAGCCAGAAAAATTTGGTTTTGAATAAGTGAAAGAATAAAAGAATATTGAATTGGGCAGTGACTCTGTTATGTGAGTGATTCTGCCATATTTATTCAATATGAAAGGAAGAAAGGATGATTGAAGAAATTATTTCTGCAGCGCTTTAGCCAATGCGAATATGGAAATTCGTGGGGAAAACTATATGTTGAAGTAATTTTGTAACTTGGAGGATTCTAGATGGGTTTAGATGTTTCTTTCTTGAATGTTAAGAACCTGCTACACAAGGCAGTGTGGAATTGCTGGGCATGTTATTATTGTCTCATTGGATGAGGTACTGCTGATTGTATAGGAGTTATTAATACTTAATAATATTGTTTTGACTCCTACATAAAACAACTATGTATTTTAGGCCAGTGTGGTGGCTCATGCCTGTAGTCCCGGCATTTCGGGAGGCTGAGGTGAGGGGATTGCTTGAGCCCAGGGGTTCGAGACCAGCGTGGACAACATGGCAAAACCCTGTCTCTACAAAAAAATACAAAAATTAGCCAGGTGTGGTGGCAGGCACCTGTAGTCCCAGATAGGAGGCTGAGGTGAGGGGATTGCTTTAGCCCAGGGGTTCAAGACCAGCGTGGACAACATGGCAAAACCCTGTCTCTACAAAAAAATACAAAAATTAGCCAGGTATGGTGGTAGGCACCTGTAGTCCCAGCTACTCAGGAGGCTAAGGTAGAAGGATCACCTGAGTCCGGGGAGGTAAAGGCTGCAGTGAGCTGAAATCAGGCCACTGTACTCCAGTTCATACTCCATACTTATGACTGAGAAAATAGTAAGCAGGTTGGATAATTTGTTTAAAACTATCAACTCACTTAGGGGCCGGGCATGGTGGCTCACACCTGTAATCCCAGCACTTTGGGAGGCCGAGGTAGGTGGTTCACTTGAGGTCAGGAGTTCGAGACCAGCCTGGCCAACGTGGTGAAACCCCATCTCTATTAAAAATACAAAAAAAAAAAAAAAAAAAAAAAGCCTGGGTGCAGTGGCTCATGGCTGTAATCCCAGCACTCTGGGAGGCCGAGGCGGGTGGATCACCTGAGGTCTGGAGTTCGAGACCAGCCTGGCCAACATGGTGAAACCCCATCTCTACTAAAAATACAAAAAATTAGCCAGGCGTGGTGGCAGGCACCTGTAATCCCTGCTACTTGGAGGGCTGAGGCAAGAGAATGGCTTTAACCTGGGGGGCAGAGGTTGCAGTGAGCCGAGATGGAGTCATTGCACTCCAGCCTAGGCAACAAGAGCGAAACTCCATCTCAAAACAAACAAACAAATAAACAAAAAACAGTTAGCCACACATGGGGGCATGCGTCTAATCCCAGCTACTGGGGAGGCTGAGACATGAAAATCTCTTGAACCTGGGAGGTAAAAGCTGCAGTGAGCCAAGGTCACTGCATTCCAGTCTGGACAACAGAGAGAGACTCCATCTCGAAAAAACCCCAAAACTCTCAACTCACTTAAAGGTGCCTCTGTAAATGCTCATAGCCTTTAATTTATGTTTTCCTTCTGTGAATCTATCCTAACAGAATAGTCCAAAATATAGAAAAATGTTTGAAAATGTTTGTGCGTTACAATATTTATTGCAGCTTTATATGTAGTCAAAAGCTTTTGGAAATAATCTAAATGTCCACTATTAAAAAGATGGTTTAGTAAATTATTATTTAAACATAGAAAGCTAAGTTGTGTTGCTGTTTAAAATAATGCTTAAAAAAACTTTAGTTAAAAATGAAAATGGCATGACAAAATGTTAAAAAAAATTCTAGATAAAAATCTATTTTACTGGTGGAGATCAACTATGTGATGATACGCACGTTGATAAAAGTCTGAAAATAAGTGTGCCATGATGATAATACGATGGTTTTTGAACACTGAAATTAAGACTTATTTAAATTTGATTTACTTTATAATTTTTCTATAATCCATATTATATTTGGAGTCAGAAAAAAATTGAAGAAAATTTTTAAAGAAACGGAGTTTTTTGTTTGTTTGTTTGTTTTGATGGAGTCTCACTCTGTCGCCCAGGCTTGAGTACAGTGGCACGCTCTTGGCTCACTGCAACCTCCGCCTCCTGGGTTCCAGTGATTCTCCTGCCTCAGTCTCCCAAGCAGCTGGGACTACAGGAACACACCACCACGCCCAGCTAATTTTTTGTATTTTTAGTAGAGATGGGGTTTCACTGTGTTAGCCAGGAAGGTCTCCATCTCCTGACCTCGTGATCTGCCCACCTCAGCCTCCCAAAGTGCTGGGATTACAGGCTTGAGTCACTGTGCCCGGCCTATTTTTAATAATCTATGTTCCTAACAGTTAATATTATCTGGTGGAATTTTGTGCCATGAACAAGCCAATAACCCAATATCAGAAACTAGAGTAAGTATTGATGATCTGTAGCACCTATACCATACAGGCATGTACATGTCTTGCAGTTTCTTTTCTAGCACCTGTGAAATCAGGCTGGCTATAACTTTTTTTTTTTTAGATGGAGTCTCACTCTTGTCACCCAGGCTGGAGTGCAGTGGTGCGATCTTAGCTCACTACAACCTCCACCTCCCAGATTCAAGCAATTCTCCTGTCTCAGCCTTTCTAGTAGGGGCGGGGGTTACAGGCACCCACCACCACGCACGGCTAATTTTTGTATTTTTAGTAGAGATGGCGTTTCACCATGTTGGCCAGGCTGGTCTTGAATTCCTGACCTCAAGTGATCTGCCCTCCTCGGCCTCCCAAAGTGTTGGGATTACAAGCGTGAGCCACTGTGCTCAGCCTATAACTTTTAAACATTTCTATAGTGAGCAAAACAAACTATTGACAAGATCCAGAAAAAAAATTCCCAGATGCCTTCTGTCATTACCCTACTTTGGGTAACGGTTCATTTACAAATGCCTGTCTAACTAAACACTTGATACTGTATGTGTTATGGGTTGAGAAGCAAGACAGAATAAGTAGTTCAGAGTTTAAAGTCTAATAGGAGAGGTAAATATGAAGCAAATAATCATGTAACTCAAAGCCAGAAAGATTAGTGAGAGTTCACCAAACCAAGTTGAGTAGTAAATAAGGCATGAGGCAATATATGCCCCAACTCTGGAGGCAAGAAGGCGAGTAGCTAGTGCTCTCCAACAGCCAGCTCTCCTTCCTTGGCTTGCTTACATGGGGCTCTACTTCTCAGCTCCTTTGTACTTGGGCAAGTAATGTGTCTGTTTCTGTCCACTAAAATGTGAACAGGAGTCAACATACAGCAATTCCAAGGCTAAGGCAGTCTCTTTCCTCTCCTGACCTTTAGCAGAGGGGTCCATGCCTTGTAGAGGGTACAGGTTACAGGATCATGTCTGGATCACAGAGTCCCCATATAGATAGCAGTCATCCCGGAGAGTTGCCTGGACCTGCAGAAGACTGCATTGACAAGAGATATCTTTTTGTGTATGTCTGGTTTCATAGAAGAAATGTGCATCTAGAAATGACAATATTAATTGCATCAGCTATGGCTGACATCATTATGACATGGTCCCTATGGAAATGCATTCCACAGCATTTTAAGTTGATACTCACTTGCCTGATCTCAAATCTCCCCATCACACACCTCTGGAAACATGCTTTTCTAAGCCCCATTTATTCAATTTCTGGTCAGTTTTCCCTCCCGGGTTGTAGTTGTAAGTAGAGTATACTTCTCAGTAGACTGCCACCAATCCCAAACTGCCTATTTCCACAACTCTTTCTTTGAAGCCTCCTCTCGTTAATGTAAAAATTGCATGTTAATATCCAGCATGAAGTTTCTCTGCTTCACTTTTCTTAAACCCTGACATCAAATATGTTTGCCAAACACAAAATAAACAACATGGAAAGAATCCACAGAGGGGAAAAAACTACCATGCTTGCAACACACAGTCAAACTCAGAAGAGTACAGTGGTGAGCATTTGAGGCATGCTACCCACATATGCCTTGCTATGAGCACACAGATTACAGTCAGCCCCGCTAGTTCTACCTGTCCTCATCTGTAGTAACAGCTAACATTACATAGGGCTTACTTTGTGTTAACAGGTTAGAACCAGACCAACCACCTCCATCAATCATGCCAAACTCAGAACTGGAAGAACTA
This sequence comes from Symphalangus syndactylus, assembly GCF_028878055.3. Lineage (NCBI taxonomy): Eukaryota > Metazoa > Chordata > Mammalia > Primates > Hylobatidae > Symphalangus > Symphalangus syndactylus. The sequence continues at coordinate 117,184,488 of NC_072424.2, read as the reverse complement.
CTTCCAGTTCCAACTGAGAATGTCTTAGGACTCACATAAACACTTCCTTCTTCTTTCAGAACCGGAGTCGACCCCCACTTTAAGAAACCAATCAATTCAAAGACTTTCCCCACTTTTGATATTCCAAGATCAACCACTGAACAATAAAAATTATGCAGTCATTTCCCCTGCTATCACAGAATTGAAATGTATTCTCTTGGGTCTGTAAGTTTATGAAGCTCATTTGTTTATATCATAATAGTTTTTTTCTTTTTTTTTTTATGAGAAGCAGGCTTTTCCACAGTTTAGAGAACCCACCAAGGCTCAGCTGCCACCGAGGAGGACCCCTGAGCCAAACGACTTTGGCGTGCATATCTGAGGGCCCTGAAAGCCTCTTCTGTTTGAGATTCCTGGCTTATGGTGGAGAGATGAATCATATTCTGGGTCTGAGATATGATTTCATTGAAGCTTCCAAGCACTGAATCTGATTTTTTTTCCTGAGAAAATTATATTTTACTGATTGATCTCTTTGGACTTTCTGATTAGACTTCTATCACTAAAAGTTCTTGGTGATATAGCGGTTTTCGTCCGAGCTCAACTTTATCTTGCTCTGTCATCTCATAAACATTATTTGTCAATAAGAGGAAAAACAATAGAGAACGATCAACGAAGGAGTCCCAATAAATCTATGTGCTTGATCAAAAGTAGCTGCCAAAATTTGTGCTTATGGCTAAGATGGAGTAATAAGGACAGATTTACCCTCTTGCCTGAAACAACCGACACAAAAGGACAAAATATATGAAACAACATATTTCAGGTTACTAGGTGTCAGGCAGCAATAAACATTGATTGCTGGGAGATGGGAAACAAGATGAGTGATGACTGGCTTGGCTTCAGGCCACAGAACAGAAAAACAGAACCGAAGAGGAGCTTCAAAGTATCCCTGAGTTGAGGAGATGGAGCTGAGAATCTGGAGAAAACAAAGTAGCTAGAGTTTACAGGACAGAGTAGTGAAGATTGTTGCAAGAAAGGAATCATCCAAAATAATTACAGCTAATAATGGTGGGTACTCACACAGGACAGGGAATAGTGCTCACTCCCACCAGCCAAACTGAAAAACCTTGTAATTCACAAAGCATTTGGTAAAGTGTCTTGCCTTAATTGTGAAGAATAATTAACCCTGCTCTAAGACTGATGAACAAATCTTAAAAGTAAGCCACAAAAGGATCAAACTGTTTTCAAGTAGAGTTTAACTACATCCAAGAAAAATGCACAAGAATCTTTTATTATTATTATTTAATATTTTTATTTCAATAGCTTTTGGGGTACAAATGGTTTTTGGTTATAGGGATAAATTGTATAGTGGTAGAGTCTGAGGTTTTTGTGTACCTATCACCCAAGTATCATACATTGTACCCAATATGTAATTTTTTATCCCTCATCCCACCTCTGTCTTCCCCCTTCTGACTCTCCAGAGTCCTGTTATACCGATCTGTTTGCCTTTGTGTAACCATAACTTAGCTCCCACTTATAAGTCAGAACATACGGTATTTTGTTTTCCATTCCTGAGTTCCTTCACTTAGAATAATGGCCTCCAGCTCTATCCAAGTTGATGCAAAGACATTATCTTGTTCTATTTTATGGCTGGGTAGTATTCCATGGTGCATATATACCACATTTTCTTTATCCACTCACTGGCCAGTGGGTGCTTTGGTTGGTTCCATGTCTTTGCAATTGTGAACTGTGCTGCAATAAACATACCTTTTTGTATTACCATTCAAGGTACCTTTTTGACATAATGACTTCTTTTCCTTTGAGTAGATACCCAGTAGTGGGATTGCTGGATTGAATGGTAGATCAACTTTGAGTTATTTAAGAAATCTGGCCAGGCGCGGTGGCTCACGTCTGTAATCCCAGCACTTTGGGAAGCTGAGGTGGGCAGATCATGAGGTCAGGAGTTCAAGACCAGGCTGACCAACATGGCAAAACCCCTTCTCTACTAAAATAAATTTAGCCAAGCGTGGTGGCGGGCGCCTGAAGTCCCAGCTACTCAGGAGGCTGAGGCAGGAGGATTGCTTGAACCCAGGAGGCAGAGGGTTGCAGTGAGCTGAGATCATGCCACTGCACCCCAGCCTGGGCAACAGAATAAGACTCTGTCTAAAAAAACAAACAACAACAACAAAACAGAATAGCTACTTCTGCTCACTTTTGGTTTCCATTTGCATGGAGTATCTTTTTCCATCCCTTTACTCTGAGTTTCTATGAATCCTTATGTGTTAGGTGAGTCGCTTGAAGACAAGAGATATTTGGTTTGTGATTTTTTATCCATTCTGCCAATCTGTGATTATTTTGTTTTGTTTTGCTTTGTTGTTTTTTTGGCAGAGTCTTGCTCTGTCGCTCAGGCTGGAGTGCAGTGGTGCAATCTCAGCTCACTGCAACCTCTGCCTCCTGGATTCAAGCAATTCTCATGCCTCAGCCTCTGTAGTAGCTGGGCCCACAGGCATGCACCACTGTGCCTGGCTAATTTTTTGTATTTTTAGTAGAGACAGGGTTTTGCCATGTTGGCTAGACTGGTCTCGAACTCCTATCCTTAAGTGATCTGTCCACCTCTGCCTCCCAAAGTACTGGGATTACAGGCATAAGCCACCATGCCTGGCCCAATCTCTGTCTTTTAAGTGGTGCTTTTAGGCTATTTGTGTTCAACATTAATATTGAGATATGAGGTATGATTCCAGTCATCAAGTTGATTGTTACCTAGATATTTTGTTTCCTTTGTTGTGTTATTGTTTTATAGGCCCTGTGACTGTTACGCTTTTAGGAGGTGCTAGTCTGGTGCTTATCAATCTTTTGTTTCAAGAGTTAGAACTCCTTTTAGCTTTTCTTGTAGAGCTGGTTGGATTAAGTGACAACTTCTCTCAGCATTTGCTTGTCTGAAAATACTTTATTTCTCCTTCATTTATGAAACTTAGTTTTGCTGGATACAAAATGCTTGCATGACAGTTTTTTCTGTCCAAGGAGGCTAAAGACAGGACCCTGATCCCTTCTGGCTTGTAATGTTTCCACTGTGAAGTCTGCTGTTAGTCTGACAGCTTTTCCTTTATAAGTTACATGAGGCTTTTTTCTCACTGTTCTTAGAATTCTTTCCTTCACATTAACTTTGGCTAGCCTGACGACTATAGGCCTTGGTGATGTCCTTTTTCCAATTAATCTCCCAGGAGTTCTTTGAGCTTCTTGTATTTAGAATCTAAATTTCTAGCAAGGCCAAGGAAGTTTTTCTCAATTATTCTCTGAAATAAGTCTTTCAAACTTTTTGCCTTCTCTTCTTCCTCAGGAACACCACTTATTCTTATGTTTGGCCATTTTACATAATGCCATATTTCTTAGAGACTTCGTTAATTTCTTTAGATTTTTTTTTTCCTTTATTTTTGTCTGACTGGGTTAACTCGGAAACTTTATCTTGAAGCTCTGAAATTCTTCCTTTTTTTTTTTTTTTTGAGATGGAGTCTCACTCTGTCACTCAGGCTGGAGTGTAGTGGCGCAATCTTGGCTCACTGCAACTTCCACCTCCTGGGTTCAAGCGATTCTCCTGCCTCAGCCTCCCAAGTAGCTGGGACTACAGGCACGTGCCACCACGCCCGGCTAATTTTTTGTATTTTTAGTTGAGACAGAGTTTCACCATGTTATCCAGGATGGTCTCAATCTCCTAACCTTGTGATCCACCTGCCTCAGTCTCCCAAAGTGCTGGGATTACAGGCGTGAGCCACTGTGCCTGGCCTGAAATTTTTTCTTCTATTTGGTCTAGTCTATTGTTAAAGCCTTCCACTACATTCTATAATTCCCCAAATGTGTCTTTCATTTCCAAGGGTTCTAATTGGTTTTTCTTTAAAATCTCTATTTAGAAATTTTTTAAGTCATATCCTGAATTTTTAAAAATTTCTTTATGTTGGTTTTTCACCTTTCTCTTGTATCTCCTTGAGTAGCTTAATAGTCAACTTTTTGAATTCTTTATCTGGTATTTAAAGAGTTTATCTTTGTATAGATCCATTGCTGGAGAGCTCGCGTGATTTTTTGGTAGGGGGTGGTGTTATAGAATGTTGTTTTGTTATATTGCCAGAGTTATTTTTCTGATTTCTTCTCATTTGGGTAGACTATTTCTTGTAATTATTCTTGAATTTATTTTTGATATTACTCTTTTTTAAAATTTCTTTTCCCCCCATTAGCAATGTGACTTTAATGTTTATAATTTACTGTAGGCTAGTATGGCTCTTGGTGCTTTAGGGATGAAGATTCTGTTCCTTAGTTATAGAGAGTCTCTGTATGATGGCTTTCTCAGATGCTGGTTATGGTAGCAATGTGCTTGTTGTGTGAGCAAGTTCAGTGTTCTCTATGAGGTTGGAATGGCAGAGGTCTCTTGAGGTTTCTCATTCCCCCATGGGGTGCACTTTTTTATTCATTTATTTTTTCCTCCGGTATTTTATTTACTGGGTTGAATAGTTCAGGCTTCAGGCCAGTAGAGGAGGTGTCTCTAGGTAGAAACTGGTCATGACTAAAGCAGGTAGGTAAGTGCAATACCCAGTGGTGGGCAGAGGTCTCAGCCTTGGCAGAGGTGGCTGGGGTAGCTCTCGGTGAAATGCACTGAGGTCTTTTCATGGGGAAGAGTAGGAACCGCCTCAGCTCCACTGCAAGGCAAGCAGGAAAGCCATTCACCTCCCAATCACACTCCTGACCCAGTGTTTCAGTTATTCAAATCAGGCAGACACCTCTTTTCATCTGCAGGAATGTTGATGTTCCAAGTAGAGAGAGATTGTAACTCTACCCCTCATGCAAGCCTGAACCTGGAGGGTGCCCTTCCTGCAGTGATGCAGTCACCCTGAAGTTTTCTAGAAAGGCTGTCTATAGGTGCACCCATCCTAAGCTCCCATAGAAGTCCCAGATGTGTCTGCAGTGATGGACTGGGGGAAAAGAAGTCTGCTTCTCCAAGACCCTTCACAAGTGCCAGGCTGCCTGACTGTTCGGGTAGAGCTATAGACTGGTCACGTGGACGGACTCAGAACCTCCTGGTTAGCCAGGGTGCTGCATGCAATGGTGATAGCTGAGGTCACACACAAGTTTTCTCCTTCCTGGGCTCTGTGTTATTCTACCTGAGAATGCTGTAATGGACTGTGTCAGTTGGCCTCCAGCCAGGAGGTGGTGCTTGCAAAAGAGTGTCAGCTGTGGTAGTAGTGGTGGGATTTGTGCTTGCCTTATGTAACTCAGGGGAGGTATTCTAGAATCTCAGGCAATGGGTGGGTCCATAGAGCTCCCAAAAGTTTCTGTCCCTTGTGTTAAGCTACCAGGGCAAGTGGTGGAGCAAAGCCAGGTGGGGGCTGGGTCAGGCAGGTCCATGCTCTGGCTCTCCACATGCAGGGCAAGTAACCCCAGTGGGGGCCGGGGACCAGTTCTCCAGCTGCTCCGGTAATATTCCAGGAAGAAGTGCAGCTGCCTGTGTTGCACAGAAGAGTTTCACAGGGAGTGGGGAATAGCAGGCAACAGTAGGCCTACCCAGCTCCCACACGCTTAGAAAGGCAGGTGGCAGGTCACAGGCGGGGCACAGTGGCTCATGCCTATAATCTCAACACTTTGGGAGGCCGAGGCAGGCAGATCATGAGGTCAGGAGATTGAGACCATCCTGGTCAACATGGAGAAACCCCATCTCTACTAAAAATACAAAACTTAGCTGGGCATGGTGGCACATGCCTGTAATCCCAGGTACCTGGGAGGCTGAAGCAGGAGAATTGCATGATCCCAGGAGGCGGAGGTTGCAGTGAGCCAAGATCACTCCACTGCACTCCATCCTGGGAGAAAGAGTGAGACTCCGTCTCAAAAAAAAAAAAAAAAAAAGAAAAGAAAAGAAAAAAGAAAGGCAGGTCTCTCATACTTCCAGTACACTAGCACCAGCTAGCTAAGTTCCAGGCAATCTGCACTTAAAACTCAAAACTGCCCCAGCCCATAAGCCTTCCCTGTGGAGACAGTGACAGCCACTTTCAGGACATGCTCCTAGTCTTGGCTCCTGTACTTGTGGCTGTAGCACACTTCCCACTTGCCCCCAGTTCTGGCCAAGGGAGTCTGTCCCTACTTGAAATTATATCATGAATTTCAGCTGGGAGCTTCTCTCAACGTGCAACCACCACTTGAGTTAGTTGGCAGACTTCTGGGAGGTCCCTTGTGAGGTAGGACCAAAAATGACTTCCCTCAGTCTGTGCTGAAGACTGGGAATGCACACAAGGCTCTTCCCACTGCTGCCCCTGCTTTTATATGCCACATCAATCCCTAAATCAATGCCAGCACACGGTAGGGTTAAGGCCTTCCCCCATGAACTGGATTAACTGGTTCCCCAGTGGGAGTGTATATCCTGGAGGCAGTTTAATCCCCCCTTCAGATTCTGCAGACTTAGTTTTCCACCTGACTCATGGTGTAGGCTGCAGCCCACCACTTCTTTCAAAAGGCCTGTGGTTTCTTTCAGTTTTCCTGTTTAGTTCCTGTGTTGCTTCTTGGAGAAAAGTTCACAGTGTGAAACACTACACGCTATTGTGTCTTTCCAAGGAGGAGAAGCATGCTGACAATGTCTCCAATCTACCATCCAAGAAGAGAACAAGAGTCTTTTTAGGAATATGAAACTATCCAGCACCAAACAAGGAAAAAATCTGTAATGCCCAGCATTCAATCAAGGATTACCATACATCAGAATCTCAAATCTAACGAAACACAATTTAAAGAAAGAAAATAAAAGATCACCAGTAATGAAGGAAGCAAAACACCACCCTTAATGAAGAGAAAAGTCAGTCAATTGAAAACCACCTAGATGTTAAAATTAGCAGACAAGGACATTAAAACACTTATTGTAACTGTTTTTCATACGATCAAAAGTTAAGTAAAAATATGAAAGATATAGAAGAGACCTAAATCAAATTCTAGTGATGAAAATTTTAGAAATGAGATGAAAAATTAATTGGATGAAATTAGAAGCAAATTAGATGTTTCACAATAATGTGATTATACTTAACACCATTGAACTACACACATAAAAATGGATAGATAAAATGGCAAATTTTATGTAGAGTCTTTTATCTCTCTCTCTCTCTCTCTCTCTCTCTATATATATATATATATATATTTTTTTTTTTTTTTTTGAGACAAGATCTCACTCTGTCACCCAGGCTGGAGTATAGTGGCACAATCACGGCTCACTGCAACCTCAACCTCCCAAGCTCAAACAATCACCCCACCTCAACCTCCCATGTAGCTGGTACCACAGGCACATGTCACCATGCCCAGCTAATTAAAAAAAAAACTGTAGGCCAGGCACAGTGGCTCATGCCGGTAATCCCAGCACTTTGGGAGGCTGAGGTGTGTGGATCACCTGAGGTCAGGAGTTCAAGACCAACTTGACCAACATGGTGAAACTCCATCTCTACTAAAAATACAAAATTAGCCAGGCGTGGTGGCAAGCACCTGTAATACCAGCTATGCAGGAGGCTGAGGCAGGAGAATCACTTGAACCCGGGAGGCAGAGGTGGCAGTAAGCTGAGATTGTGCCATTGCACTCTAGCCTGGGCAACAGAGCAAGACTCTGTCTCAAAAAAAAAAAAAAAATTGTAGAGATGGGTCTCACATTGTTGCCCAGGCTGGTCTCAAACTCCTGGGCAATCCTCCTGCCTCAACCTGCCAAAGTGGTGGTATTATAGGTGTGAGCCACCACGCCCAGCCTAAAAATGTATTTAAGGGGTCAGGTGTGGTGGCTCAAGCCTGTAATCCCAGCACTTTGGGAGGCCGAGGCAGGTGGATCACGAGGTCAGGAAATCTAGACCATCCTGGCTAACACAGTGAAACCTTGTCTCTACTAAAAATACAAAAAATTAGCCAAGTGTGGTGGTGGGCACCTGTAGTCCCAGCTACTCAGGAGGCTGAGGAGGGAGAATGGCATGAACCCAGGAGGCGGAGCTTGTAGTGAGCTGAGATTGCGCCACTGCACTCCAGCCAGGGCGACTGAGCAAGATTCTGTCTCAAAAAAAAAAAAAAAAAAAAAATTTAAGGAGTTTAAGGAGTAGATTAGAAATTGCAGAAGAAAAGATTAGTGTATATGTGTATATGAAGACATAGCAATAGAAACTATCTAAAATTAAACAGAGAAAGAATAAACATTTAAAAAACCATGTATCATGGAGCTGTTGAAAATTTCAAGATGGTTAATATACATGTAATAGAAGTCACTGAAAAAGAAGAGAGAGGGTAACAGAAAAAAATGGGAAGAAATAATGGCCAATAATTTTCCAAATTTAATGAAAAGTATAAATCTACATATTCAAGAAGCCCAATGAACCCAAAGCACAAGAAATGTGAAGAAAACGACACTAAGGCACATCATAATTAAATTTTCCTAAACCAGTGATAGAACATTGTAAAGCAGAGAAAAAATCACAATATATATAGAGAAACAAAGATAAGAATGACAGCAGATCTCTTATAAGAAAAAATGCAAGTGAGAAGACAGTGACACACATCTTTAATGTACTGACAAAAAAATTATTAAACTGTCAAACTAGAATTTTATACCAAGCAAAAGTATGTTTCAAGAACTAAGGTGAAATAAAGACTCTTTCCCATATACAAAAGGTGAAAATATTTATCACCAACAGACTTGCTCTATAAGAAATGTCAGGCTGGGCGTGGTGCTCACGCCCGTAATCCCAGCACTTTGGGAGGCCAAGGTGGTTGGATCACAAGGTCAGGCAATCAAGACTATCCTGGCCAACATGGTGAAACCCCATCTCTATTAAAAATACAAAAATTAGCTGGGCTTGGTGGTGCACACCTGTCATCCCAGCTACTCAGGAGGCTTAGGCAGGAGAATCGCTTGAACACAGGAGTCGGAGATTGCAGTGAGCTGAGATCATGCCATTGCACTCCAGCCTGGCAACAGAGTGAGACTCTGTCTAAAAAAAAAAAAAAAAAGAAAAAAAAGAAATATCAAAGGAAGTTCTTCAACCAAAGACATGAGGAAAAGGGAAGAAAAAGAAGAGATGGGTCAAACAGAAAACAAATGGCAAGATGACAGACTTAAATCTATCAATTATCACATTAAATATAACTTTGTCAAAACATCTCAATCAAAAGGCAGAGATTGTCAAATAGAAAAGAAACACAAGGCTGGGTGTGGCAGCTCATGCCTGTAATCCCAGCACTTTGGGAGGTCGAGGCTGGTGGATTACCTGAGGTTGGGAGTTCAAGGCCAGCCTGACCAAACCCCATCTCTACTAAAAATACAAAATTAGCTGTGCGTGGTGGCACATGCCTGTAATCCCAGCTACTTGGGAGGCTGAGGCAGTAGAATTGCTTGAACCCAGGAGGCGGAGGTTGTGGTGAGCTGAGATCACACCATTGCACTCCGGCCTGGACAACAAGAGTGAAACTCCGTCTCAAAAAAAAAAAAAAAGAAAAAAACAGAAGACCAAACTCTATGCTACATATAATAAATGTACTCTCTCTCCATATATATATTTTTTCTTCTTGATCAGTCTAGCTAGAGATTGACCAATTTTATTGATTTTCTCAAAGTAACTGCTTTTGGTGCTATTCATTTTCACACACACACACAAACATACATGTTAGATGTTAAAAGACAAAAAAAGATAATCTTGCTAACCTTAACTATAAGAAAGTTGCAGTGACTATATTACTATCAGACATGATAGATTTCACAGCAAACAATATTACATGGAATTTTTCAAGTTTATTTCATAATGATAAAAGTTCATAAACAAATCTAAACATTTATGCACCGAATAATAAAATACATTAAGCAAAAACTGATAGAACTACAGGACAGGCAGACAAATTATGGTTTGAGATTTAAATATTCCTCTCTTAATAGAAATGATCTACTGATGATATTTAAACTGAGTGACTCTGCATTTTCTGGGTTCTGGATGGTTGCCTTTCATTAACCCAATTGAAGAAAGAAACTCCTTGGACCAGAAGCTTCACAGCTGAAGCCCGTAGGACCACGGAAGAATACCTTGAAGATATTGTTTGCATCAAAATCACCCAAATTCATGTCCTCCTTATCCAGGTCCTGTCCACTGTGATAATGAATCATTTTCTTGGAATCAAAGAGGATGGTAAAGACCTCGCCACTTCCTTGATCTTCTCCTCCTCCTCTTGAACCCCAGTACTGGCTCCATCAAGCTGATGTGGATGGTACATCAAGGCTGTTTCCAATAAGCTTTCTTGATCTTGCCCTCAGAGGCATTCTTGTCTACTTCCAGAACCTTGTAGTAATTATCCCTCTTACTCTTCTTCAGTTCCAGCTGTGCATTTTTTAGGAGCTGTTTGTATTCTTTTGTTTTCTCCATCTGATATACTTTTTTCATAGCCTCGCACTGTTTCTTCATACTGTTCTGTGTCCATGAAACTCTGAGCTCTTCTCAAGTAGGCTTTTATGTAAGTGTCATGAGCTTCACTGCATTTGTGCAGCTGTCTATTGCATCATCTAGTTTCCCAAGCTCGGAATTAACCATATCCTGGTTACAGTAGAGTTTAGCAATTGCTTTTATGTTGTTGAGGTCTATCCCGGGGTTTCTGTGTACAGTTCATCAGCTAGTTTGTAATTTCCTTCCCTAAATGCTTTATTCCAGTCTTGTTTCTTTGCGTTAAGTGTTCTGGCATTTCTGCACGCAAGGCAGGCCTTCTCATGGTCAGGAGCCATTCTGAGAGCCTGTACAAAAAACTGAACAACTGCCTACTGACTACAATCTTAATAATAAAGGCAAAGTCTGTGTACATACAGAGCATCCACATTGGTGGAATCCATTCATAAAATGTCACTGGCCACAGACTGTGCTTCTGGATAATGATCCAGCATTGCTAAACATTCTGCTTTGAGGGATATTGAAGTGATGGCAGACAGGGGCAAATTCTAGGGCATAGTCCATGCAGAAAACAACCTTCTGAAAAGCCCACTTCTCAAAACCTGTTTCTATGACTTTCTCCTATTCCTCGACTGCATTAGCATTTGTGAACTCCTGTTGTGAGTGAGCATTGTTATGATCCAGTTCTAGGGCTCTCTGAAAACTGCAATGTGCTGCCATGGCATTCCCTGGAGAGAGGTGGCACTTGCCCTCTCGTAGATGTCCCCGGAAGAAACCATCATCCAATTTCACTGACTGTGAAAGTATCTCCAAGGGCTTCGCAGAACCTTCCAGGCATCATCAATGTAGCTGCTCTATTACTATGATAGCCAGCATTTCTAGGGCACATATCTGTGGCTTTTGTCTAATAGTTATAAGCTTTGTTGTAATCTTGGCATAGTGTGCATTTCCTTGTTGCTTCAAAGACTCTGCTTCAGTATTTTAAATTACAAACTGGCAAAGCCACCCTCCTTTTATTGAGGCAATCCTGCCTTTTTATTCTTCTGCATCACTGTCCTGGCAAGCCGTCTTTGCTTCCTCTTCATGGAGCAGCCCTGGCTTAGTTGCCGCCATTACCACATTGCACGATGGGACGACTGACAGTTTCTTAAAAAGCTAATTATATCCCTGCCATATGATACAGCAATTCCACTCCTAGATATTTACTTAAAGGAAAACAAAGCATATTTCTATACACACAAACCTGTAGATGAATATTTATAGCAGCTTTATTTATAACAGCAGAAACCTGGGGAAAAAAGGCTTCAATGTTTATGTTCAGGTGAGTGGATAAACAATTTTTGGTATGCCCATATAACAGAATAGAAATCAATGCAAAAAGTGAATTATTGACTCACACAAAACATGGAAGAATCTCAAAATTATGCTGAGTGAAAAAAACATATATTTTTTCTCAAAAATGCATACTATATTCCATGTATGCAAAATTCTAGAACACCAACTAATCTACAGTGTTAGAAAACAGATCAGTGGTTGACTGGGGACTCAGAGGTATGGGGAGCAGGGAGAAGAAGAGGGTATTACCAAGGAGCATGAGGAAACTGATGATGCATATTTTCATTATCTTGATTGTTATGCTGGGTGTATACAAATGTCAAAGCTTTTCAAGGTTTATAGTTTAATTATGTGCATTTTATTGTATGTCAATTTGGCCTCAATAAAGCTGTTAATAAAAATTTTGTCAAGCTTATGTTCCCCAGTAAATGAAATTTACTTCAAGTCACCGACCAAAAACTGTACAAGGTCCATTTTTCCTCTGTTCTGTGTTTACAACTGACAGTTAATATGAGAGACAGAATATCCAAAAATTCTATCTGCTGAGGGCCACAAATTATCAAGTCTCTTGTCAAGGGTAGCCCACCACTGGTGAGGGGCTCAAGACACAAAACGCAGAATCAACACATTCGACTGACCATGATCATTTCTCCAGGGGTAATCTCAGTTCAAGTGTGCACTTCTGCCAGTCCAGACACCTGCTTCTTTATTATTACCCAAATGCTTGCACACATCTCACAAACTGGCACTATTTCACCAATGATGATTTGGAATTATAGTGGCCACTTTGGGAGAATTCCATATGTTTCCAAAATTGTCCATCTTACAGTGTTCTTAGAGCAAATGAAGTTTCTCTTCATTAGGACAGTAAAGTCTTAATGTTGAATGTACTGTCTTTTTTGATTGGAATAAAGAAGCTTCTAAATAAAATTCTGATTCTATAATAGCTTTAATTACAAGGAAAGCACCAAAAATCCATAGCTTATTACAGTCTGTTCTTTGATCCTGCAGCAAAGGCCTACCTTGCCTCAAGGCTACAGCAGCCACTGCCAAATTCATAGCCGTGTCTGCTGGCACAATTCCAGGGGCTTTCTGGGAGCTAATGCTACACAATTTTGGCCCTTAACTGAAAATACGCATTTCCAGCAAGCTGGTTTACTCCTGTAAGATCGTCTTACCTCTTTGCAAATTACTAGTCTTTATTATAACACTTTATACCTTCCATTCTCAGGAAAAGAAGAAATGCAAATAACTTGGGGTTACCTAATTCATAACACCTCCCTAAAGTTAGATGCCACTTGGGCTAATTGAAATTTGGGGGAAGAAGCCTAAATTGAATGATTTTACGCTGAAACAATGTCTTAAAAATCCTAATTTGGCTAGGTTTATCCTGAATTAGAAGAATTAAATTTGTCATTACCAGGTAGAAATTTAACATTTATGACAGAAATTAAATTTGGTTATAGAAAATTTTTAAAAATCTCTATTTCATGCACAATTAAGTCATAGATTGATCCATTTACATCCACTAAAAAAGCATCCACCCCTACTAAGAGGAGGATCCAGCCTCCTGATCCATCTCATTTGGGCAATGATGGAATGAATCATATAAGCTCCCAGACAAGGGTCTCAAGATAGAATTTAAAATAATTCCACTACAAGGATAAAGGAGATTATAGAATAGATTGGGACAGAAATAGGCATCCTAAGCCAGAATTCACACAGGAGTTCATTTGACTCTAAACCCATGCTCTTTTTTTTTTTTCTGATGAGACGGTTCAGAGTTTGCGTTTCAACTCACTAGGTTAGAGTCTGAACATTATTGCCTCTTATGTAAAAGAGGGATTATAGCGATCTTAAAGGGTGAGAGAGCCTCTGTAAAGGCCTGATACTAGTGTTTGGCTCATTTTTTTTAAAATTATAGCTATTTATGTAGAATTTATTTATTTACCAGAATGTCAGGTGATGTTGTGGAGAACCTGAGGAATCAACCAAAAAAAAAAAAAAAGGTTATATACCAAATGATCAGTTTTCTGACCAGAGAGAATTTGTATTGAAATTGGCAAGAAAGAGGCAGCAGGATTTTTGAACTGCCTGTACATGATTAAGTGAAAGTCAGAGGGAGTCAGAAGAGAAATTAACTTGCTTTTGCAGCTCCATTCTACAGCATTCTTCCACCACAAAAAAGCTTGCAGGTGATTTGTTCAGACCAGTTCTAAATGCCTGCAGAGGTAACAGCCCCACCTTTTGGAGATTATTACTTCACCTAACTCTGATGGGAGACAAGCTAATAGGACTTCCCATTAAGAGTATTTCTGGATACTAAATTTACTCATTTTCCTCTGTAGTCTGATTCCATTTCTTTTTATTTTCACCAATGTTCAGTGATCTTGCTTTGACTTATTGTTGCTGTTGACCTTGACTCATGGCTTCAGGTTATTCTATTCACCATCTACCTGTCCCTAGTTCTCCTTCGCCCCCTCCCTAAAAACCTCCAAAAAACCTTTCTGAGAGTATGTTTCTAAGTAACAGCCTTACCTGTATGTTACAGCCTCTAAGATTATGAAGTCAACACCGACATGCTTCTTTTGAGACAGATTTCATCATCACAGCAGTGAAAGAAACACAAGATGAGTTTTAAGGGTGACTTTTTTAAAGATGAAGATGGCTAGGGAGAAGTCTGTTGGATGGAAGATGAGCCCATTTGGCAAAGGATTAAATGAAGCAGCAAGTTTGATAAATCTGTTCAAGGTTTAAGAATATTCAGACACCTTTTCTTCCCAAGAAAATCCCCACACATCTCTTTTGGAACAAAGGCTTCTCTACAATGGTTCCAAATGATTCAGACATAACTTCCTGCATCTGTCACCAAAGGGATTTCTTCACTTTTAGTAAGACCATTAGCCAGCTTGCCAAATTCTTCGGCATAACAAAATTATACGTCATTTCTCTCTTGGGCATGCTGAAATGGTGAAAATTGCCCAGAGAAAATGGAAACTCTGATAATTGATTTTCTTACTGTTTTCAAAAGACCCAAACCTTTCTCTTATTAAATTGAATCTTTCAGGATGAACACAATCAAAACCATGGGGAATATCTCTATATTCTTAGAACACTTTCCAGCTAAAGTTTACAGATGATATTTCTTCAGACACAGATTTAGAATTAAATTATTTTTCTGAAATAGAACTCTTCTCTCTGAGCTTATGCAGAATCAGCCAATTTGACTATGTGATTTACTTTGTCCTTTTTATCTAAAGTCCAAGAATTAAAGATGAAAAAAAACCAGGTAAATATTGGCTGTAAAACAGACATTCATGTCATAAACTTGATACTGAGAAATAAATCTCTCTCCTCATTAGTGAACTACTTGAGGTAGAGACTTTGTTGACAAAATGGCTGAAATGCAGGACCTCTAGTTTCCTCATAAATTATGTTTCCAAATGACTGGATAATATTGTCAATACAAATATGTGGTGTATATATTTCCAAATCAAGATGCTTTGTGGTTGTCCATAAGATACAGACTGAGTTGCATGATACCACTGCTAGGTAGGTATGTGAGAAAACATATTGAACACTGAAAAGCAATCTTTTCTTTTTTTTTTTTTTTGAGATGGAGTCTCACTCTGTCGCCCAGGCTGGAGTGCAGTGGCGCGATCTCAGCTCACTGCAACCTCAGCCTCCTGGGTTCAAGAGATTCTCTTGCCTCAGCCTCCGAGTAGCTGGGGCTATAGGTGCGTGCCACCACGCTAACTAATTTTTTATTTTTAGTAGAGACGGGGTTTCACCATGTTGGCCAGTCTGGTCTTGAACTCCTGACCTCAGGTGATTCACCAGCCTCAGCCTCCCAAAGCGCTGGGATTACAGGCGTGAGCCACCTCACCTGGCCAAACATTTTACATTTGAATGTTCTTCCAACAGAAACACTTGACGACCTTTACTAGAATAACTCTTTATATACCAAAAGCATATCTAGGCTATGAAGACAAGTTCTTTGAATTATTCATTTCCTGAACACAACTGTATTAGTCTGCTTGTGGTACTATAATAAACTAGAGATTGGATGACTTAAATCAGAGACGTTTACTTTTCACAGTTTTGGAGGTTGGGAAGCCCAAGATCAAGGTGCCAATAGATTCAGTGTCTGGTGAGGGTCTACTGCCTGGCTTGTAGTCAACTGCCTTCTACCTGGGTCCTCACATGACAGAGAGTCAAAGTTCTTACTCTTCCACTTCTTAAAAAGCCAGTAGGGCCGGGCACGGTGGCTCATGCCTGTAATCCCAGCACTTTGGGAGGCCAAGGCGGGTGGATCATGAGGTCAGGAGATTGAGACCATCCTGGCTAACATGGTGAAACCCTGTCTCTACTAAAAATACAAAAAATTAGGAGGGCGTGGTGGCAGGCACCTGTAGTCCCAACTACTCAGGAGGCTGAGGCAGGAGAATCGCTTGAACCAGGGAGGTGGAGGTTGCAGTGAGCTGAGATTGCACCACTGCACTCCAGCCTGGATGACAGAACGAGACTCCGTCAAAAAAAAAAAAAAAAAAAAAAAAAAAAAGCCACTAATCCCACTCTCATGACCTCGTCTAATCTTAATTACCTCCAAATCCTCACCAATAAATTCCATCATATTGGGAGTTAGAGCTTCAACATGTGAATTGGAAGTAACAGGAGAGATAATGCAATTTAGTCCATAGCAATGATATGACAATATTTCATATCTCAACTGATGTTTATACCCTTCTTTTCTAAAGTTCTATATCAGAAAAAAGAATTTCATGAAGAGGTCTAGAGATTGTTGACCTTAAATTCTGACCAGCTCTGCTGCTGGAACATCTGAGTTCTACCTTAGGGTGGACATTTGTTCTTTATGCCCAGGGTATCCACTCTTCCTCACGTTGGTAACAATACCCCAATTTTGCTTTGGATCAACAACCGCATCCCCAATTCATGTGCTTAGGAAAAGGTGACTCCTCTTTACTGTGAGGTGGAGCCTAAGCAAAAGAGCTCACCTCACCACCATCCTCCACCCACCCAGACCTCAGTCACTATGATTGTTTAAAGGATGGGATGAGCACATTGACCCAATCTGAGCCAGAGAGAGAGAGAGTGTGGGAATCCCTAGAATTATGAAGAAACTGCAGGAGGCAATTCCCCCTCTGCAGAACTTGAAAGTAGAATAATATAAATTTGAATATACTATGGACCACAGTGCAGCATGTAGAAATGGACCCTAGTGGTATTCTCTAAGCACAGAATCCAGCAGTATCTAAAACTAGCTCTCTTCCTGGATGATTTCATTTCATCCAAAAGGGAATCAAATATTAAGTCAGAGTTCAATTTTTAAATGGCTGCAATATTTAAAAAATCCTAATTGGCATTTGAGCTTCTCCACTATTCGAGAAGTAACATTTTATATCTTAATTAAATAATTATTAAAGACAAGTTTTTGGCTGGGCGTGGTGGCTCACACCTGTAATCCCAGCACTTTGGGAGGCTGAGGTGGGCGGATCATCATGTCAGGAGATGAAGACCACCCTGGCTAACATGGCGAAACCTCGTCTCTACTAAAAATACAAAAAATTAGCCAGGAGTGGTGGCACACACCTGTGGTCCCAGCTACTCGGGAGGCTGAGGCAGGTGAATCGCTTGAACCCGGGAGGCGGAGGTTGCAGTGAGCTGAGATCGTGCCAGTGCACTCCAGTCTGGGCAAGAGAGCGAGACTCTGTCTCAAAAAAAAAAAAAAAAAAAAATCCTAATTTCCACTTTTTTTTTTTTTTTTTTTTTTGAGACAGAGTTTTGCTCTCTCGCCCAGGCTGGAGTGCACAGGCACGATCTCAGCTCACTGCAACCTCCGCCTCCTGGGTTCAAGCGATTCTCCTGCCTCAACCGCCCAAGTAGCTGACATTACAGGCATGATCCACCAGGTCCAGCTAATTTTGTATTTTTAATAGAGACGGGGGTTTCATCATTTTGGTCAGGCCAGTCTCGAACTCCTGGCCTCAGGTGATCCACCCTCCTTGGCCTACCAAAGTGCTGGGATTACAGGCATGAGCCACCCAGCCTGGCCTAAAGACAAGTTTTCAAAAGGAACTTTCATTAATCTGAGAGAAAACAAAACAGCTTAAAGTTATAGAGAGGTACCTAAGTGTGCAATTTATAAGTTATATACATAACTATCAATTTTATAGTTAAATTGAAATGTATTAAATTCAAATATTTAATCTACATTTCCCTTAAAAAGAGCTAGAATGAAAGGTCTTGAATATACAGAATAGGATCAATAATGAGTATAGATTTGGGGTCATGGTTGCCTATGCTATGGCTTTTACAAGAGCACCGTGAAAGTACAAATTCCAATTCTGACCAGCTGAGCTATTTTACTCAACTTTGCAGGCTTACAACAATCTCTCCTTCTTGTATAGCTCCAAGGACTCTTCCCACACAATAATTTATTGGAACAAACATTTATAGCTGGATGATGGTATCTACTCAGCTACCTGAAAAGGAATGGAGACTCAAGAGACAATCTTCAGCCTACAGTTCTTTCGAAATTATCCTGAGAGGCAAATCTCAATCCCGATCAACTGTTTACTCTCTTTAATGTCTTAGGCATAGTTTCTTCAAATTGAACTCTGTGTAGAATCAATCTTCTCCACAAAAAAGAACTCTTGTTGTTCCTCTAAGTTACAAATGCATACATCAGCTCTCTCCTCCTTTGAAAGTATAGGACAGATTTCAGACTTCAGGTCTGGATTTCTCAATCTTTTACAAGAGTTTGGAAAAAAACACAAAACACAACCATCTGACCACTGGACACTTTTATTTTTCCTTTCAGTCTCACGAAGTAGTCAAATTAATGTCATAATCATGTTTTATTTTTCCTTTCAGTCTCACAAAGTAGTCAAATTAATGTCATAATCATGTTGGTATTCACACATTTTTCCTGTGTTTTTTCCCATGTGTGGGATCTTGGTATAGAAACCAGCTTTTGAATTTTTTTTTTTTCCAGCCAGTATCTAACATTCTGGCAGAATGAGAATGAATAAGAGTGACATTGTGACAGACAGAGTTTTAATTTTAAATTTTTTACAACTTGAGTATATTTTAGTCTTTTCAACTTATATGTGTATATGTGCATGTGTAAAAGATATTCAGATCTTAGTTAAACATAAGTATTCTTCCTTCCGAATAGGAAGATGTTTTAATTAGATATTTAGTTAGATATATATTGGTTGCATGTAAAAATGAACCTAAATTGGCCTAAACAAAAATTATATTTCTCCAAACATGGCTGGATTGAGGGTTCAAAAGCTGTCATCAAGTTGTCTTTTTACTCAGACTTCCCCTGTGCCGCTCTCTGTCTTTGGCTCTTTATGGAAGCAAAATAGGCAGCAGCACTAGGCGTTCCATTCCATGAGGCTTCTTGTTCAGCTGGGAAGCTGACCTTTTCCCAGAAATCGGAAAATGTCAGCATACCTGCTTGACTCAGATTGGGTGGCTGGACAATGTCTGAACCAATCAGAGAATGCAATGTAGAGATTGGTTCCACAAATTCCTGTTACCATAATGATGCATGGATGATAGGAAGCCAGAAAAACTACCTTCTTCTATGAAAAGTCCATTACAGGACATGAGTTGTCTTTCATTTTTGAAATACTTGTATTAAAATCTATGAGGGCAGTTGGAAAGCAGCTGCACTCACTACTTATGGTCTGAAGATTCAGCTTAGGATAAGCTATACTAAAATACTTTGAGACATATTTCAAATCTACAGAGACAATAAATTAAAAACTCCACTTAACAGGTCAGTTTATGGTGTAGGTATTGGTATATTTTGCAAATAATTCTCAGAATGTAATTATAACCAAAATTAGATTTGAGTAATGCCCTACTTAACCCAGAAACTCAAGTAGGAGGCATAGGGGAAATAACTTTTTCTGCTTTATTTTAGTTCTATTACTATACATGATATTTGATAAGGACATGTTGACCTCTACTTGTTCCTTTTCTTAATAAACTTTGCCTTTCTTTTAGCTTAGTTCACCAGAAAGCAACATGCATATATTATCTTAACTCTTGCCTGAAATGCCTTCGTGAAAGTTTAATATTATCCTCTCAGAATCCATCAAAGGCTAATGCAGGAAATGGCCATTCATAGACCTTTTTAAAAATTTTACCTTACTTTAAGCATGTGCAGAATGTGCAGGTTTGTTACATAGCTATACACATGCCATGGTGGTCTGCTACACCTATCAACCTGTCATCTAGGTTTTAAGCCCTGCATGAATTAGATATTTGTCCTAACGCTCTCCCTCCCCTCACCTCCAAACCCCCAACAGGCTCTGGTGTGTGTTTTTCCCTTTCCCGTGCCCATGTTTTCTCATTTATCAACTCTCATTTATGAGTGAGAACATGCGATGTTTGGTTTTCTGTTCCTGTGTTAGTGTACTGAGAATGATGGTTTCCAGCTTCATCCATGTCCTTGGAAAGGATATGATTTCATTCTTTTCTATGGCTGCATAGTATTCCATGGTGTATATGTGCCATATTTTCCCTATCCTCATAGACCTTTTTGCACCAACCTAATATCTTCCATAAAACAAAATTTAAAGGTACTGCTTACTGCGTTATCAATTGCTTCTCTGCTCTGTATGAATCCCTGCAGGGAATTCCTCCTGGAACAGAATTCCTACCTGGCACACAATGTTTGGAATACGGAGGAGTTTTGTTTGTTGTTTGTATGTTTCTTTTATAATATTTAAAGGGACCTCTAGAACCCATTCTGTATCCTTTTTGGTCTTGTCTACAAGGAAACTAAAATATATATCTATATTGCTAAATTTATGTTAAATCTAAATCATATTTACATATAAAATTAATGATTCAGCATCAGATTTTTTTTGTTTTTTTGAGACAGAGTCTGGCTGTGTTACCCAGGCTAGAGTGCAGTGGAGTGATCTTGGCTCACTGCAATCTCCGTCTCCCCCGTTCAAGCAATTCTGCCTCAGCCTCCCAAGTAGCTGGGAATACAGGTGCCCACCATCACACCTGGCTAATTTCTTGTATTTTTCTTTTTTTTTCCTTTTTTTTTGAGATAGAGTCTTGCTCTGTCACCAGACTGGAGAGCAGTAGCGTGATCTCGGCTCCCCACAACCTCTAACTCCCTGGTTCAAGCGATTCTCCTGCCTCAGTCTCCTGAGTCGCTGGGATTACAGGCACGCACCACCATTCCCAGCTAATTTTTATATTTTTAGTAGAGACAGGGTTTCACCATGTTGGCCAGGATAGTCTCAATCTTCTGACCTCATGATCAGCCCGCCTCAGCCTCCCAAAGTGCTGGGATTACAGGAGTGAGCCACCGCACCCAGCCCATTTTTGTATTTTTAGTAGACGAAGTTTCACCATGTTGTCTAGACTGGTCTCAAACTCTGGACCTCAGGTGATCCATCCACCTCGGCCTGCCAAAGTGCTGGGATTACAGGCATGAGCCACTGTGCCTGGCCTCAACATTAGATTTCTGTAGTAATCAATTTTCTTCTCTTAAAAGCCTAACTATTGCGTTAATCTTTATACGAACTTATTTGTCTGATGTTTGAAAAATGTCTTAGTAGTATGATAGTGGCCTCAAATTTTACTTGGAAGTAAAGGTATAATAATAAATTTTAAATATACATTAACTTCTGAATTTACACATAAAGTTGAAGAAAAGTTACGTACACAAATTTTTTATTGCTAAAGTGAAAAGTGTTGTGGAAATGGAGAGTAATGTGAAAGTTCACAAATCATAAAGTGTAGGTTTAAATATTTTTTTTTTCTTTTTTTTTTTTTGAGATGGAGTCTTGCCCTGTCACCCAGGCTGGAGTGCAGTGGTGCAATCTCGGCTCACTGCAAGCTCCGCCTTCCAGGTTCACACCACTCTCCTGCCTTAGCCTCCCGAGTTGCTGGGACTACAGGTGCCCACCACCACACCCGGCTAATTTCTTTTTGTATTTTTAGTAGAGACGGGGTTTCACCGTGTTAGCCAGGATGGTCTCAATCTCCTGACCTCATGATCCGCCAGCCTTGGCCTCCCAAAGTGCTGGGATTACAGGCGTGAGCCACCACACCTGGCTGGTTTAAACTTTTTTCTAAAAACTGATGAGGAAACACGACTCCCAATTAAGTAGTGATTAATAATAAGCGAGATAACCTGAAATGAAATACCACACTGTTTCTTGATGTGGTACTCTAAATTTTGCTCCAATGTATTCATTGCTTAATTTATATTGTGTCTATACTGCCATCCAAACAAACAAAAAAAACAACAAAACAGAACAATAACAACAAAAAACCACTTTTAACACACATTGAGCTGTTAGGTCATTTATTCATTCTATTTATTCAGTCACTAATTCATTCGTTCAGCAGATATTTATTGAGCACCCACTAGGTGTTAGGCACTAAATTTTCAACCCCATTCTTATGAAACTAACAGCTAAATGAACGAAATAAACGAAAAAGTCAGCTAACTATATAGTGATAAAATAATAAGTGCTATGCAGAACTCAAAAACAGAGTGTTAGGGAAACCCAGGAGATCACTGGTATCAGAGCATCAGAGAAAGCAACTCTGAGGAATTTGACATTTAGGCTGAATTCTGAAAGAATGGCGAGAGTTAGCCAAAACAAGGAGGTCAAGAGAGAGAAACTTCCAAGCTGAGGAAAAAGCCGGAAGAGCCAGAGGCAAGAAGGAGGCTGGCACATTTGAGGAAGTGAAAGGCCAGTATGGCTGCAGCTTGAGGAGTGAGGGGGAGGTGGCAGAAATGAACACCTGTTTAAACTGCCAGATCAGTCAAATAAAGCCCAAAGCGGGGCAGACAGTATAGGGGCTGAAAAGGTCAACAAGAGAAAAGCATAACAAATTTGTTTTTTTTGTTTTCTGAGACAGAGTCTCGCTCTGTTGCCTAGGCCAGAGTGCAGTGGCGCAATCTCGGCTCACTACAACCTCCACCTTCCGGGTTCAAGCAATTCTCCTGCCTCAGCCTCCCAAGTAGCTGGGACTACAGGTGCACACCACCACGCCCAGCTAATTTTTGTATTTTTAGTAGAGATAGGGTTTCACCACGTTGGCCAGGATGGTCTCGATCTCTTGACCTCGTGATCCGCCCCGCTTGGCCTCCCAAAGTGCTGGGATTACAGGCGTGAGCCACCACGCCCGGCCAACAAATGTGTTTGATCACAGTTTTAGGTAACATGAGAGCCTTTGGAATGAAGACCCAAAAATACAGGGGAAATTATCAATTTTTATGCTTAGGTTAGACAAAGAATGGGCAGCTATGTAAAAATGTGATCAGGCCAAAGGTTTTCCCCCAAGGACTAACGTGATAGACTGAGGAGGAAACCCAGGAAGTGTGGGCTCAGATTCTTGGCTTCTCTGTGTGGCATTCCTTCCTCCAGGTATGGGGGCAGGACCCCTCTAGAATGAGGGTCTTAATTTCTTTATGGCCAGCTATTACACAGAAAGGTGGGAGAAGGTTAGAGTAACATTTTTGGTCTTTATGCTTGCTTTGGGGAAAGGGAGTTCTGGTTTCTATGACCCACCATGGGGGAGAGAAATTCTAGTTTCTATGACTTGCCTCGGGGGACTTTGAAGGATGAGAGACAGGAGGGCAGGAGAAGGTCAGAGAGAAACTTTGCTTCTGAGGCCTTCATTCTGGGGTGTCATTTTCTGAGCCCCAACAAGAGCAACAGATACGGTGAAGCAATTACCCTTAGACTCTTACTGTTAAACTATTGCATGAGAAATTAATATATGTGCTATGGTGCTGATTTTTTTAAAAGTGCATTTTAATATGAGAAAAAAATACATGACTGTTTGTTGCTAATTTATGGTGAGTTATTCCCTCATTAGTCAACACCCATTTATTGAGCACCTGCTTGGTACTGGCGCTGGGTATACAAAGATGAATAGGAGAGACATCTCTTTTTGCCTTCATGCAACCTGGAGTCTAGGGTAGATAAAGACAAACAAGCAGGCAAACACCTGGGACTTATTCACAGATCAGCAGTAGTGGAGGCAGCCATTCCACAGAGGAAGGAGGGGAGTAACCAATGGCAGACAGTGGCCACAGCAGTGTGGGTAAAGCAGTTGTGAAGAATGAGCAGGAACCCAAGACCCCATAGCACAGGAAACATTCCCCAGCCAAGAGACACGGACCCTGGCTGACCCCCACTCACTTTAGCCAGGTATCAGGGAGGAGCTGTTTTGATATCACCATGTCAGGGCTGTCAGGAGCAATTCTGTCCTAATTCTTGATTATCCAGGGATGACTGATTTTATTTCCCTCATAAAACGAAGGCACTACTGACTTGGAGAAACATGCAGCTTTAGAGGTTGGGTTTTTAAAAGAAAACGATTTATGTTTTCTAACTACAACGCAAAATATTTGACAAACGTCAAATTATTTGACGCTGTGTGTTTGCATTTGAGAAAAATTGCAGCCATCAGCATGCATAAAATTAACACCCCTTGAAAAACGAGGAAGTACTATTGCAGTTAGTAAATTGTTTCCCTCTCTGACCACAGAAGCAGAGGCTGGCAACAAATTTGATTTACAGAGTAAATATAATTTCTACAGTTGGGCTGAGCCTGTTGTTTTCTTAAAGGAAATATATTTTAGTTTGCTCTATGAAAAACACACATTAGCATTTTTCAGAACATTAGGAACCAAACACAGTATCATAAAAACATAGAAAAAAAGGAACTAATTTTATCTTCTAGTCACAGATGATGTTCAGAATCAAAACGACATGTGACTAATAGTCAGATATCAAATTAGTGGGGCTCTGCTCTTAACCACATATTACTCCATATCTGTTTTTTTATGGTAGCAGAAGACAAGACTCCAGCAGTGGTTCAGCTGTATAATGGGAATATGAATATTCCAGAACTTTCTCTCTGCCAGGTGATTGAGAACAACAGTCTCTTAATATTACCTGGCTTTGAAAAGTATTGGCATACATTTGAACTAAAGATTTTAAAAAAAAATAAAATCTGGATGGGCACGATGGCTCACGCCTGTAATCCCAGCACTTTGGGAGGCCGAGACAGGAGGATCACGAGGTCAGGAGATCGAGACCATCCTAGCTAACATGGTGAAACCCCATCTCTACTAAAAATACAAAAAATTAGCAGGGCGTGGTGGCGGGCGCTTGTAGTCCCAGCCACTTGGGAGGCTGAGGCAGGAGAATGGCATGAACCTGGGAGGCGGAGCTTGCAGTGAGTGGAGATGGTGCCACTGCACTGGAGCCTGGGCTACAGAGTGAGACTCCGTCCCCCCCAAAAAATAAATGAATAAAAATAAAAAATGAAATAAAATCTAATCTCTTAAAGAAAATTATTCTGCATTCAAGTTAAAACCATTGAAGGTAGTCCCACAGGCCCTTGTCCTGGGAAAGCCACTATTCAATCAGCAACTGTTTATGGGAGATTCAACACGGAGAAAAAACTAACAAAAATTCCTGCCTCCATGCAACATACAGGAGAGAGCAGAAGACACAGAATAAACAAGGAAATAAAACTTTCCTTTCCAGAAACAATAACAGACCAAAAAAAAGGGATTTTGTAAAACGTCATCCTGAACTAGTCACAGTAAAAAAAAAAAATTTTTAATAAAAAAATATATATATACACATTGAATACACTCCACAAAAGAGGAGGCTCCTCTCTGTCCCCAGAGCTTGGAAGGAAGCTAGAAACTTCGGGCAGAGGATTCTGAAAACAAAACTAAGCTCAAGCATTAATGGGCTGCATGTTTAACATTTGGGGCTAGGATAAGGTGGTCAAAGATGGGAATCGTAAAACAATGTCAGTATCCTCGAACACTTTTCCAAGTCAAAGTAGAGTTGAAACAGTTAAACAGTCATCTGAATAAACAGGAACCTGTTTCTATGGAGATGACAATGGGGGAGGGGCGTGACTCCCATCTACTTTCCCTTAGCAAAGCTTCTGGGGGCGTGTTTTGCTTTATGCGACCCTTTCCAAACCCTGACCACAGCAGACAGCACAGGGGTGAGCACTGACTGGAGCAATCTGTTTACTGTCCCCTGTTGTAAACCAGAGCTGCCTAATTTTGAGAAACAGAGGCCGAGCCATCAGATGTAGGGGAATGGAAGCTGATGCCAACGGAAGCCCGGAGGTAGACTAGGGCCCCGGAAAAACGAAGAGGAAACAGAAATTATGAGTAAGCAGCGGAAGTTGGTAAGTAAGCCTAGAGAACAGTGAGAAACCACGTGCCTCGTGATTCTTGGTGACTTTCCTGCTTGTCCCCAGCCCAGGTCCACATGTTTCTTCATTATTATATAAGTAAATAAAAAAACTAAACAAGCTTGGGCGCAGTGGCTCACGCCTGTAATCCCAGCACTTTGGGAGGCCGAGGCGGGCGGATCACGAGATCAGGAGATCGAGACCATCCTGGCTAAGACTGTGAAACCCCGTCTCTACTAAAAATACAAAAAATTAGCTGGGCATGGTGGCACGCACCTGTAGTCCCAGTTACTCAGGAGGCTGAGGCAGGAGAATTGCTTGAACCCTGGAGGCGGAGGTTGCAGTGAGCCTTGATCATGCCATTGCACTCCAGCCTAGGCGACAGAGCGAGACTCTATTTCAAAAAAAAAAAAACTAAACAAATCCTTTTTCTTGGGGTCACTATAATACATCTCTAGAGGTTTCTTGCAAACAAAAGAGCCCAAACCACACACTGAGCCCCATCCCTTCTTCATCTCATGCTGAGCAGCAATGTCAACACCAAGAAAATGATTTCCTATGTCTTTAAGGAAGGATAATCATAGTCACTGGTCCAAAATGAAACTTCTTACTGAAATGACAATTGAAATTTTTCCTAGTCAGTTCACAGAAATGCTAGTTTCTTATTTTAAAATGAGGACAGATCCAGAAGAGATAAAGGGATTTAGGGAAATGGACATTTAGAAAAGTGATAGCCCCATGGGCCTCTGTCCTGGGGAAGCCACTATTCAATTAGCATCTGTTTATGGGGGATTCAACAGCAGGGAAAACCCAACGAAAATGCCTGTCCCCCTGCAACATACAGGCAAGAGAAGGAGACAGAGAATAAACACAGCAAATAAGTAAAATGTACAGAAAATGTGCAGTGTGTTTTTTCTAAAGAGAAAGAAGGAACGATGGGGATATATAGCTGGGCTGGAGAGGCATCGATATTTTAGGGGAGTGGCCGGGAAGGCAGTTGTTACTAAGATAACTTGGATGAGGGGTGGTTGAACTCTGCACCGTATTGAGAATAGAACTAATGGGACTTTTGTGTTGGATCAGATGTGGGATGGAAAAGGAAGAGAGGAGTCAGGCATGAGTCCAAATTTTTGATCTTAGTAACTAAAGGATGGAGTTGCCATTTTCTATAACGGGGAAGACTGGAGGAGGAATTTCTTTGGCAGGAAGGTGGGGCCTAATGGGAGGTGTTTAGTTCATGAAGGCTCTGCTTTTATGAATGGATTAATAATGGATTAATGTCACTATGAAAAGGGCTGGCAGGAGTGGGTTCACTGTCTTCTGCCAATGTGAGGACACAACACTTGCCCCCCAACCCTTGCCCTTCTACCTTCTGCCATGTGAGGATGCAACAAGAAAGCCCTCATCAGATGCCAGGGTGTTGATCTTGATCTTCTCAGCCTCCAGGACGGTGTGAAATAAATTCCCGTTCTTTATAAATTACCCCATCTGTGGTATTCTGTTATAGCAATGCAACACAGCAGTGATAATACGTAAGTAGAGATGTCAATAGGGTGTGAAGTCAGGCATGGTGGTGCAGCTGTAGTCGCAACTCAGAAGGCTGAAGTGGTAGGATTGCTGGAGGCCAGGAGTGCAAGGCTTTAATGTGCTATGATAGTGCCTGTGAATAGCTACTGCACTCCAGCCTGGGCAACATAGTAAAACTCTGCCTATCTTAAAAAAAAAAAAATTAAATGAATCTGTAGTTCAAGAGAGTAGTCTGAGAGGCCGGGCGCAATGGCTCACGCCTGTAATCCCAGCACTTTGGGAGACTGAGGCGGGTGAATCACGAGGTCAGGAGATCAAGACCATCCTGGCTAACACAATGAAACCTTGTCTGTACTAAAAACACAAAAAAATTAGCCAGGAGTGGTGGTGGGCACCTGTAGTCCCAGCTACTCGGGAGGTTGAGGCAGGAGAATGGTGTGAACCCGGGAGGTGGAGCTTGCAGTGGGCCAAGATTGTGCCACTGCACTCCAGTCTGGGCAACAGACTCCATCTCAAAAAAAAAAAAAAAAAAAAAAGAAGAGAGAGAGAGAGTAGTCTGGGCTGGAGACATAAATGTAAAAGTTTTCAGAAGTCTCTGTATATGAAGTCTCCATAGATTTAAAAAAAAAAAAAAAAAAAGGAGAGATCTGTCATAGCCCATTTGGGCTGCTATAACAAAGTACCATAGACTGGGTATTTTATAAACAACCGAAATGTACTTCTTATAGTTCTGGAGGGTGGGAGACCCAAGATCAAGACATCAGCAGATTCGGTATCTGGTCAGAGCCCATTTTCTGATTCACAGATGGTGACCTCTCACTTTATCTTCATATGACAGAAGGCACAAGGCAACTCTCTGGAGCCTCTTTTGTAAGGGCAAGAATCACATTCATGAAGGCTCCACCCTCATGACCCATTCACCTCCAAAAAGCCCCATCTCCTAATGCCATCATCTTGGGGGTTAGAATTACAATACCCGAATTTTTTAGGGGACACCAACATTCAGACAATAGCAAGGTCCAGTGACAGAACCCTGGGGCACTTCTACACTGACAGGCTAGTATCAGGATTCAATCCATTGGATAAGGTAGAAAACCCAAATAATGGTGTCTGAAAGAACATGGATGTCTGGAGGTGAGTATTTCAGGCCTAGCAAGCAGGTGCATGACATTAACAGGGATCTAGGTTCCCTTTACTTCTCTGCTCTGCTGTCCCAAGCCCATGGCTTTCATCTTCACAGTTGCCTTAGAGGTGGAATATGGCCACTGTAGCTCTAACAAATACATCTGCTTCAGGTAGGAAGAAGGAGAAAGTGGGAAAGGGCAGAAGAGCTTTCTTAGAAGTGTTACCCAATGACTTGTGCCTACGTAGCACGGGAGAGATACAGACTCTGAATTCACCTTGTCGAGTGAGAATCATGTCTGTACTAGTGCAGAGCTGGAAAGTCTTGAGCAAGTTGATAACTTGTCTCTGCCACAGATTTGTCTTTTGAAAATGGGAATAATCACGCTGCTCACCTCTAGGTTGGTTAAAAAAAAATAAATAAATAAGATTATATGCTTAGAAAATTTTCTGCCTACAGAAAATGCCCCAAAAGTAGAGTTTTACAAATTAAGTAAATGATAATCGAAATATAAAGGAACCCATTTGATTTCCAGTGTCTCATCTCCAACCCAGTCCCATGAATTTGGATTTTTGGTGATGGTAATATTTTAGTGGAGGAAACTTGAGTTCACTGGCAACAGTTGTGTTCCTCTAGGACTGAAAATATCAACTCATAACCAGCTAGCAAGGAAGGCAATTGTCTCACTAATTTTGTAAATATTCCTTGTGGTTTCCAGAAATTATTTGGAAACAGAAACCTAAAGGAAGAATAGATTAGTGCTCAAAATCGATAATATGAATGAGAATATAATGTAATTGTCTACTCCCAAATTGATGAATTAGGACCTATGTGTCATACAAAATTTTAGAAAACATATAGGCTTAGTCCCCACTTACAAGTTACTTAAGTAACTTTTATTTAAGGGAAAGAGAAGTTAGAAACCAGGCACTAATATTTATTTTAAAGAGTTAATAATTTAATACCACATTAGATTTTAATAACTTTAACAAATTATAATTTAAAACAAGATATAAAATACATATTCAATAACCACTAAAAATTAAGAGATATTTCAGTTATTTACATATATATGGCCATAAGCTAAATATTTATAAAGTAGTAGAAATGTATTTTTTAACAACTTTTTTTTACTTTTTATCCACTTCACTATGCTGTGTATTGCTAAGCCTTTCTAAATGTCTCATTTCCTGTTGTAATTGTTAAATACTATAAATAGATTGTCATTTATTAATTCATGTAAAATACTCAATTAAAAGGATTTACTTGTTCTTATGTTGCTCCTTTTACTTATTTATTTTTTTAGAGACAGGGTCTCACTCTGTCACCCAGGCTGGAGTGCAGATGGCGCAATCATGGCTCACTGTAGCTTTGACCTCCCAGGTTCAAGTGATCCTCCTGCCTCGGCCTCCCAAATAGCTGGAACACAGGTACATGCCACCATGCCCGGCTAATTTTTAAATTTTTTTTGTAGAGATGGGGTCTCCCTATGTTGCCCAGGCTGGTCTCAGACTTCTGAGCTCAAGTGATCCTCCCAGCTCAGCCTCCCAAAGTGCTGGGGTGTGGTGTAAACCACCACAGCTAGCCTTATGTTGCTCCTTTAACAAAGGAGGTGTGGTCATGCCACCACACTTCCAACCTGAGTGACAGAATGAGACCCTGTCTCAAAAAAAAAGAAAGAAAGGAAGGATGGGTACAGTGGCTCACACCTATAATCCCAGAACTTCAGGAGGCCAAAGCAGGCAGATCGCTTGAGCTCAGGACCTTGAGACCAGCCTGAGCAACATGGCGAAACCACATCTCTGCAAAAAAAAAAAAAAAAAAAAAAAAAAAAAAAACAAATTTAAAGGGAGGAAGACATTGGCTGGGTGTGGTGCTCGTGCCTGTAATCCCAGCACTTTAGAAGGCCGAGGTGGGCAGATCACGAGGTCAGGAGTTCGAGACCAGCCTGGCCAACATGGTGAAACCCCGTCTCTACTAAAAATACAAAAAATTAGCCGGGCATGGTAGTGCGTGCCTGTAGTCCCAGCTACTCGGAGGGCTGAGGCAGGAGAATTGCTTGAACCCAGCAGGCTGAGGTTGCAGTGAGCCGAGATCATGCCATTGCACTCCAGCCTGGGCAACAGAGCAAGACTCCATCTCAAAAAAAAAAAAAAAAAAAAGGAAGGAAGACAATCTAATATCCTGAACAAAGCTTTAATTTCTTAAACTCAAAAAAAGGCTAACTACCATTTGTGAATTCATCATTTTAGTTTATTCATTTATATCAACTAATATTTATAGAGATTGCTACATCAATTTTAATGTGGATTTATTGGCAACAAATACACTCATATTTTGTCTGGAAAAAATGTCTTTACCTTCAGATGTTTGCACTGCTTATAGAATTCTAAGTTGGTTGGTATGCTAAAAATATCAGTCCATTGTCTTCCATTGTCATCTAGCTTTCATCAGTTTGTTTCTGCTTGGAAATAATGTGTTTTGTCCTCTGGATGCTTTTAATATTTTCTCTTTGTCTTTGGTTTTAAGCAGTTTTACCAAGGTACACACCTTGGTACCTTGATGTGCTGGGGTTTTATAGAGATTCTTGAATGTTTGACTTGATATCTTGTGTCAGTTTTGGAAGCTTCTCAGCCAGTATCCCTTCAATTATTGTTTATATCTCATTCTCTTCCTCTTTTCCTTTTGGGGATCTAATTACACATATGTAAGAATTATCACCATTTTTCATATATCTCTTCTATTTTTCATCTTTTTAATTTTATATTTCTTATTTAGCAGTTCCATAATCCTTTCTTTTACTGTCAAATGTGCTGTTTACATCATCTGATGAGATCTTTTTTTCTTTTTTTTAAATTTTTAAAAAAATTCTCACAGTGTTGCCCAGGCTGGTCTCAAACTCCTGGCCTCAAGTGATCCTGTTGCCTCAGTCATCTGATGAGATCTTAATTTTTATTATTTATATTTCTCAACTATAACTTACATTGGATCATTTTTATAGATTCCAGTTCTCTGGCAAAATTTTATATTTATAAATCTATTTTCTTAACTTCATTATTACCATTTAAAAGCCTCTGTCTTGGCCGGGCGCGGTGGCTCATGCCTGTAATCCCAGCACTTTGGGAGGCCGAGGCGGGCGGATCACAAGGTCAGGAGATCGAGATCATCCTGGCTAACATGGTGAAACCCCGTCTCTACTAAAAATACAAAAAATTAGCTGGGCGTGGTGGCGGGCGCCTATAGTCCCGGCTACTCGGGAGGCTGAGGCAGGAGAATGGCATGAACCCGGGAGGTGGAGCTGGCAGTGCGCCGAGATTGTGCCACTGCACTCTAGCCTGGGCAACAGAGCGAGACTCTGTCTCAAAAAAAAAAAATAAATAAAGCCTCTGTCTTTATAACTCTAATATATAGGCCATCTATTGTTTCTGCTTTAGTATTTGCCCATTTTTTTTCCTGTCTCTCGGGATGTCTGCTAATTTTTTACTTAATGCCAATCATTGTGTATGATGAGTTATAAGATCACTGGATAATATCTTCTTTTAGAGATGACTTTTTTTTCTAAAAGACAGAGAAGCTACACATCATCTTGATCCAATCAGTGACTGAACTAACTAAAATATAAGAGGTCCTTGGAAGTGTCTGAACTTAATTTTTGTCTCTCTCAAACACTGAAACTATCTCAAGTTCTGCTTGGTTTCTCAGCCTCTTAGCTTCCACTTTCTGCTTTATTGCTTATATTCTCACACTGGAAGCTCAGGAATAATCAAATTCCCCGAGGGAAAAAAAGAGTTGCAGAATATCAAACCCACTTTTCTGCAATTCCCTTTTCTCCAGTCTTGGCTCCTCAAGTACCTGACTAGTATTGAACTCCAACCTTTGCCTCCCCAGCCTTGTGAGCCTTAACCGTTCTAGGCCTTTCCTTCTGCTTTTCCTCTCACCTGGGCCACTTACATATTGAAAAATGGCTTGAAAGGACAACCCACAAAGAATGTGAGGTTTACCTCAATGCATTTCCCTTGACTCCAGAATTTGTACCATTAATTGCAACAGTCTTAGTTGTTCTCAGATGTCTCCAAAAGCTGTTTTTTAAAAAATACTTTTTACAAGCTTTTTTGTTATTCTTGTGTTAAAGAAAAGATTGTTCAATGATACTTGTTAAAGCACAGTAAGGAAGACTTTATTCAAGATCAGCAACAAATGTTTAGGGACCACTGCAACAGGGTCTTGTAGTATGAAAGATTGGGCTCAATTCCAAATACAGCCTGGGCAAGTGGGAATTTATAGCTAAGAAACAGGGTAGAGGGTCTGTGATAAGAAAAGAAAAATTACTAGCAGGAAACATCAGGGGTAAGGGAATTCTGACTAAACCAACCTAACAGGATTCTTGCTGAAGACAGGCCAGGGTGATCAAACATCACCTGTGGTGGGAGGAGAGGGATAAGAAACCTGATCATATATTAAGGGTGATCAGATATTAAAGGTAGGAGTTCTTGGTAAAATGACTTAATAGTGTTCTTTTCTAAAACTGGATTTTATCAGGAAGTGCATAGGTGGGCCTAAGAGAAGGTTCAGGACCCTGACTAAAGCTTAGCCAAGCAAAGAATCTTTGTCCCTTGTCAGAAGAGAGGAGTTAGTCTGATACAACCTACTGCCTCACAGATGCAAGTGGAAATTTTCTAACAAGATTTTTGCATTCTTCTCTGTATATTCTTACCAAATATTTTTTCTCCCTGTCATTTTTTACTTACTATTTAAACTTAATGAAGTTTTACTATTATTACTATATTATATAATTTAGTTTTCACATTTCTTATTTATTGAAATCTGTATCATTTTAAATTCTGTATCTTTTTGGCTTGTAACTTCATAATCCAAATTCTCTTTATAAGTTCTCTGTGTCTAAAATAACGTCCATTTTAAGTCTGTTGATTAAATGGCTTTATTTCTAAATTTATAAGAAAGTAATTGTGATTTTTTAAAAAGCTGGCCCACATACATTTTATTCATCTCAGCATAAATTCTTTTTCTTCTATCATTTGCTTTATTCTCATGAAGAATTTTAAACTCCCTTGTCTGAATATTCATCCTTGCCTCTCATAATTTTTATAATATATTCTACTTAAAGGGAATCTGAAACTCAAACTTGCCTGGGATATTATAAATATTCTATTTGTTTGAACTTTGTATTCAAATAGTTGTTTCTTTATTACAACATTCATGTGAGTACTATTCTCAGCCAGAGGTCTAACAAATAATTACATGTTTGCAGATTTCATTCAAAGAATGCAGAGATCCATGAATTTTACTCATAACTTATTCTCTTTTATGTCAGTAACAAGTGGAGGAAAAAACAACGTAACCGCCCAATGGGTTCACATTGCCTGCTGCCTAGACAGAGCCAATTTATCAAGACAGGGCAATTGCAATGGCCAAAGAGTAATACACGCAGAGCCAGCTGTGTGGGAGGCTGGAGTTTTATTATTACTCCAATCAGTCTCCCTGAGCAATTGGGGATCAGAGTTTTTAAAGATAATTTGGTGGGTAGGGGCTTAGGAAGTGAGGAGTATGGATTGGTCAGGTTGGAGGTGGAATCACAGGGGGTCAAAATGAAGTTTTCTTGCTGTCTTCTGTTCCTGGGTGGGATGGCAGAACTGGTTGAGCCAGATTACCGGTCCAGGTGGTGCCGGCTGATCCATTGAGTTCAGGGTCTGCAAAATATTTCAAGCACTGATCTTAGGTCCCCAGGAGCAATTTGGGGGGGTTCGGACTTTTGGAACCAAAGGTTGCATGACCCCTATGTTGTAATTTCGAATCTTGTAGCTAATTTGTTAGTCCTGCAAAGGCAGACTGGACCCCAGACAAGAAAGGGGTCTTTTCGGGAAAGGGCTGCTATCAATTTTGTTTCAGAGTCAAACCATGAACTGAATTCCTTCCCAAAGTTAGTTTGCCCTACGCCCAGGAATGAACAAGGACAACTTGAGGGTTAGAAGCAAGATGGAGTTGGTTAGGTCTGATTTCTTTCACTGTCGTAATTTCCTCAGTTATAATTTTGCAAAGGCAGTTTCAAAACTACTCAGTATTGTTCCAGATACAAGTAATCACTGTCAATGGAAAAGAGTCAACTCTGTGAAATATCTGAAGGGATTTATTCCAAGCCAAATCTAAGTGACCAAGGCCCAAGGCACAGTCTCAAGAGGTCCTGAGAACATGTGGCCAAGGTGGTTGGGTTACAGCTTGGTTTTATACAGCACAGGGAGATACAAGATAGCCATCAGTGCATGTAAGGTAGACATTGGCTTCATCTGGAAAGGCAGGATAACTCGAAGCAGGAGCTTATAGGTCATAGGTACATTCAAAGACTTCTTGATTGGCAGTTGGTTGAAAGGGTTAAGCTTTGCTTGAAGAGTGTAAGTCAGCAGAAAGAAATGTCTGTAGTTAAGACAAGCAGGGGGTTGTGGAAGCCAAGGTTCTTGTTACATAGATGAAACTTCCAGGTCATAGGCTTCAGAGGAATATATGGTAAATATCTCTTATCAGACTCTAAAAGGTCCCAGACTCAGTTAAATCTCTTCTGTATCAGGAAAAGACCTGGAAAAGGAAGGGGATTCTCTACAGGATGTAGATTTTTCCCTGCAAGAGATAGCTTTGCAGGGCCATTTCAAAATATGTCCAAGCAATGTATTTTGGGGTAAAATGCTTTGATTTCTTTCAGGGCCTGCTATCTGTCACGTGACACTATACTCAGGCCACGTTGGAATTTGGTATCTTATTGCTACAAGGAGTCTTTTTTGTCAGTCTTAAGATCTCTGTTTTAATGCTAATGCTGGTCGGCTGTGCCTGAATTCCAAAGGGAGGAGAGCAGAAAGAGGCAGGCCTGGACTCCCTCTTTCCATCACGGCATGAGCTAGTTTTAGTTTTTCGGGTTTTCTTTGGAACCCTTGGCTGAGAGGAGGGTTCATTCAGTCGGTTGGGGGGCTTAGAATTTTATTTTTGGTTTACATCACAAAGTTTGAAATCCTATTTTGTGAAGAAAATAAAATCTCATAAATGAATACTGGGGCTGCCTGCCACAGGGTGACTTAAAAAAAATAATATAGCAGCTCAATTGATAATTAAAATTTACCTTCCCAGCATAAACTTTCTAATAGCAAACTGCCCTCAGTTGTTTCTGAAAGCACACAGAGCTCTTTCTCACAGATGTTCAGCAATACCTCCTGTACCTGGTTCTTCTGCCCCAAACTCCTGGTCAAGGTACTCTTTGCTTGTCTCCTCACCTGATACACATTCTGAAATTGCTGTGATGCAAGAGCAGCTAAACTCTGTAGGGGAGGAAACTTTTTTTCTTCCTGCCTTCCTAGGTTCTTGGCTAAAGTCCATGTAACAAAAGGTAGATTAAAAAGAGAAAGGCCGGGCCGGGCGCGGTGGCTCACGCCTGTAATCCCAGCACTTTGGGAGGCTGAGGCAGGCGGATCACAAGGTCAGGAGATTGAGACCATCCTGGCTAACACAGTGAAACCTCGTCTCTACTAAAAATACAAAAAATTAGCCGGACGTGGTGGCGGGTGCCTGTAGTCCCAGCTACTCGGGAGGCTGAGGCAGGAGAATGGCATGAACCCGGGAGGCGGAGCTTGCAGTGAGCCGAGATCGTGCCACTGCACTCCAGCCTGGGCGACAGAGCGAGACTCCATTTCAAAAAAAAAAAAGAGAAAGACAAATAGAAGTTTATTAACACGTACATCACATAAATATACATTAGAGAAACTCAGGGATGAGTAACTCAAAGAGGTGGCTAGAATTTGGGCTTAAATACCATCTTCAGTTAAAACAAATAGTGTGCGAGAGGCAAGTTATTGGAAGGTGACCAGGAAAAGTACAGTAAACGAGGGTAAGATTTGTTATGCAGATTTCAGTCAGTGTCTTCTTCACGGATATGAGTCTTTCAGTCATCCTCTCCTCAGTACAGAGGGAGAAACCCTCACATGGATATTTCCTTTATAAATTATCCTTATAATTTATAAGGATATAATTTATAATTTATAAGGATATTTATATAAGGATATCACATGGATATTTCCTATATAAATTATCCTTACAAAAGGGTAACATACTGTTTTCAGAGCTTCTCCTGCGTATGCTATGTAATCAACTTAAAATAATCCTTATCCAGAGGGATGTTTTGGGGTTCATATTCAAGTGTCCTACTACTCCAAGGATGATGGCCATTGCTAACTCCACTCAGGCCTAGGGGTCAGCCTCTTCGCCTCAGTCTACATCATGCAGCTAACTTCAAACTGTAGCACTTAATAAAATTATACTGTCGTTTTTGAGGCAAGGTACCCAAATGGAAAGGCATCTTGCAAACACTACGAGAGGTGGCAACCCTCACAGTTTAATCTCAACTTAACTTCAGAATCCTCATAGAGTTGCCCCCAGCCAGCTTCAACAGAGTAAGGGTCACATTATTCCAACTAACAGGAATTTTTTTTTTTGACAATAACTGTGCCTAACAGTCCAGATCACCTAAGACAGCTTAAGAGAAAAAAAGAGATTGATTTTTACCTTTCCTCAAGTCTAATGTCCTAAGATCGGCTCTTCTTATTCAAGGAGAAGAGATGTCTCCTTCACAGGAAAGCCTACCCCTACCCATTGCAGCGTCATCTTGCATCATGACGGCATCAAAACTATGACACCAAAACATAATAGTGTAGTGTTCATCATCTTGGATTATTCACTCTTAACTCATATAGGATATAGGACATATTATGGACTGCATGTTTGTGTACCTCCAACATTCATATGTTGAAATCCTAAGTTCCAGTGACATGGTATTAGGAGGTGGGGTCTTTGGGAAGTGATTAGGTCATGAGGGTATGAGATTAGTGCCTTTATAAGAAGGAGAGAGATTAGAGTTCAGTCTCTCTATCATGTAATACACCATTTACAAAGCAGGAAGAGAGGTTTTAACAAGAACCTGGCCATCCTAGCCCCCCCTGCTCTCGGATTTCCAGAACTGAGAGAAATAAATGTTTGTTGTTTAAGCCACCCAGCCTATGGTACTTTGCTATTGTTGCCGGAACTGACTAAGACAGGCCACAAACAGTCCAGTTCAGATGGAGCTGCAGACGACGTGGTCCTGTTCTTGATTGTTTTTCCTCTGTAAGAGGTAAATATTCCTTCTGGATGTCCTTCCTTCCAGTTTCTCCAGTTTAGTACATCTCATGTAAAAACGAAACTAACAACAATAAACTGCTTAAGGCAGAACATATGCAGCATCACAAGGTCAGCTAGAGGCTTTTTCAACAGTAGACTCTAAATTCATAATCACACACACACACACACACCCCAAAAATCACAAAGTAAAGTGTCAGAATCATGGCTTGGGCTTATGGACAAGTTGCAGTTTCATCACCAAACAGAACACTCTGCAGCACCTGTCCTGCATTCAGATCTGCCCACAGATTCTTGATTTACATTTGTATAACTAAATTATCCATTCAAGATGTTTCATGCAAAAGAAAAGAAAGATATGGCTCAGAGATAAGCTGAAATCTCTTTTAGCAAGCAGACTTGCTTGCCACTTTTTGAAAAGTTTCTCCAGCTTCCACTAATCAAGATGTCAAAAAGCATTAGGGCCACATTTTCAACCAGCATTTGCAGTGACACAAAGTGCAGCATAGGCAGAGAGGGGATAGGCTGGCCAAACCAGCTCCAAACTGCAGGCTGGAAAGCTTGTGTGTCTGCCTCAGCTCCAGATGAAATGACTGACATTTAAGTTATTATTTCATCAATTATTATATCTTAGTACTTATACATAAACACAATAACGATTGTGTGGTATTGAAACAGAATGGGCCTGGCACGGTGGCTCACGCCTGTAATCCCAGCATTTTGGGAGACCGAGGTGGGTGGATCACCTGAGGTCAGGAGTTCGAGATCAGCCTGGCCAACATGGTGAAACCCTGTCTCTACTAAAAATACAAAAATTAGCTGGGCCTGGTGGCCAGCGCCTGTAATCCCAGCTACTCAGAAGGCTGAGGCAGGAGAATCACTTGAACCTGGGAGGCAGAGGTTGCAGTGTACTGGGATCGTACCACTGCACTCCAGCCTGGGCGACAGAGTGAGACTCTTGTCTCAAAAAAAACCAAACCAAAACAAAACAGAATGACATGTTTGTCTACAGTGCAACAATATTAAAATTTACTCAAAAGATATATACTTTTCCTTTTTAACAATTTAAACTCTTCTTCATTAGGTAGCTGGATGCTTTGAGCTTAATCTGAAGGCTTCGGAATTAGACAGAGAGATAGAGTGGCTATCCTTAAACTGCCAGAAATTTACTTCTAATAGGTTGTATTGTGTGAATTGTGGAAGAAGACATTTGTATGTAGGATGGATAGCTTCTGTTTTGGAAGGTATCACTTTAGTGAGTGTATAAAGTCATTCCTTATGATTAGTGATGTTGCACACCTTTTCATACACCTGTTGGCTATTTTATCTCTTCTGTGGAGAAATATCTGCTCAGGTCCATTGCCTATCTTTTACAAATCAGATTCTTTGTTTTTCTGCTATTGAGTTATAAAGAATTCTTTTACAAATCAGATTCTTTGTTTTTCTGCTATTGAGTTATAAAGAATTCTTTATAAATTTTGGATATTAAGCCCTCATCAGACATGGGGTTTGCAATTATTTTTTTCCCAGTCTGTAGGTTACTCTTTCATCCCATCAATTGTTTCCTTTGCTGGACAGAGGTTTTCATTTAATGGAGCCCCTTTTATTTATTTTTGCTTTTGTAACCTGAACTTTTGGTGTGATACCCAAAATATCATTGCCAAGGCCAATGTCAAGAAGCTTTTCCCCTATGTTCTCGTCTAGAAGCTTTATGGTTTCAGGTCTTACATTTAGGTCTTTATCTATTTCGAGTTGACTTTTGTGTGGTGTAAGACAAGAGTCCAGTTTCATTCTTTTGCATATGGTAATCTAGTTTTTCCAGCACCATTTATTGAAGAGACTGTTCTTTCCCCATTGTGTCTTCTTGATGCCCTTTTCAAAAATTTGTTGTCCATGTATGTTTGATTTTATTTATGGGTTTTCAGGGCCCTTTTATATTTTTTAATTAATTTATTTATCTAAATAGAGACAGAGTCTCACTATGTTGCCCAAGCTGGTCTCCAACTCTTGGGCTCAAGCAATCCTCCCTCCTTAGCCTCCAAAAGTTTTGGGATTACAGGTATGAGCCACTGTGCCTGGCCCTTTTTGTATTTTAATGTCAAGACTCTTTGAGGAATTAATGATGAATTCTACTTTACTAAGTGTGTAGTTTGGACAAGAGGCAATATTGACTACTTTCTTTGTACAAGGTCACATGCTAAGCACCTTTATACTTATGTTAGTGAGAACAAATAGGCCTATCATGCAACTGGGAAAGGAAAGAAGAAAGAAAAGGAATTAACATTTAATATGCATCTACAAAGGCCTGTGATGTGTACTTTGTGTGTGTACACAAGATCTACTGTTTAGAAATCTTGTTGCAAGCAAGAGAAACTGATTTGGGCATATTTAAACAGAAAGAGAATTCATAGCTAGCCTACTGAATCTAAGAAACATGGAAAATCAGGTTTGAGAAATGGTAAGGAATCATATAAATCTAAGCAGAAGAGTCCTGGCTCAGAAATAACTCTGATTAACATTTGCTGCTGAAACCTCCAGTATTGGGGCTGCAGGAAATTCTCCACCCACTGGACAGTCACCACTGCCCCAGGAAATAACCTCTGCTCCCTGAATCATTGCATAACTGCCCAGATTCAAAGTTCCAGCTGGGAGTGTGATTGGACAAGGCTAGGCCATGTGCTACTCCTAGCTGTCAAATAGGGAATGGAATGTATGCCCCTCTTTACCTTTCACAGGGGTAGACAGAACCCTGCCCATCACCAAGACTTATCCTTATTCAAGGTTTGAAATAGAAAGAAGACTTGGATGCTGAGCAGTCAACACAATGGCAAGCATTCACTGTTGTTTTACTACTTTGGTTTCCTAATTTCTATATTTGTCACTTGTCCTTTATGGTAAAAATTTGCATGTTAAAATAAATATTCCTGTTTAACATGACTCATTACCTAGTGGGAAATTTACCCACCCCCTCAAAGGGAAATGACCCAACATCTCAATAATTTCTACATTCAGCTCCAAATCTAAGATCTCTGGGTGATATTCATTTCTCCTCTAGTGACCATATAAATCGATCTTCATGTAATGTAAGTATGGACTGAATTGGAAAGTAAACCACTAACGACATAGTCCATACACAATAGTGTGGTTGGAAAACAACAAAAAACTTTTAAAAGGAGTATTAGTTGGAATATATAGCAAAACAAGGAAGTGAACACAAATAAAGGCTACAGTAGTCATATCTGTAACTCTTCACAAGATATTTTATGATGTGTGCAGTATTTACAGCTTCCCTCTTCCACTACCTACTGCATCTTGCCTTTGTTTTCAGACAGCGTCTGAGCTGGTCAGGGTTTGTCTTTGGAAGTCCTACCAATATAGTGATGCAGTTGGTCTTCATTAATTTTTGCAGCCAGGCAGGCAGTTGTATCGTTTAGGTTCCATCCATACTTTTCTCTGTCCTTCTTATATAGCAATAACCACATATGCCCATGGTAGCCAGAGTCAGTGACTCCAAACAGTTTCTTAACAACCATCAGCCCTCCCACTCTGCCTATTTGCCTCTTCGTTTGATAGCATCTAGAGCTCTAAGTAGGTAGGTGTCCATTTAGTTTTCATTTTAAAAGAGCCATTGTGGCCGTGTGGAAGCATTGATCACTTGGGTTCTGAAATCTCGAATGCAGAAGAACCCAGGTGTCAATATTATCCCCCACTTCCACTCTGGGTCCCTAGACCCATGTGTTTTAATTAATCAGGAGCAAATTTGTGTTAAAACACGTCTGGATAAAAATTCAGTTTAGCAAAATTGCTTTTAAGATATTTATGCAGATAAAATGATATAATTATTTCTTAGTCTTTCATATAATGAAGCCAACATTTAATAATAAATTCAATACTGCCTTTAAAAAGCCATTTGTTTAGATATCCAAAGAATATGCAATACTATGTTGAACAAGAATAGAATAGAAGAGGAAAAAGATGAATGGGAATAATAAGGTTGTCCTGGAAATCTCTATATAGGCAAGAAAACTATAATTTGGAAAAG
Source organism: Symphalangus syndactylus (assembly GCF_028878055.3). NCBI lineage: Eukaryota > Metazoa > Chordata > Mammalia > Primates > Hylobatidae > Symphalangus > Symphalangus syndactylus. Next base: position 117,142,658 of record NC_072424.2, on the reverse strand, counting down.
TATGTTACATTCTCTTATGAAAATAATTGAAAGGGCGTAAGCTCACCTGAATGTTACTATAGACAAAAACCATGATCTACTTTTCCTCAGCCAAATTTATGATTTAATTCATAAATATTTGTTGAGGCCATGCACAGTGGCTCATGCCTGTAATCCCAGCACTTTGGGAAGCTGAGGAAGGAGGATCACTTGAGGCCAGGAATTGGAGACCAGAGTGAGCAACATAGCAAGACCTTGTTCCTACAAAAAATAAAAAATTAGCCAGGGGTGGTGTCATACACCTGTAGTTCCAGCTACTCAAGAGGCTGAGGCAGGAGGATTGCTTGAGCCCACATTCAAAGCTGCGGTGAACTACGACTGTGCCAGCCTGAGCGGCAAAGTGAGACCCTATCTCTAAAAAACAAAACAAAACAAACAAAAAACCCCAATCATTTGTTGATAACTAGTAGTGTGCTCTGGGCTCTCTGTTCAACCTGTCTTGGTCAATACTTTTGTCAGTGAAGATATAGCCATAGGCTTATCAAAAGTATAGGTGGCAACAGTGTGAGATTTAAAACATCTAATAGTAGAATCATGATTCCAGAATGTCACAATAAGCTGGAATAATGATCCAAATAGAGATACCAGTTAAATCCTTAGGTTCAAAATAGCAACTACATAAGCACAGAATTGCAGAATCATGTTTTAAAACATCACAGAAAGAAACAACAACATAAAGCAAAACACAGGGGCTCGAGTTGGCTGCAAGTATGGTGAGAGTCAAGAACATGATAACCAAACAGATAATGGCTGTTGGCTGCTATAGAAGTGCAGTGCCCAGAAGTAGAGTAGGGTCCCCTGCTGCCTACCTTGGTCAGGCTACATCCCACATGCTGTGCTAGCTTCTGCATCTTTGCAACAATACAGGGATGAACTGTGGCAGGAAAATCAGGCTGAGGAAAGGTTTGGAGACTATGTCATATGAGGAACAATTGAAGAAAGTGGGAATATTTAGATCAAAGGCCCATATGGTTTTCAGACATTCGAAGGGCAGTCATGAGGAAGTGGTTTGAAATATCTGTGACTCCTGATAACAAATGCTTAGACAGGGTCTGAAAGAAAAACTATCTTCATGCCTCAACCATTTGCCATTCAAGCCCAGTTGCTGGCAGGCACATTTTGTATAGCACATCCTTTCACAGAGAATGTCAGGGGCTGTGTCTCTGGAGCGTCCCAGAAGTTTGACCCTTTCCATCTGTGAGCCTGCCCTGGAATAAACATCAAAAACATCAGAGAAAACTTTTCCTCTGTCTCTAGTACTTTCTGAAATGGCTGCAGGAGGGAGCGTTCAAAAATAGGAGCAGCTCAGTAGGACTGTTAGGAGACAGACTTTTCTCTGATCTTTGTGGAAGGAGACGCTGATGGAAACCAAATCTCATTACAACCTTAAGGACCTCATTTACTCATTCATAGTTACTGGGCACTGACTCTGGGCCAGGCACTGTATTGAGTATACTCAGATAAAATACACCATTCTTGTTTCTAAGGAACTCACGGTTTCCTGGGGATGTAGGCAAATAAATCACTTCAATGAAAATTGTTGAAATGCTACAATCAGGGCTATTTTCCTAGGTAGATCTAGTTTCCTACTTTACACAAATATTAATAAATCATTTTCATTCCTTTAAATTGTTCTATACTTAATTCCAAATATTCTGTGGATTAAAAAAATGCAAACTCATTAAGGAAGATGAATATCTTCCTAATTAATTGAGATTATTTACTATCAGAGACAGATGGAGGATCTGGATCCTTTCCCAAGACATAATGATACATGCAAAAGTCTACTTATAGTTATTATGTTAATGATTCCACAACTCTGATAGAAGTTATCACTCAGCCAACTTCCTTGGACTTACATTATACATAGTACCTAATTCTTCTATCTTCCTATAGAAATCTACAGCTACTGTCCAGGATGATCCATTCAATGTGTTTGGGATTTTTTAAATATGTGAATATCTTTCTGACTGTAACAATTTATAAACTGGTAACATTGTAAAAGATTTAGATGCCTTTTCATTGAACTGTTTTTTATAAATGAGTCTTTGTTCCATGGTCAATCCACAGATGTTATATAACTACGTGGAAGCAATTCTTAATACAAATACCAAAAAAAAATTTAAATGCATATGGTTATAATCCATAGCAATTTTTCTGGTGCCTTTCTATCTTAAAACTTGTAGGCAAATTGTCCTTAAATAGAGGATTGTAAAAGTCAATATTTTAAAATACTAGAAAGCTGTTAGATCTCATTTCCCTCCAATTTATATTTATATACACACCACATGCTCAAAAATTTCCAATCTTTCACAACACATCAATCAAGTAATAAGAAAAACTGGACTACCACTACCAAAGATGTCAAAGTTTCAATGGGAGAGTTATGAACAAGGAGAAGGCTTTTGGGGGAACAATTCTACTTAAGAGTGAGTGGAAAAGGTAATTTAAAACATTTAAGTTACGCTGAATTCATGATTATGATTTCAAATTGCTATTTAGTTATATTTCATATTGCAGGCTATCAAAATTGCCCTTCTGCAGCCTGTGGAATGTTAAGTTGACAAACGAGACAGTTATTTACCTCTTTAAAAAACAGGATTTACACACAAAAAGGCACCCACCTAAATATGTTTTATTAAAATGGAATGAGGTGGTATTTTCTCCTTTAAATTGTTTTCCTAGAGCTACCAAAAATTTGCATTTATAGAAGAGTGGACACAAATACCTCTGGGTTGATACAAACAGATATATGGAGACCAGCGGTGAGAGTTGGTTTATGACACTCATTGGACTTCACTTCTTTTTCATTTGGCTTCATTAGAGTCTGGACTCTCTTCATTGTTAGTTTCTCTGGTTTCTGCCAGAGTCTTCTTAAGTTCTTGGATAACCGTCTCTACCTGCTTTACTTTTGTTTGCCTATTCTGTTTTGTTTGCATTCATTTTTGTCTGAAGATTGGTTCTATCCTGTTGCCTGTTGCCATTTGTTTCAGCTCACATGGGCAGGCTTGGTTGATAACCTTGCTCGTCACCTCTTGAGCCCTTCTTTTACTGCTCTTTTAGTGGAAGTGACCCCCTTTTGTGCATCGTGGTAGTGATCGCCTTTTCCATTTATCTCTAAAGACATCTGTACAGGATACATTTCTTCCTATTTCTTTGCATCATTTAAAAACTGATATAATCGAATTTTGGATACTTTCCATGGCTTTTGTCTGACTTGTAGTCACAAATTATGGAGTCTTTCTACTGATATTCTCACCTTGTGTCAGAAAATGCCTTTAACTGATATATTTATAGCATTATTCATTTCTGTATTCTTTATGGATACAATCGATGAGCCAATAATGCCAAATAAATAACAAAGCTCAGCAGTAATAACTTCTTCACCTTCTTTTCAAATACTTCCTGTTATTTCTTTTCTTTTTGTTCATTGCTAGGGAATCATGGCTGTTTAATAGATTTCAGTTGACTGGAAGATTTATTATAATTCTTAATGATACAACTTTGGCTAGTGGTAGTTTCTTTTAGGTAGGTTCTTACGTCTTTTTGATAGTACTTTAGAAAGTTTTGAAAGCTTTCTTGCTTTCTAGCACAAGGCAGTTCAAGCTATCTTGCACATTTCTGGGCCAAACAAAGACTGAGATGTTTCTCTTAAGAATCCTTAGTTTCTTTTAGTTAAAAAAAAAAAAAAAAAAAAAAAAAGACCAGGAACTGGGTGATTGGCTGCAACATGGATTGACACTGTTCCTAGATTATTTCTGTATCAAAACTACAAATGTTTTCTTTTAAATTTAATATTTATGTTAATATTTCTAATTCTGTTCTAAAATTACAACATTCCTCATTAATTTGAGGAATTCTATAATTGTAGCACATTCTCTCTTATGTAAGAATACTTATATTTACTTTATATAAATGTTGAGTAATTTATAATTACTTATATTCTTCATTTGCCTGAGTGCCAAGATGCTAACACCAACATCAGTATGAACAATAAAGTACTGAGTTAAGCTTAACCTTTTCTACATAGTTACTTTTGTTTTTAGAAGGTTTTCCAGAAAGAAAATGCATTCCATTCTTTCCTGAGCCATAAACATTTCCTTGTATAGCATGCAACATTTCCTTATTCCCTCAGGAACCTAATATATCATGGAATGTTTTATTTGCATTTCATGAACCCAAGTCATTTGCCTAGTTAGTACTATGTATATGTGTACTTCCATCCAGCGCCAGACCAGTTCAAAGTGTTTCATTTTCTTGCAAGAAGATCAAGGAGAGACTTTGTAAGCAAGTAACATTACATGCAAACTCAGGCTTTTGAGGTTTAAACTGAAAGTCTCTTCTTTGACCCAAGATCCAAAATTCATATATTTTAAATATGTTATCTGATGAATTATCACTCATCAAAAACACATTTGTTAATTACCAATGACACTACTATAGAATTCTAATTTTTCAGAGGTCTTTGGATAAATCAAAATATACATTACTTTAATATTTTATGAATTCAAAACTTTCAAAAACCACTTTGGAATATCAGAAAATAAGCAGAATGTGTCAAAATAAGACAGTTTAATACAAATACTACGTACATTTACATAAGGTAATTGCATATTTCTCTGTCAATTTTTATGCAGAAATATGAATTTGTATCATTTATCCTTATACAGAAAAACCACAAAATCGCATTAATTTTCCAGTTTTATTACACAATATAAATGTAGTTACCTTTCAAAGCTTAACACGGCTTTTTTTTGTTTTTTCTCTTTTCTTTTTTTTTTTTTTTTCAAGATGTAGTTTCACTCTTGTTGCCCAAGCTGGAGTGCAATGGCACAGTCTCAGCTCACTGCAACCTCCTCCTCCCAGGTTCAAGTGGTTCTCTTGCCTCAGCCTCCCTCGTAGCTGGGATTTCAGGTGCCTGCCACCACGCCCAGCTGATTTTTTTTTTTTTTTTTTTTGTATTTTTAGTAGAGATGGGGTTTCACTATGTTGGCCAGGCTGGTCTCAAACTCCTGACCTCAGGCAATCCACCCGCCTCAGCCTCCCAAAGTGCTGGGATTACAGGTGTGAGCCACCGCACCCAGCTAACTTAACAGGTTTTTAATACAAAATCACCCAATTTTGGAAGAAATATTATAGAAAACCCACTAGATTGATTTTTGTGGTTGCTGTTTTTCAGACTCTGTCTTTCTAGATGGGTTTCGCTGTTAGGGACTGATTTAAAACAGCTACTTTTTTTTTTTTCTCCTCTCTCTCAGACCTTTACCCAGACCCAAGTTTCTAATCCCTTTGTTGGCCTTATTTTCCTCTCACTAACACAAAACTAAATTTCTCTTCTTATGCTTAAAAATCTGACTTAAAACGTATTTGTTAAAACAGCTTAATTCATATGATATTCAACTTTATATACCTACATGTATACTACCATCTTATTTTTAGCTAAATATACAAAAATTCATCTAAGCAAAATATTCAAATACATTTTTTTTTTTTTTTTTTGAGACGGAGTCTTGCTCTGTCGCCCAGGGTGGAGTGCAGTGGCACAATCTCGGCTCACTGCAAGCTCCGCCTCCCGGGTTCACGCCATTCTCCTGCCTCAGCCTCCCGAGTGGCTGGGACTACAGGCGCCCGTCATGACGCTCGGCTAATTTTTTGTATTTTTAGTAGAGACGGGGTTTCACCGTGTTAGCCAAGATGGTCTCGATCTCCTGACCTCGTGATCCACCCCCCTCGGCCTCCCAAAGTGCTGGGATTACAGGCGTGAGCCACTGCGCCCGGCCTCAAATACATTTTTTATCATATGTTTTTACCCAATAAGGCATCGTAGTTTCAATTAAGCATATATATATATATATATAGTTTGCTTCCCCCCCAAAAAACATTCATTCTTTAGATCCTAAGATCTCTGAATTTAAAATTTTGAATTCTAAGAACTTATATTATCAGCCTGTCAAGGGTTCCTTGCTTTGCTTTTTGTTTTGTTTTGTTTTGTTTTAGGGGAAGGGACAAATCTTTTTTTTATTAATACGCACAGAGTTGCTTACTAAGTACTAAATAAATACTAAAATATGTACCATGGTCGGGGGGTGGGGATTAGTTCATTATTATCTATATCAAGTTACTGTGAAAGTAAAGGTCAGACAGTGGAAGCATTGATTTCTGTGCACAGACTTGGTGGGGGCTTGTTGCCCCATTCAGTGTGGGGCACTTGAGTACAGCACTTCCTTTGGTGAGGACTCTGATGATTCCAAACCCATTATATCTTGGGTGTGCTCTTCTAACCCATGGAAGACTTAGTGATCATGTCTCAAGAGATTACTCTTTTTTCCAGACCATCTATAGAAGATTTCTTGGCAGTCCTAGAGGAAAGATATATGGACGTTTATGGGGACTTCATAGGAAGGTAGCTTTGGAACTCAGGGGACAATGGAGGTTGCAGAGGCTTACTCAGACACTCATGTCGCCAGTAGCAGGTATTATTACTTTTAATAATAGTAATATTTTCACCCCAATAAGGTCATCTAAGATGTCATCTTTTGTATTTGGTGACACTATACAGATACCCGAGAAAATTCCCCTGCAATTTTTCCTTCATATTTTTTAATGATTTTGCAACCTCTCTTGGGTATGTATGAGAAAGACAACTAGGAGTTTGTCCTTCCCACAGAGACCATGATTTCGCCTAGCCATAGTTTCTGGTATCAAGGTCCCAAGTTGAGTCTAGGAACTCTATGTTCCATAAACCCAGGGGGTCCCACATCCATTTTGTTTGAACAGTGACCCCTGGAGTTAGGTAACAAGGCATCTCAGCCAGGATCCAACTACAATTTGGGCTCCTAACTGGCACAATTCCAAATTTACACAGAATGGGGGCCCTGACACAGTTTAAAGAAGAATAGAAGAGATGTGGTGCTTCCTTTGTAATCCTTGAGCTTGAATTAAGAAACACACAAGGGAAGTTATTCTCCTTTTTTTTTTTGAGATGGAGTCTCGCTGTGTCGCCCAGGCTGGAGTGCAGTGGTGCGATCTCAGCTCACTGCAACCTCCGCCTCCCTGGTTCAAGTGATTCTCCTGCCTTAGCCTCCTGAGTAGCTGGGATTATAGCCGCGTGCCACCACGCTGGCTAATTTTTGTATTTTTAGTAGAGACAGGGTTTCACCATTTTGGTCAGGCTGGTCTCGAACCCCTGGCCTTGTGATCCACCACGTCAGCCTCCGAAAGTGCTGGGATTACAGGCGTGAGCCACCGTGCCTGGCCGAAGTTCTCTTCTAAGGACAAACCAGTCATATAAGATATATTAGGAGCAGAAAGGCTCTGAAAGCCTTTTGAAAGGCAGATAGGTTCAGGTAATGGGCTCTCTTTAAGCCTATCAATGGACAGTTAGCCTAGGTATCCCCTCACCATGAAAGGGAGGGAAAAAAGAGACTTAATTGGGAAGATAAAGAGGCAAGGTAGCAGGAGTCTAAGCATTTGCTCACTCAGTCGCAATGCTATTGACCATCTCTGCTGTTCCCAGGGTTTGTGTTGTTCTAGATCCTATCAAAGCCATACCAAATTATTACAGAGAAAAAGACCACACATAGAATTTAAAAATTAGTCCATGCTCTTTGATAAGAACTGCATTGCAAGAAGGAAGGAGTGTCCACCAGCTCAGAACTAGGTGACCACCACACACCTGTTTTCTAACACATCAAAATGACAGGCTTTCCTTTCAACACAAGTTCAACCTTAGACCCCTCCTGAGAATTGCTTTGTGATCAGCAGGGGAGGAGGGGCTTCATGACACTCATGTAAGGGAGAGAAGAACTTCTGACCCTTAGGGAGGGGAATCAAAAGAACTTATCATACTATACAGAGAAGAGAAAAATGAACCTTATAGTTAGTTAGTTAGAAAACCTCAAAAAGGCTATTTGAAAGGGATGCTTTTATCAAACCTCTGAAAGGAGTCACAGTGCTTGTATGGTAAAACATCATGGATCTATCATCTTTAGAGACTTAACTATTTGGCAAGTAGTACTAAAAGAGCCAATTTTTTTTTTCATCAAATGTCATCTACCTAAGGACAGATCAGGGTGGCTTAGACAGGACCTCTGAGTCCTGTCTAGTATCAAGGTCCTAAGTTGAGTCTATGAACACTATGTTCCACAAACTCAGAGGGTCCCACATCTATTTTGTCTGAACAGTGACCCCTGGAGTTAGGTAGCAAGGCATCTCAGCCAGGCATCTCCCCAAGTGGGGAGATGATCTGTGAGTTCCCTTCCCTAAGATTCTGCAGACCCCACGATAGCTGGCAAACCCCAGGACAAGGAGGAATGAGAAGAGGGGAGGGAGGGAAGAAACATCCCTGTCCAGGAGGTCCCAGTCCAAAACCATGGGTGGCCTGAGGACTTCAAAGTTGGGACTATTAACATTTGACATTTCAGTTAATCTGCATTATTGCCTTCTTCTTGTCATTAGTAAGGTTCATTTGGGTATCTTGTGGCCAGAGTTCTTTCAGGTGGGATATGTTTCCCAAGTTTCTTATAGGGCACATGAGCCAAAGGAAGCAGGATGCCACAAAAAGGGTGACATGAGCCCTTCGAGTTCAGCAACTTTTGTTCCCAGGGTTGTTGACTATTCACACACCAGCTGGTCTTTCCTACCCATGTGCAGCAATAAGGCGATCCATCCCCAGGAGCAGCTGGGGGCAAGCCAATGGGAACAAGCCAATGGCAACACAGATTGTCTTAGTCTGTTTGTGTTTCAATAAAGGGACACCTGAGGCTGGGTTGTTTATTTAAAAGAAGATATTTATTTGGTTCACAGTATTGCAGGCTGCACAAGACGCATGGTGCCAGCATCTCCTTCTGGGGAGGGTTTCAGGAAGTTTCCACTCATGGTGGAAGGTGACGGGGAGCAGGCATCACATGGCAAGAGGGAGGAAGAAGGAGAGAACGTGGAGGAAGGTACCAGATGCTTTTTAGCAATCAGTTCTTGTGGAAACTAATTGAGCAAGAACTTGATTCCAAGAGACTGGCACCTAGCCATTCATGAGAGATCTGCCTCCATGACCCAAAAGCCTCCACCTCCAACACTGGGGATCAAATTTCTACATGAGACTCTGAGGGGACAAATATCCAAACTATATCACATACTTTAACTGGGACCAATCACTTGACATTCACTTCCTCTTGCTGGCATGCAGGGGTTGGAACAGTGGAGTCTGCTTTAGGGGAATGTCATTGCTGCAGCCCATAGTAGCCACTAAAATCCAACTCTACCCTCAGTGGACACTCTGGATGAACAAGTCAACATGCAGTTCTATGCTTCTGAATCTCTACTACATCCAGCAATGGGATAAGGAGGAGCTCTTCAAAGATGGGGAGGTCCAATATTCCTGCAAAATAACACACCTTATTCTGATCTTCCTTGAAGAAAATATTGACACGAGCCAAATGTCCCCTGTAGAATGCATGCAGCAGTTGTATTAATTTGAATTCAACAGAGAATTGGTATAAAGGAGCCTATCCTAGAATCTGTCTGCATTATTTATAAGAAGACTTTCATGATGAAATTGTTAATATAAAAATGTAAGAGTAATAAGGCTACTTAAGAGGTGGGACTCTTTGCAAGTACAAGTGTGGCACCCAATATTTATACAAATTTCAAACTATTTTATTTATGCAAGTCCATCTACTCTTTACTAGAAATAATATTTGCTTGCCTAATTTTGCTGAAAAGTGATAAAACTAAATTTTTTTCACAGGGTGGGAATCATAGTTCACTTTTAGTGCATATTAAAGAGTTGTCACCATGGGAATTGAATATTGTAACCTGCTGTATGGTTTTGTATTTGGATTAATACAAAATAATCTGTTTGGTTACAAGCCCACGTTTCCCTCCATTTTAGAAAGACAAAGGTGATGTCTGCTGAGTAGAAGCAGTATAGAACGATGTGCCCCCGCCACCCCAAGCCAGATCTAGCCTAGGCCAAAAATATAAATACCACAACCAAGAGATGATACAATAGATTCCTGCAACTTGGTCCTACGCAGCAACAATTTGAAAATGTTATTGGTGCAGAAAATATTAATCCCCATTCACAGGCTTTATTTAAACACATAATTATTGGAATTAATTAACAAAGATTACATGTTTATATTAAACCACATTTACTGTGTTAATTTCATAACAATCATATACAATAGGTAGTCCCCCATTCTATGGAGTAGGAAATTGAAACTAAAGAAATTAAAATATAGCCCAAGTAAAAGACAGATCTGGAATTCACGTGGAAGCTATTTGATTTTAAGGCTCGTAATCTTAATTATTTAATGATTTCTGCTTCCTTTCAGCCCATGGTAGAATAGTACAGAATTTATAAACTTGTATACTTGAAAAAGATCTTAAGTGAGTCATTTAGTTTACCCCTGCCCCCTTTCCAGTCATTTCTTTATTAGTATTCCTGAAAGAAAGAACAACCAAGTCTCTACTGGATATTTCCAATGCTGATGCTTTTTATTTTGAGGGATAGGTCATTTCATTACTGGACTGCTACAATGGTTAAACACATCTTCATGGTAAAAATCAGAAAAGAAGACAATTCTGACTTCTTTCTTCTATAAAATTCACCAATAAACAAGAAGAAGAAAAAAGGCAGAAAAAGGGAAGCTCTAATGTTAGGGAAGCCAGAAGAATTGAATCCATTAACCCCAAACCACAACGGATGAGGACTAGAACACAATACATAGTGAGTGGTAAATGATTCAACAGGAAGTGTGCTTCACAGGGATGAGTTGGATGTAAGTGGGATAGGCTAGCAGTGAGAGGCAAGCTGATTTCCCTGGTGGACTGGAAACACTAAGGAATTTAAGGTTAATACTCTGCAAGTGGAGATACTATTGAAATTAGCAGTAAAGCAGGCGACTACAAATAGTAGGATGGTTTGATGGCTGTTGGGTTTGTTTGTTTGTTTTCAGAGATGGGGCCTCACTATGTTGCTCAGGCTGGATTTGAATTCCTGTGTTCAAATGATCCTCTTGCCTGCCCCTGTCTTCCAAGTAGCTGCGACTACCAGGTGCGCACCATCACACCTGGCTTGTTTGTTTGTTTCCAGTTAGGAGAAGGAACAGTTAGAACAAAGGGTCCTAAATGCCACCCTTCAAAATCAAGCCCCTTTCAGGATACCTGAGGATTGTTCTCTGAAGAAGCTTAACCAGAAAGGCTCTGAACTGAGTGATATGAGGCTCAGAGGAGGACAAGGGTGAGCAACAATGACGAAAAAGAGAAGAGGTTAAACATCTGAGTCTCCACATTAAAACCAAGTAAGCATCCAGAATAATAAATGAAAAAAAGATCTACATCAAATTTAATCATTGTGAAACTTCAGAACATCACGATAAAGATGCCAAACAGTTCCAGAGAGGAAAAAAATGGATCATATCCAAAGGATTAGGAATAAGAATGACCTTGCATTTTTAAGAAACTTTAAAAAATAAAAGACAGGGGAAAATAATATGTCTTAAGATTTTTAATAAAAATTATTTTCAACCTAAAAAGTTACATCTAGCCAAACTATCAATCAAATAAGTATAAGGGTATCAAAAAGATATTTCAGGCACACACACAGTCTCCCATAAATGCTTTCTCAGGAAGCCACTAGAGAATATGTTTTCCTAAATGAGGAATTAAACCAAGAAAGAGGAAGAATGGGAGCCAGGAAACAGGAGAGAGGTAAAGGGAATTCCCAGAATGACAGTAGGGGAAGTGCCAGGACCACAGCTGTGTAGCAGGCCTAGAAGCCACCAGCCCAGGCTGGAGGAGGGGGGTCAAGGTTCTAAGAGTGTTTGTATGTGGGGATCATATCTCCAAAAAAATACTAGAATACATAAATTATTTGACACATTTGACCTTTGGGAATATTGTATAGAAAGATTTACAGGCCTCTTACGCTGTTTGGGAAGACAGAGTATTCTCGATACTAGGCAAATGAAAAGAAAAGGAAATTATCAACTCCAGGAAAAACAGAAAGTTGCATATGAATAGAACTATAATCACAATGCTCTACCTGGTTTAACAGTAAACATTATTTCAATAAAGACAATATAAGGTATGAATTAAACATTGAGATATAATTTTATGGGTAAAATGAAGAGAGGAGAAAAAGGGGAGTGTAAATAATGAAAATCTTCATCTACCATCGTGAGAAGACAATAAATAATTTCAAAAATTGGTGAGTTGACAGATAGCAATCCAGGCATTTTATTTATAAACGATAAAGTAAATCCCCCCCAAAAAAATATCTACAACGGTTTTATGTTATTACCTCTAGAAAGCATCACAAGGTTGGAGGAAGGTGTAGGAACAAGGAGTTATTGTTTCTTGGGATAAGCTTTTTAGCATCATTTGAATTTTCAAATTATTTTCCTGTGATATTTGCGTAAACAGTTAAATGTATTTTCAAAAAATAAATGTATTCTTTACAAAAGTTCAAAGCCTTAGATGTGTAATTTGTGTTCTCTTAAGGTTGATTTTACAATAAAACACTGAGCTCTATTAATTTGCTGTCTTTATTAACCTATCCCAGTATTTTGGGCCCCTATCAGGCCACAGATAAATTCTTGGGAGTCACAGTTTTGCATGTTTGTATTCTTTTCAATTATACTTGAAAATGCATACGCCTGTTTTGGATCTGGGTAGCCACTGTGTAAGTGTTATTTTGATACCTCCACTATCATGTGTGTATCTATTCAAGTTAGGGCCAATTAGCACTACTTAATAATTGCAGGACAATGAGAAAGAATAGGAGTTTCATCTATTCAGCCTGCTATAACAAAATACCATAAACTGAGTGACTAATAAACAATGGAATTTTTTTTTTTTTTTTTTTTTTTTTTGAGACAGAGTCTTGCTCTGTCGCCCAGGCTGGAGTGCAGTGGCACAATCTTGGCTCACTGCAACCTCTGTCTCCTGGGTTCAAATGATTCTCCTGCCCCAGCCTCCCCAGTAGCTGGGATTACAAGCATGCGCCACTACATCTAGCTAATTTCTGTATTTTAGTAGAGACAGGGTTTCACCATGATGGCCAGGCTGGTCTTGAACTCCTGACCTCAAGTGATCCACCTGCCTTGGCCTCCCAACGTGCCGGGATTACAGCCGTGAGCCACCGTGCCAGGCCAACAATGGAAATTTATTTCTCATAGTTCTGTAGGCTGGAAAGTCTAAGATCAAGGTGCAGGCGAATTCTGTGTCTGGTGACTTCCTCGTACAAGGCCTTCTTCTCACTGAAACCTCACACAGCAGAGGGGTAAGGGGTTTCTTTCAGATCTTTTTTATAAGAACAGTAATCCCATTCATAAAAGGTCTACCCTCATAATCTAATCACTTCCCAAAGGCCCCGCCTCCTCATACCCTCACCTTGGGGTTTATGATTTCAACACGTGAATTTTGGGGGGACACAAACATTCAGACCATAGCAAGCAGTAAATGATGCAGCCGTATCAAATGAAGTCCCCATGAAATCATAGCAGGCCATATGAATAAAAACTATGTAATAATTTGAATGAATCAAGTGTTGAGGAAATTCCCAAACCACATTGTAGTAGAGTACCAGAAACTCAAAAAACCCAGCAGTCAATATAGTATTCATGTTGCAAGTAGCAATTTAAGTTCAGCAAAACAGTATCTGTCACATAAAAGTAGTGTTATTAATTTGAGTCACATTTATTGATTTTGTAGGCTTTAAAATATATACATTTTAAAATTTATATAACTAATGTAAGCATAAGGAGTTTATCGTATTTTCATTTTAGTACATGTAGGTTCAAATAATAATACAATTCTTCAAATAATTTCCACATTATTTAAGTTATTCTGTTAAGTGAATCTATACATTATTTAAATTTGAAAAGCACTGACTTGTTTATATTTACTAAGAGATCTGATCAGGTCAGTTTGCTACGGTCCAGGATGGAATGCCACCCAATCTGTGGCACTCACCAAGTATTCATTAATTTAGAAGAAAGTACTTTTCTCTTTCATCAATTTTAATTCACCAACTTAATTATCAAATAATATAGTAAACAGCTTCATTGTCTTCAACACTGGAATTTCTTTATCCCGACTTCTGCTTGTTGGGTGCACTCATCTATATATAACTTATGCCTCCCCTAAACTCAGAGAATAAGTAGGACAAAACTGGGGGTGGGATGTTTTCATTTCCTTTTGTTGCCATAACACCTTATCACAAATTTAGCAGCTTAAAAACAACATAAGTTTGCTATTTTATATTTCTGGAGGTCAGAAATCCAAAACGAATTTCTTGGATCTAAAATCAGTGTCGCAGGATTGCATCCCTCTGGAGGCTCTAGAGTAGAATCTGTTTCCTTGCCTTTCCCAGCTTCTAGAAGCTTCCTGACCTATGCTGAGGTCATCAAATCTCCTTTTCTGCCTCCAACCGTACTGCCTTCCTCCCTCATTTATAAAGACCCTTATGAGGCTGAGTGCAATGGCTCACGCTTATAATCCCAGCACTTTGGGAGGCCAAGGTGGGTGGATCATGAGGTCAGGAGTTCGAGACCAGCCTAGCCAACACATTGAAACCTGGTCTCTACTAAATATACAAAAACTAGCTGGATGTGGTGGCAGGCGCCTGTAATCCCAGCTACTCGGGAGGCTGAGGGAGGAGAATTGCATGAACCCGGGAGGTTGCAGTGAGCTGAGATTGCACCACTGCACTTCAGCCTGAGTGACAGAGCGAGACTCTGTCTCAATAAATAAATAAATAAATACCCTTATGATTACATTGAGCCCACTCAGATAGTTCAAGATAACCTCCCTACCTCAGGATCCTTACTCACATCTGTAAAGTCTCTTTTATCATGTAATGAAACATATTCACAGGTTCCAGGGAGTAGGACATGGAGATCTTTTGGGTGGCATTATTCTGCCTCCCACAAGGAATGCCACTATGCCTAGCCTGTCCCCAGAGCAGAAACTGATGGAGGAATCTGCTTTGGAAGTATGGGAACACAAGCTCCAGAAAGAAAAATAAAAGGCGAATGGATGTAAATTAATAGAGAGGCATTTTATGGTGAATCAGAAAAAAATTTCTTTTTCTGAGGAGGATCAAGGAGCACGTTGAGGATTTACAAAGTGTGGGAAAGCTACCAACTAAGGAAGAAAAAGCAGACTGCTTCCCTGAGGGTTTGTTTGAGATGGGAACAGTTACCTGGGAAAGACTGTGCTCCAAGGTCACACCAATTACCACGTGCATGAAGTATACTCAGTTCAGCTCCAAAATCGCCATCTACATGTTTATTTCAAACTTTTCAAACAAACCAAACAATGACATCAGAATTAAAATGGTTCCACCACCTCCCTGTTCTTATGCCATTGTTTTTCTTTTTCCATGATTCCTATAAGAAACCTGACACTAATTAAGCTAGCGCAAGAAGAAGATGAATCATCCACCACACTGGAGATAAACCAAGAAGTAAGAAAAACTGATCTCTACCCAAAAAGGACAACAATGGTGAAAGACTGCATTTGCAAAGGGGGTGATACACTCAGAGTTTAAATTTCCGAAAGGACAAACAAAACATGGAGAGTCTGATGAGATCTTCCAGCTGCTTCTCTCTGCTAAAATATTTCCCCTGGCGACAGCTAGGGAAGCTTGGGTGTATTTTCCCCTTGCTGTGTCATACGATGTTCCTTTCCCTACCCCCACCTCCTCCAGACTGCTGCCTCCATCAGTGCCTGTGGCATGTGTGTGTGTGTGCGCGCGTGTGTGTATGTGTGTGTGTGTATTGGGTTTCTCTCTCTCTTGTAAGAACACAGCCAGCCCGCCCTCTCCTGCTGTTGCTGCAGCTCTGACTTGCTTTTTCCTGCCTCTTTCCTCTCCTCTCTCTTCTTGCTTAGCTTCTTGCCTTCTGGTAAGTATGACAAACACTCCCCCAAGTCCTGTGAGAAGATGTAGGGTGCGGTTTGCGGTGTTCGAAACTTGCAACTTTGAGATTGCCGGTGAACTGTTGGAGAACTTTTCATTGT
Source organism: Symphalangus syndactylus (assembly GCF_028878055.3). Classification (NCBI taxonomy): domain Eukaryota; kingdom Metazoa; phylum Chordata; class Mammalia; order Primates; family Hylobatidae; genus Symphalangus; species Symphalangus syndactylus. Next base: position 117,126,593 of record NC_072424.2, on the reverse strand, counting down.
TGTATTTATAAATAAAATGTGTTGCTTAGGGAGGGATGTGTCTGTGATAGTCATCTGGAATAGCCAACACAAGTGAAAAGTTCTCTCCCTAGGGAGGGGAAAATAAGGCAATAAAGTTTATATAAGATAAAAGTTAGAAATAATTTCTTTGCCACATAATATAAAATGGATGATTGAAAAGTAACAAAGTTCTCTGACTTTGTTTTTTTCCTTCTTGTTAACTTGTCTTGAGGCTACTTTTAGGAATTTAATTGTCCTGGGCTTTATAATGACTGTTCTGTTTTAAAGTAAATGTGGAATAGGAGTTTAAGGAATAGCTATGGAATTAAGAATTTAAAAAATCAATGATTGTGGCATCTCATAAGGAATAAATCAAATACAAACAGCCACTTGCATTTAGACTAACCGAAGTAAAACTCCTATGGACAGCTTATCTTAAATTAATTATTTTGAAGTTCATTTTACTTGAGATTTTATTTCATCCTAAAATAGTCTCCCCGACTTTAAAAACCCACGTATGGATTTAAGCCAGTAAATGTTTACTGTTTTCAATTTGACTGAAAAAGTATTCTCTTGATTTTCAAGGATGAAGTGCTAAATGGCATGACTCATTTTAGAATAGCTTAAAATAACTTCTGGATGGACAGCAGGTGCTGTGTGTCTTTCTCCGTGTTCAGGGGAGGCCTAAGTTATATATAGATGGGTGCAATCAACAAGTGAGGTCAGGATAAAGAAATCCCAGTGATGAAAATAATGAAACTGCTGCATTATTTGATAATCAAGTTGGTGAATTCAAATCAGTGAAAGAAATAAAGTACTTCCTCTAAGTTATGAGCGTTTGGTGAGCATCACAAGTCGGTGGCAATGTCTGTGTGTTGAATTTTCTGTTCTTGTTGGTGTCCGAGCATTCGATTGACATCTACTGCCCTGAGAACAGGAAAAGGAAGCTGTGCAGTTGTAGAACAGTATGATTTTGTTTTCACTTTCATGTTACCACAACAGCAAAACCTGCGAATTATGAGGATCTTGCCGTATTTTTATGCTGCTATTTAGCAGCATCACTGTTAAATATTATTTACAAATAAAATACACCGTAACTTACAGGCCTAAACCAAATCTATTGCAACCCTTGAAGTGGTAATAGTCAGAAACCCTGGAATCTCTGACTCAGTTCCATCTCTCACCCTTTCCTAAGCGCCCTTATTATTGCTGAATTATTTCTTGAGTTGGTCTCCTCCTTGTTTATGAAACATTGCTACTTCTTAAAAATCATTGTTTTTCTAGAGCTTCCTGACTTAGAAGAGAAAGTTGTAATCTGTTTTTCTCTTTTAAAAAATTGGTTTATATATTGGAATAAAAGAGTATTATAGAAATTTAAGGAATTGTTGTTATAAGCATCATCATGCTTTTGTTTTGCTTTGTTTTGTTTTTTGAGACGAAGTCTTGCTCTGTCACCCAGGCTGGAGTGCAGTGGCGCAATCTTGGCTCACTACAACCTCCGCCTCCCAAGTTCAAGCAATTCTCATACCTCAGCCTCCCAAGTAGCTGGGACTACCGGTGCCCGCCACCACACCCAGCTAATTTTTGTATTTTTAGTAGAGACAGGGTTTCACCATGTTGGCCAGGCTGGTCTCCTGGCCTCAAGTGATCCACCCGCCTCGGCTTCCTAAAGTGCTGGAATTACAGACATGAGCCACAGCACCTGGCCCGTGTTTCCATACTACTTGGTTTATTTATTTATACCTTCCCTCATTCCCTGTCTTAATCTAAAAATGATGCCAGTTTAAGCCTCAAAAAAAGCATTCGTGTTGCTTATCTGAAAGAGAAAATGCCAGAAAAGTGAGAAATGTCTCCTCTATCTGGTGTAATAATGAATTTACATCAAAATATTCATACTAAGCAAAATATTGATTTATGGATCAAATAGAGCTTACAGATGTTATTGTTATGAGTCATTCAAATAAATTCAATGGCTCTTCTATTAAATATTTTAACTGAAAGAAAACTAATGCCACTTTAGATTTAAACATTTTAAATATATACAGTCATGTACCCCCAGTGATTGTTAATCTACATAGAATTATACAGGAAAATGATAACACAAACTGACGAGTGTAAGCAAAATGACAAATACGGCCACAAAAAAAAAGCATGAATTACTTTCTTAATGTGAATAATAAGGAATACTACTGAAAATTGAAGATCAAAAGCAAAAATATGCCAGTAGCGTGACTTGATTTGGAAAAACAACTTTCCACTGTCCCTACTTTAATAATTGTAATGTAGCAGGACAAGCCACAGACAAAACCCTTCAGACACCAAGTTAAAGAAGGAAGCGGTTTAATTGGCCGGGAGCGTCAGCAAGACTCATGTGTCAAGAGTCGAGCTTCCCGAGTGAGCAATTCTTATCCCTTTTAAGGGCTCACAACTCTAAGGGGGTGCACGTGAGAGGGTCGTGACTGATTGAGCAAGAAGCGGGTATGTGACTGGGGGCTGCATGCACTGGTAATTAGATCGGAACAAAACAGGATAGGGATTTTCACCGTGCTTTTCTATACAATGTCTGTAATCTATAGATAACATAACCAAATTAATCTATAGGTTATAATTATCTAATAATCTATAGATAACATAATTAGGTCAGGGGTCGATCTTTAACTACCAGGCCCAGGGCGTGGCATCAGGCTATCTGCCTGTGGATTTCATTTCTGCCTTTTAGTTTTTACTTCTTTGGAGGCAGAAATTGGGCATAAGACGATATGAGGGGTGGTCTCCTCCCTTAGTAACATCAATGGTTTGTGAAAGGACATTCACTCTATGTTAGAGACCATAATTAGTTGGTATTCACTTGGGGGATATCCTTACCATTGAAACGTAGCATTGATATGTAGCAACTAGGTTAGCTATATAAAGCCTAACTGTGCTTACCACTAGATACTACTCCCAAGATGGAGGCTAATCACTCTGAACAGCTCTCAGCGGAAAGACAGTCAACACCTCCAGGTGACAGTTCATCATTACCCAGTCACAATGACCTGGAGAAGGAAGATGGCCAGGATTCTTCAACCCCAGTCCAGCCACCAGAGAAAGAGGCAAGTGTGCACCCCGATATCTCTGAAGAGCTGAATCGACAGCTGGAAGACATCATTAACACTTATGGGTCTGCTGCCAGCACAGCAGGGAAAGAGGGCTCCGCCAGGGCCAGTGAGCAGCCTGAGAATGCAGAATCACCTGACAACGAGGATGGGAACTGTGAGGAAACAACTGAAGAGGCTGGAAGAGAACCCGTTGCTTCTGGAGAGCCATCCACTGTGAAGGAGCCCATCAGCAATAAAGAGCAAAAATTGGAAAAGAAAATCCTAAAAGGATTAGGCAAGTAGTTATGTTCAAATATGTGACTTTTCTGTATGGTATTCCTAAAAAAAGGGGCACTTCTTCCAACCTTCACTAAAAGCCACATCTAATATTTGGATGACTGTAGTAGCCTCCTGTATTTTCCCTTGCTGTATTTGTCCCCAGCCCTTACCCCTCAATGGAGCTCAGATGAACTTTTCAGTGTGTTACCCATTGACCCTTTGTTCCATGGCCTCCTACTGCTCCAAAATCTTTAACATGTTCTCTAAGATCCTAATGATCTAACTCCAACCAGTCCCAGTTTTATCTCAGATTACTCTACCCTACAACATCACCTTCCTGAACACTCTGTCTCTATTACCACTGCCACCGCTACTGCCTAATAGCTAGTCATTCTGATCTTGTCTTTCAGGCCTTTGAACATGCTATGCTCCATCGCCCACAAAGCCTGTGTACATCCTAGTTTCTTTACCTAGAAATCTGTACCTATCTTCAAGTGCCCAATGAGTGTTTATTAATGCCTAGTCTTTGTAAGGCACTGTGCTAGGTGCACAAAGATAAATAAGTCATGGTCTTTTGGTCAAGGAGCTGTAAGTATAGAGAAACAGAAGACATGTAAATTAATTATGTAGAAGAAGTGCAAAAACGGGAAAAGGAAAATTTTTTAGAACATGGGAGATTGGTAACACCAACGATGGCTGTGAGAAAAGGGTGAGAATGTTAATTTTTTTAACTATGAGTGAAAGCATGTTACTGTACATAGGAAAGTCCCTCTGCTTGCTATTCCTGGTGCAAACACTCACTACGAATACCCCCTCCTATGTGATACTTTCCCTGACATGCCCAGGTAGAGTTAGCATCACCTTCCTTAGTTTTCCATTACATTTTCTGCAGCAATCGTTTGTTTATATACCCATCTCCCATGCTAGATGGAGAATCTATCAAGGGCAGAGACCACATCTTATTTGTTTCTGGAAGACTGTGTGGTAGAGTAAAAGATCATGAGCATTGGAGTCAGAACTGGGTTCAAACTCCAGTAACCAGATTATCTGTAAATCCAAAAATATCCCTATACTGGAGTAGAATATTTTTCTGCAGTGAGCAGGTATATACAAACCTACCCACAAAGACCAAGGGACCTGAAGGCCAAAAACAGAGGCTGACAAATCCACTTTCTCAGAAAGAAATATTTAATAGGGGCTTACAAACAGTAGTGCTGTTTTGGGCAGCAGTGAGACAGTGAATCCCTGCACCCACTCTCCAGTAAGTGTCCTTTACCTAGCAAGCTTTTAGGTAAAGTCATGTGCAGCTGGTCACATCTCAGACTTTCTTGCCAAAAGTCATGACCACTGGGAACGTTAGATAAGCATCTTTCTGAGGGATTGTCTATGTGACAAGCATTGTTTAAAGACCTTGCTGCAGAACAGCGGTCAACCTTTTTGGCACCAGGGAAGACAGTTTTTCCATGGACTGGGGAGGGGTAGTTTCGGGATGATTCAAGTGCATTACATTTATTGTGCACTTTATTTCTATTATTATTACATTGTAATATATAATGAAATGATTATACAACTCACCGTAATGTAGAATCAGTGGGAGCCCTGAGCTTGTTTTCCTGCAACTAGACGGTCCCATCTGGGGGTGATAGGAGACAGTGACAGATCATCAGGCATTAGATTCTCACAGGGAGCATGCAACCTACATCCCTTGCATGTGCAGTTCACAATAGGGTTCGTGCTCCTATGAGAATCTAATGCCACCGCTGATCTGACAGGAGGTGGAGCTCAGGTGGTAATGTGAGTGATGGGGAGCAGCTGCAAATACAGATGAAGTTTTGCTCTGTCGCCTGCCACTCATCTCCTGCTGTGCAGCCCAGTTCCTAACAGGCCACGGACTGGTACCAGTCCGTGGCCTGGGGGTTGGACATATCTGCTGCAGAACACCTTGGTATGGAGGAGTCAAACATTGGTCATCGTGGCAGGTTTGCTTTAAGACGGCATCACTCTTGCCATGCAACGGGCTGTTTTCCTACAGATATAGCTATGATGCTAAAACCCATTGCTACAGTGCTTTCAAGAAGGGCCAAATGATACATTCAGATAGCATACTTGATGCAACTAGTATAAAATTAAAAGAACCCAGGTAATAACTTTTAAGTATCTTCAAGTTCCAAAGTGCAGGGTTGGAATCACTCTAGTGTCTTGGAACATGGAAAAACATAATAAAATTGCTCTGTGTTACAGAGCAATTTTTTCTTCTCTGACCAAACATCTCAAATGTGTCCCTTTGCAAAGTTGGTCATTATTCAAGTTTCTGTAAGAAAATATACAATATCTCATTCCAGAGGTAAGCAACTTCAAGTGTTCCTAACCAGAAAAGTTATTTTTCAATCACCCTAAAACTTTTACATAGGAATTGGTGTGTGTGTGTGTGTGTGTGTGTGTGTGTGTGTGTTGTGTGTGTGTTGAGGGGAAAGATATGAAGAAAGTAGGGATAAAGTTAAAATAACCAATTTGGGTTTCTACTTTCTTCCACGAGTTATTTTGTAATCTGCATGAACCTTACAATTACCAAATAATCAGGATGATGTTTTAAAAAATTCCAACTCCCTAATTCTGCTGCTATTTACAAATTACCAAATTCCACCTGACTGTGTTTGACCAAAATCAATGCTTGTGGATTAGAGTATCTAGGTGTGTCCACTTTAATTGAGTGTGTGTGGGCTCATGACCTTTCTGTGCCTTCCCACTCACCATCATTAGCATAGTATTGTAAACACTGTGCTATTTAACAGCTACATTATGCATGAAAACAACATTTTTAGGCTAACCGCAACTTGTAACCACCATTTTAAACTTTCAGTTGTTTGCAAGTAGCTTTGGCAGCCTTCTTAGCTACTTTTCAGTTAAGTGGTACTGTGCCATTGTCTAGACTAATGGTTTTCCAACTTAACTGTTTATTAGAATCAATTGCAAAATTTGTGAAAAATGCTGCTCCTGAGCCCCCACACACAGATATTTGGAGTTTGTAGGCCTGGAGTGAACCTGATCTTGTCTCTCAGTTCTTTGAACATGCTATACTCTATCTCCCACAAGGCCTGTGCACATTCTAGTTTCTTTGCCTAGAAATTTCTACCTATCCTCAAATCCCCAATGAGTACTTATTTATTTATTTTTATTTATTTACTTTTTTTCTTTGAGACAGAGTCTCACTCTGTTGCCAGGCTGGAGTGCAGTGGCGCAATTTCGGCTCACTACAACCTCCGACTCCCTAGTTCAAGCGATTCTCCTGCCTCAGCCTCTCGAGTAGCTGGGATTACAGGCATGAGCCACCATGCCCAGCTAATTTTGGTATTTTTAGTAGAGACGGGATTTCACTGGGTTGGCCAGGATGGTCTTGATCTCCTGACCTCGTGATCCACCTGCCTCGGGCTCCCAAAGTACTGGGATTACAGGCGTGAGCCACCGCGCCTGGCCCACAATGAGTATTTATTAATGCCTAGTCTTTATGACGCACTGTGCTACATGCACAAAGATAAATAAGTCATGGCCTTTAGTCAAGGATCTCTAGGTAGAGAGGAAAAAGAAGACACATAAGCTAATTGTCATATAGTATAAGTGCAAGACCAGGAACAGGAAAATTTTTAGGAGAGCATGGGAGATGTTCACCCTGGGTAATTTTGACACAAACAGATTGTGGAAGCAATGGTTCTGATTCTTCAGAAAGTGTTTTCTCCACTTTTGGAGAAAATATAAACATCTGGCTGTGGTCTCCTTTTATAACCTATTTGGACCTCTTAGAGAATTTTAATAAGTCATTCAACCCATATCTGAAGACATATTCTTAGATTTTGCTTATGTACTTGATCAAAGATGTCTTTAATCATTGCATTTATTAGATGCTATTTGCTTTATTGGTACATTTGAGATGCTAAAATGTTTTGACTCTCTACTACAACATTTTCCAAAGTGTGTCTACTTTGGGATGCTTGAGATTTCACAAAGTTAAACAGTTTCTTTACTGCCAGAATTCTCTGACCTTTACTGTATACACAATGAAGATCTAAAATAGTGATGAGCATAGTTTCCATCATTTCCAAAACTTATTGACTGATTGGATCAATGAGAGACTTTTTTTTTTTTTTTTTGAGACGGAGTTTCGCTCTTGTTGCCCAGGCTGGAGTGCAATGGTGCGATCTCAGCTCACAGCAACCTCCACCCTCCGGGTTCAAGCAATTCTCCTGCCTCAGCCTCCCAAGTAGCTGGGATTACAGGCATGTGCCACTACTCCCGGCTAATTTTGTATTTTTAATAGAGACAGGATTTCTCCATGTTGGTCAGGCTGGTCTCGAACTCCCGACCTCAGGTGATCTGCCTGCCTCGGCCTCCCAAAGTGCTGGGATTACAGGCATGAAACACCGTGCCTGGCCAAGAGCCTTTTTTTTTTTTTTTTTTTTTTTTTTACAGAACACCTTGAATATTTGGGAAATGTCTCTACAACCTAAGCACCCAGGACTTATTTTTCCTTTTGAGGCTGCACATTCTCCTACAATAAACACAGTACTTACTGGAGCAGTTGGGGGAATATTTAAAAATCTCTCTTGTGGGTAAAGTCACTTTCCCCTTGGCATCTGAAATAAAAGAAATGAAAACGGATTTCCCATTATGCAGCACCATGCCACGTTCACATCTGAAGTATCCCCTTTGTTCTCCTACTCGCATCCTCCAGGCTCAGAGGTATCTCTCATTTATCACTTCTTTGACATTATGTGGGCTGGGAGAAAAACAAAGCTCATTCACAGGGCTATTCTGAGCTCAGAATCCATCTAGGCAACCTACTAATTTTATAGACAGGGAAATTGAAGCCTAGGGAGTTTCAGAGTCCGCCAAAAAATGTTACTCATCTAGTTGATGTGATTGCGAGATTAGTCATAAAGCAAGGGATGGACCTTGTGTCACTGACATCGCAGGACCAAAGTGGTACAGAAGCAAGCATCATATTGGTTAAGGAGCATTTATTGCAGCTCAGTTAATGAATTTTGTCTTTCTAGTTACAAGTGAGCTTCAGTGGTACCTTCTGGGAGGCTCCTGACTAGGATATCAGTATTCTGAAATGTCTTCAGACATCCATTTACATAGTCTTCCTTTATTTTTTGAGACGAAGTCTCACTCTGTCGCCCAGGCTGGAGTACAGTGGTGCGATCTCAGCTCACTGCAACCTCCACCTCCCAGGTTCAAGCGATTCTCCTGCCTCAGTCTCCCATGTAGCTAGGATTACAGCCACGTGCCACCATGCATGGCTAATTTTTATATTTTTAGTAGAGACGGGGTTTCACTATGTTGGCCAGACTCGTCTCAAACTCCTGACCTCAAGTGATCTGCCCACCTCACCCTCCCAAAGTGCTGGGATTGCAGACGTGAGCCACTGTGCCCGGCCCCTAGTCTTCCTTTGAACCATCCAGTCACTCTCCCAGATAGTTTGTTTCATAGGTTTTAGCTGGATTTCTAGTTTCTCTGAGAGAGTAATAACCTGCTGCTTTGATATTTTCTGAAGGAGATGGTATTTTCTGAAGGAGACTAAATTTTCTGAAGGAGATAAGAAGACCAGAGGAATTCAAGGGAAAGAGGAATAAGCAGAGACAAAGCTTGACAAGTAGATTCATAGAGAAGCTAGAACCTAGACCAGACCTTGATAGGGAGGAGAGTTTACAGAAGCAGATGGGAGAGAAAAGCCTTGAGGAAAATTATTAGTACTCTCTTCTGACCAAGGTAGGGAGTGGATGGATGAATATTTTACTGTTTTTTCTAATATTTTTATTTTTGTTATTGGTAATAGTGTATACACATCATCACCATTGACCTAATGAGAACTCCAGATCCACTCTTCTACTGAGCGAGAGGCCAAAGTTGCCCTACAAATATGACAAGGCCCCTGAAAGATAAGAGATAGAAAACGTCAGCCAAAGGGAACAACATCTGACAAGAAAACACAGGCTAGGTGGTATTTTTGAAACTGATAGAGGACTTAAAACCAAATGAAACAAGCAAATGAAAGCCCTGACAATGAGTGGTGACAGTGAGGAGTAAAAGAACCTTTGTAAATTTAAAAAGTGGACCATAATAGTCTAAGATAACAAATATGCCATCCAAACAATGTTGCTTTTGTTTTGTTATCTAAATCGAGCTAAAAATGGTGAAAGCTATTTTAGTTGTGAAATGACCAAATCTTAAAGATTGAACTCAGAATCCATTTAGTCAAGCCACTAATTTTATAGACAGGGAAATTAAAGCCAGAGAGTTTGAGAGTCCACAAAAAAAAAAAAAAAAATCACTCAACTAGTTGGTGGCAGAGTCAGTTCTGGAACCCAGGTCTCCTATCCTTAGTCCAGTGTGAATTTAATAATACTTTCCTTCCTATCCCCTGCATACATGAATTTTACTTCCCTTAAAAGATATCTATAGATGCTCAGGAATTATTTATCTCATGCTTATTTTTAGAAATCATATCATAGTAAAAGAAAAACAAAACTAACAGTGAAATATGAATCTAGGTCTAACATTTGAAAGAGGGACATTCACAGTCTTTTCTGGCTTTAAGTTTCTGCCACAATTCATGGAAATCAGGAAGGTGGTTAGAAAGGTACACAAGTATGTATTCATAATCAAATTTAACCTCAAAGTTCTAAAAAAAAAATTTGGAAGAGAAAAGGCATACTTTTGTTTTTGAGAGATGGAGTCTCGCTCTGTCCCCCAGGCTGGAGTGGAATGGCCAATCTCAGCTCACTGCAACCTCTGCCTCTCAGGTTCAAGCAAGTCTCCTGCCTCAGTTTCCCAAGTAGCTGGGACTACAGACGTGGGCCACCACGCCCAGCTAATTTTTAGAATTTTTAGTAGAGACAGGGTTTTACTATATATTGGCCAGGCTGGTTCTCCTGACCTCTGGTGATCTGCCCGCCTTGACCTCCCAAAGTGCTAGGATAACAGGTGTGAGCCACCACGCCCGGCCAGAAAAGGCATAGTTTTGATCACATTAAGTCTCCATAAGTTGTCACCAAACTTAGTATAAACAATCATTACTATGCTAAAAGTTTCAGAAAAATCCTGGTCCACATTTCTGCAGCTGGCTTAGTTGCCTTTAATTTCAGGTTTTTTGTTTCTTTCTTTTTTTCTTTTTTCTTTTTTTTAGAGTCTTGCTCTGTTGCCAGGCTGGAGTGCAGTGGCACAGTCTCAGCTCACTGTAGCTTCTGCCTCCCTGGTTCAAGCAATTCTCCTGCCTCAGCCTCTCGAGTAGCTGGGATTATAGGCACATGCCACAACACCAGCTAATTTTTGTATTTTTAGTAGAGGCGGGGTTTCACCATGTTGGCCAGGATGGTCTCGATCTCCTGACCTCGTGATCTGCCCGCCTTGGCCTCCCAAAGTGCTGGAATTACAAGCATGAGCCACCGCGCCCGGCCAGTTTTTTTGTTTCTTTGATGTAAAAATAATTTCTCCATCTTCCAATAAAACTGTGCCAGTGACCACAGCCTTATGCGACAGTGCTGTGTCTGCTGCACCAGTGGTTCCACTTTCATGTAGGCTTCCTACCATGCTGAGCATTTCGCAGTGTGGTGGCTACATGCTCACATGCCTTCCTAGCTTTCATGAGGAAGAAATGAAGCTTGCTTTGGAAGGACACATTAGGGAGAAGGCAGGTGATTCCTTCCTGATAAAGCGTCCCTGAATAAAGTCAGTTTTTCCTCTTGTGTTTGACACTGTCACCAAATGACCCCATTTCCATGGAGATGTAATGATAGCCTTTTGTAGATGATGAGCAAGTCTCTGTCTACTCCCCTCCTCCATGATTACTTCATACAGCACCCTAGTCCAACAACACCAATGGAAGTTTAAAAACTGAGGTCAGTGATGTTGTAATTTATGAATTCTGCACATGCCCATCTCTAGTTTCCTGGATTTTTTTTTTTTAATTAATCTCCAGTTTTAGCGCTTTTCCTGTGAGACTTACAAATAGAAATTCTGTTTTCCTGGATTTTTTGTTGAAGGGAGGAATAATTTTTGAAGGCATATTGATGCACCTTTTTTTTTTTTTTTTGAGATGGAGTCTCACTCTGTCACCTAGGCTGGAGGTGCAGTGGCACGATCTCGGCTCACTGCAAGCTCCGCTTCCCAGGTTCACGCCATTCTCCTGTCTCAGCCTCCCGAGTAGCTGGGACTACAGGCGCCCACCACCGCGCCTGGCTAATTTTTTGTATTTTTAGTAGAGACAGAGTTTCACCGTGTTAGCCAGGAAGGTCTCGATCTCCTGACCTCGTGATCCGCCCACCTCGGCCTCCCAAAGTGCTAGGATTACAGGCGTGAGCCACCACTCCCGGCCGATGCACCCGGATGTTAACCTTCTATACAAAACAACAGACTAGAGCAGAAACAGACCTCAGTGTGTGTGAAGATTAAAAAACAAAACAAAACCAAAAAGAAACCTCTTCTCACAGTTACAGAAAATAAAACCAAAAGGGAGAAGATATTTAATGTGGGAAGAAACAAGAACCTTTGAACTCACTCATTTCTATCCCTCCCAAACAAGACATGTAATGGTTTTACATGTCAGTACACACACTGAGAGGTATCCCAGGATACATAAAACATCACAGGTGAGAGTAAGACCTGTTTTTCCTCTAGTTGGTCACAAAAAAATTGTTTTCATGACAGTGTTTATTTGATTCACATGATACGAGTTTGAGCTATAGTTGGCTTTGATTTTTTTGTTTGTTTGTTTTTTGCAGTGGAGTGCAGTGGTGCAATCTCAGCTCACTGCAATCTCCACCTCCTGGGTTCAAGCGATTCCCCTGCCTCAGCCTCCCGAGTAGCTGGGACTACAGGCGTGTATCACCATGCCTAGCTAAGTTTTTGTATTTTAGTAGAGATGGGGTTTCACCATGTTGGCCAGGATGGTCTTGATCTCCTGACCTCATGATCCGCCTGCCTCAGCCTCCCAAAGTGTTGGGATTACAGGCGTGAGCCACCGCGCCTGGCCAGCTTTGTTTTATTCTATTATTATCATCATTTACTGAGCACTTGCCATGGGCCAAACACTGTGTTGCATCCTGGGCCAAGAATGATCAACAGTACAGTCCCTTGACTTTAATAGATGACACTCTAACTTGGGACTGTAGTCTTCATGTGGGCACCTTCCCTGGACTGAAGACAAGGGTGAAGGGATGGCCTGACCAATGCAAATCCATCCCTGTCACTAGAGGGATAACCCAAAGCACATGCCTGGCAGGGGCGAGGCGTCAGTGATTATTAGCTGCAAATGCCACAGGCCATAATTGGAGAGCTGGGAGGGACCCTACTCACACCCACCTTCCCCTGTTTTAGGCTAATCTGAACTGACTCACTAGGCAAAGATAGACAAAACTAACTGTTGGGAATGAGGTCATTTTAAAAAAAAGTTTCCTTCTATTTCTATAGGTTTCTCTAGCATCAGAATTCTACATGAGAGTGGAGTGACTTAGAACAAGTAGGCTAGCCTTGGATTCAAGCCTTCGCTCTGCCAGCACTAATCATGTAACTTTGGACTTTTCTGGGCCTTAAATACTAAAATCCATAAAATTAACCTGTTAGTCTGGATGCTCTTTGAAATTCCTTCTAGACCCAAAATTCCTTGGTTCCATGTAAAGCTGCCAGGTTTAGCAAAGGAAAATACAGGATGTCTAGAAAAATTAGAATTTCAGGTAAACAACGAATCATTTTTTAGTACAAATATGCCCCATGTCCTATATTTCATCTGACAATCTTAATTTCATGACATATATGCCTCTCCAAGATGAAAGCAAGTACTCTAGCCAAGGGGAAATGTCTGTTCTTGGGGGAAAGGTTGTCAAAGTTGTTAATTTTCTTAAGCAGGTTTATATCAGGAAGTGTGGGCTTTGTTGTGTGGCTTGACCACCCTACTCTGATTAAACAGAGTGGTTTTCATAGATAGGTAGGGATGGGAAAAATGCCCCACCTTTTTATGATTATTTAACAGGGTTAATCTTTTTTTTTTTAGTGTAGCATAAACTCCAACTGGAAACAAAATGAAACTGCCAACGGATATTAAGGCCCTAGGCGGGGGAAAGGAAGGCCAGAGAAGGCTGCGTCCATTATCACAGAGACACAAAAAGACTTGTGGAAAGGCTCTCCATGTCTTCGCTTGGTTTTCTTTCTATAATGAGTTTATTCTATTTGGTAGGAAATAGGATCAGAGTTATTCCCACTCCAACGCCAGGGAATGGGTTTATGTACAAAAAAGAGAAACTTGGTTCCCCCTGAAAGAGGGAAAAGAAGTACCAAAAGAACAAAAAACACGGGAAAAAATGGGCAGGCTACTTCATCAAGCTTCTCTGCTTTTGGCTGGAATCCTAGCAACTCTGTGTTCCTGTTTCATACTAGTCGGAAATTTTGATTGGCTGTTTTGCTTCCTTTTTGCTAATTCAAGTGGGAAAACGGGTGACGTATTCTTTCAGAAAGTATTTTTGATGTATTAAATCTTTTGATTCTGAAGAATACAGAGAGGAGAAATAAGAACGGATTCGTGTGATGAAAACTGGGAGACTTCTGTTATAGCAAACATTTATTGAGAGTCTGCCATGAACCTCACACCGTACCACACATTCACAAACTTCCCAACTAACGTTCACTCTGTAAGGTAGGTGTCATCATTTCTATAGGAAAGAAAATTACATCTGATAAGATGAATGGCTTAGCCAAGGTTAGGAATAATTAGCAAGTGGTCAATCTGAGACTCCAGCCCTTATCACCTGACTGTAAATTCAACACTTATTTTTTTCATGTCTTTTTTTTTTAAGGCAAAGAAGCCAACCTGCTAATGCAAAATCTGAACAAGTTGCAAACACCTGAAGAAAAGTTTGATTTTTTATTCAAGAAGTATGCTGAATTGGTAAGATCTTGGATTAGCTTCTTTTCTCAGAACGATTAGTGAGCCCAGTGCCTCTAGCTTCAAGGAACAACAAACACCTGCCAATCTGAGAATGAATTGTAAACAGCAACATCTGAGGTCTGTGCGCTAACCCTGCAGATTATGAGACCCGCAGCTAAGGTGTGGCATTCTCTCTAGTAAAGCTAGGCAGTGGCCTTCTCCTTTATTTCTGCTTCTTAAAAAATTCTTTTGAAGGAATGCCCATCAGAATCTCTATCTGTTCCATTTGGTTATCTAAATCAGGGAATGAAAATAACCCATATCACCCAATCCCAGTGACATAGGTACCTCTCCCTGAAATGCATTGTGACCAGAATCACTAGGTTAATTCTCACATGTTAGCACCTCACTAGCTCCTTTTGATTGTGTTGGTGTCATGTTGAGAAAAAGGTAAAATAAATCTTACCATACATTAAAAGTTCATACTAATAGTAGTGAAGTTAGATGGAGCAAACAATTGAACTTATTTTTATAGAAGTTACTGAGAATAATCTTTCTTTTGTACATATATGCATTTTTAGGTATATTGACATAGTTTGGGAAACTTTATTAAAGTCATTCAGTTGCCTGAGATTTTAATATTGGACTTGGCATTTATATATGTGCATCAACTCTGTTGGATACCGGAATACTATAGGAGTGGATGAGCTGTTCTAGCAACTTTCAGCATGTACTATATGGGACATATTTAAGTTATTTATAAACAAGGAAATCTATTTTATGTCGTTGTTTAGAAGAATTGCATGAAATCATGTAGTTGCAAATAAAAAGTAGTTTGAGGCAAAACAAAAATTCTTTCATTTACTTCTTTTGGAGAAACAGTGACAGGAGAATGCAACTTTAGAGACTACATATAGCATAAAATCCCTCCAGGCAGTAAGTTGAACTGCCCCCAACAGTAGATTTACCATTGCAGCTAAGGAAGCTTAAACCTCAGGACATCTCACTTGCATGGGCCCCCTTGAGGCCCGGGGCCTAATTCTCTTTAATTTTTTATTTTGAAGAGGGCCTCCAAAACTGAATAAGCTTCAGGCCCACAAACTTTTCATCCCTGTTGATGGAGTACACTTTACTAAGTGACTTGTTTTCTTTGTTTTTCACTCTGAATCTAGTCCTGTAATCTTTCTGTCCTTCTACCTAATGTGTCCTGTTATGCTGAACTACTATGCAGTAGATCCAGAAAAATTCTGAAACTCTACATGACTGGCTGTTTGCTTACCCCTGCCAACAGTATTTTTAAATTCTTTTTTAGACACACAAACTACATCATGAAGATATATAATGCTGAATACACAAACAAAAATATCTCTAATCCCTCATGTAAAATACAAACTTTGTTTTATGCATATTCTTTTCCTGTTCTACTGTGTATGAAGGTTTTTATTATAATTACAGTCATAAGGTATATATAAGTTGATATCTGGTTTTCTTACATGACAGGCATTTTTCCATATAATATATAGTCTTCACAAATATATTTTGTAAAAGTTGTGTCATATTGCATTAAGCGGCTGTATCTACTGATTCAATAATTTGAATATATTTAAATTCCTCTCACTGTTTTGCTTTACCAAATATTTCTTCATTGAACATTATCACGTATTAGCTTTGTTCTTTTTCCTTTTTTCTGATTTTAAGAAAAATTTCCAGAAATAGGATTACTAAATTAAACAAGATGAGTGCTTTCTGGTTTTTAAACTTTATGGCCATATTGCTTTCCAAAAGAGCAGTAGAAACTCACAAAGCAAGTATCAGTGTATCAATTTTCTTGCAACTTGTATTGCACTGGCTATTAACAATTTCAATACCATAAAATAAGTTAGGTGTCAAAAATAATATTTTCTCCCCAAATCTGGCCCCCACTCTCACATTTCCATGTGATTGTCACCTATCCATCCTTGCTCTTTTTAGTATTTTCCGAGTCATTTTTCCTTTACCCCTTCAATTTACCAACTCATACCAAAGCCATTCATGTTTAGTTTCCAGTGCCATGTTCTATGCTTGAGGGGACTGGGCAGCATTCTAGGCTAATACAAGAAGTGATGTATGGTGTTACATTCCCACAACAGTACACTGGGGAAGCATCACTTTTCCAGACTTAACCGATATTTTCTCCATGAGCCAGGGTTGTTCATCCTGGTCTCAGGGAACTCCCTGTGTCTACTCATCCTCCTAGCAAAGCAGTCACCCCCAATAAACAGGAGATTGTTTTTCCAGAGACCATATTCAATTCAAGCCTTACTTGCTATACTTTGGCATTTGTATCATCTCATGTAATAAACTTTCAAACCTGAGAGATCATCCTAGAAAAAATGAATAGGAGAAAATTGACCCAAAAAACTTATTACATTTCCTTTTCAGAAAAGAAAAATTATGAGGAATTTCAATTTTTTACGTGGAGACTAAAGCCTATTTCCTTGCTCACTGATTTGGATATTAATATAGAAAACGACTGAAATATAAGTGTTCACATAGAATAAATCATCGAATTCAAAGCTGTGAATCAAACTGCCACTCTAGCTCACTCATCCTTGCAGAGTCTAAATCCTGTAATATTATCTGACATTGTATTCATTAATAAATAAAGATAAGCTCATTAATAAGTAAGGACATTTCATGACTAAATTAGGAAATGGCCTGGGAGAAATATTTTTCGCATTTAATTTCCTCAATTCTTATGTAGTTAAGACAACATCAGTAATAGGATTTTAATTTAGTACTTAGCATTAATTTTACTTTTTAACTTAGTAAAAAAAGAGAAAGAAAACGAGAAATTACGGACAGAAATTCTATATGCCTATTACAATTGTACAGAAGAACTATGCTTAAGTTAAATCACAAAGCCAGCATTTGACTGAAGCTAGGCAGTAAGAACCTAGAGGGCAGGGAACGTGTATTTTTCATTGTCTTCAATGCCAAGAATCACTTGAATATTGGCTGAATTCTTTTGTTAATAATTTAAAATTTTTTAAATATAAAGGAAAGTTCTGAAGTATTATCTGGCTTAATATTAGAAACAAAATAAGCCAAGCACAGTGGCCCATGCCTGTAATCCCAGCACTCTGGGAGGCCAAGGCAGGCGGATTCCTTGAGCTCAGGAGTTCAAGACCAGCCTAGACAATACGGCAAGAACCCATCTCTACAAAAAAATTAGCTGGGCATGGTGGCACACAACTGTTGTCCCAGCTACTCAGAAGGCTGAGGCAGGAGGCTGGCTGGAGCCAGGCATTTGAGGCTTCAATGAACTATGAATGATTGTGCCACTGCACTCCAGCCTGGGTGACTGAGCAAGATGCTGTCTCTAAAAAATTAAAATTAAAAATAAAAATAAAACATTAAATGGATAATGAGCAAGCACAAATCAATTCTCTTTTCAATTTATGAAACACCTATAGGGTGTCTTCCTCCTAACACTCAGATAAAGACACATAGTGCAGAGTTCCCTAAACAGGGACAGTTTTGTTCACCAGGTGACAATAGGCATGTCTGTCTGGAGATATTTTGGGGTCTCGCAATTGGGCAGTGCTACTGGCATATAGCAGGTAGGGGCCAGGGATGGTGTTGAGCAACTTACAAGGCATAGGACAGCCCCAACAACAAAAAATTATCTGGCCCAATATGTTACTTGTGCTGGGGTTGAGAAGCCCTGACATATGGTTTAATCTTCAGAAGGTAAAGTCTAAACCAGAATGGCAATAATAATCACAATATATAAATTTATTTTCTTTTCTTTTTTTTTTTTTTTTGAGATGGAGTCTTGCTCTTGTCGCCCAGGCTGGAGTGCAATGGCACGATCTCAACTCACTGCAACTTCCGCCTCCCAGGCTCAAGCGATTCTCCTGCCTCAGCCTCCCGAGTAGCTGGGATTACAGGCGCCCGCCCCTAGGCCCGGCTAATTTTTGTATTTTTAGTAGAAATGAGGTTTCACCATGTTGGCCAGGCTGGTCTTGACTTCCTAACTTCAGGTGATCCGCCCGCCTGGGCCTCCCAAAGTGCTAGGATTACAGGCATGAGCCACCGTGCCTGGCCTACAATATATAAATTTCAAGAAAGGACAATAGTCATTTAAAATCCAAATATATGTACAAGAAATTTCATGCCTATCTAATAACTATGGTGCAAAATGAAAGGCTCACATCTATACTATGAGCAGCTTAGCATGAGAATATTTAATAACAGATTATTTATTTTCCAAGGAAGATATCTATTTCAATCAATATTTTTAGTAATATGGATCTTGTTTTTACAATGCTAATTTCCGCTAGTAGCCAGAAATTGCACATAAGTATGAAGATAGAATATCATATATACATATCCTTAGCTTTATCTGGCAAAGGGTTTAAAATGCTTATTTTAGGGTGGCAGGAGGGAGAGAGGAAAGAAATAAAATGTGAACTGAAGAAAGTGTGACAGGTGTTCATCTTGCTCAGAAAGAACAACTGCTTTTTTATTTATTATTATTGTTTTTTGAGATGGAGTCTTGCTCTGTCGCCCAGGCTGGAGTGCAGTGGCACAATATTGACTCACTGCAACCTCTATCTCCCTGGTTCAAGCAATTCTCCTGCCTCAGCCTTCCAAGTAGCTGGGATTATAGGTGTGCACCACCACGCCTGGCTAATTTTTGTATTTTTAGTAGAGATGGGGTTTCGCCATGTTGGCCAGGATGGTCTTGATCTCCTGACCTCATGATCTGCCCGCCTCAGCATCCCAAAGTGCTGGGATTACAGGCATGAGCCGCCACACCCGGCCCCAATGGCCTTTTAAAAATGGGGAAACTGAGGCATGTGTCAGGGCTCATGTGGCATCTGTATCCATTTGCATTAGGCTCTGTGAGGCACCAGAACACCTGAGGTCCAGAAGAACCAGGGCTTTTCCTTTCCGTTCACCAACAAAGTCGTTATCAGGACTAGTACTTACCTGACTTCAGCACCATCTGGACCCTAAAGGAACTGAGGCCAGTGTAGGAAATGGCACTAGACAAAGGGCTGCTGCCTGAATGTGGCCCCAGCGATGGTCAGTCTGAGATCGACACTCCTAGAGTCCACTGATCTCTCTCTGGAGGCTTCTGAGGTTGATCCCCATACTCCCCACACCAGGTCTAGAACTCCATAATAATGTTGCCAGATGTAACAAATAAAAATACAAAGTTTACGTTTCAGATAAACAACAAATAACTTTTTGGCAAAAATATGTCTCATGCAATTTTTGGAATATATTAATACTTATGCTAAATATTATTTCTTATTTATTTGAAATTTAAATTTAACTGGGTGTCCTGCATTTTACTGACAACCCTACCCTAGAACTTAAGCATCCAAGATGGAAAGTACAGTGGTAAGTTGGTTTCATGTTCCAAGGCAGTCCTGATACAGTACTTTAGTCGTGGCTGCTGGAGGAACGTGAGAAGAGTTCATCTGGGCTCAGCAGAAACCAGCAGAATGATTTATTTGTTATAAGCATAGAGCGGGTGCGGGTGGGGAGCAGCAAGGCATGTTACAGATATTTGCTATTCATGCTGTTGAATCATGCAGTAGCTATTTCTGATGCTTTGGTGAAAACCCGTCAATGCTTAGGTAGTGGAAGGGTACTTTCTCTTCTCCTTTCCCACACACAAACAATCCACACTCAGAGCCCAAAATTATAAAGAAGAGGACTTCATCTTCTGTTCACCAGGAGGCTGCATTTCTCTTCCCTATTTTTAAAAATAGCGCTAGAAGCTTGTTTCAAGGAAGAATTAGGAAAACTAAATGCAACCCAAGCAGACAGACTGTTGATCATTGCCTCAATGCAAGGCATCGTCATGAACTCTGGCGGTTTACAGATTCTGAGACATGCCTTTCTATTTTGTCTGGCTATTCAATATTGATTAGATAGACTCAGGAAAAGTATTTCTAGACCATCCAAAAGTAGATCAAAGTTAAAAGAGACTAATAAGAATGAAAAACCTATCAACGCTGTGCTCTAAAAACTATATACCTTCAAGTACTACGAAGGTGACATTTGTGAATTTCATTTACTTCCAGAGGAAGAGATAATAGCAAAAAATGTTTCCAAACAACCACAGAGTAATCTTTAGGCTTGCTTTTTTTCTATCTACTCCAAGGAGATCCCTGCCATATTCTTTCATGTTTGTATCTCCATGTGTACAGCTGGATGAACATCGTACTGAGCAAAAGAAGTTAAAGCTCCTCCAAAAGAAACAGGTACAAATTCAAAAAGAAAAGGACCAGTTACAAGGTGAACACAGCAGAGCTATCCTCGCCCGAAGCAAATTGGAGAGTCTGTGCCGGGAGCTGCAGAGACACAACAAGACTCTGAAGGTATGTCCCCACGGCTCAGAATAGCATACTTTCTTGAATGGGGCACAGAGACAGGCCTCTGCTACTCATGGCAAGAGTGTGAATTTTAGAATCAGAGAGGCTTGGGTTCAAATACTGCCTCTGCCCCTTGCTTGCTTGTGACCTTAAACAATTTTACCTCCTTGAGCTACTTTCTCCATCCGTAAAATGGAGATTAGACCAGCTTCACTGTGTGGCTGGGAAAAATTTAGATGAAGTTGAATATGTAAGGTACCCGCACAGTACCTGACACGGTGCAGGCCCTTAATAAAATGCATACCATTCCCTTTACCTTTCTATTATGTTGAGTTTGTTTATAAGATGGGCCTTAGTTCTTTTTAAAAAATACATTTGTAAAGACTCAGCATTTTTGGTGTTATAATGAATTCTGCATGACATGAGATAAATGGACACACACCAAATTGACACAATGAAGTGAGATTGAGAACCAAAATGTCAATAGTCATCTGAAAAAAAAGAAGCTATTGGAGAAAGCACTGAAGCTCTTCAGGTTTAATTATTCAATCTAAAAATAACAGACTGATCACTTCATTTGGTCTGCATGGGTTTCATTAATTACAGCGTAAGCCCTAGCAGTGTGGTTAATTTGATTACACAGAGACACTAGCTCCATTCAATATAGCAAGATGCAGAGCTCTCCAAGATGATACTGTGTGCATCCCCGATCCCCTTTCCAGTGGAAGATCCTAAAGCTTTTGACAAATAATAATTAATTAGACACCAGTGTTCCTGTGAGGTAGTTATTATTATAAGCATTTAAAAGGAGATACTTCAAGAAACAGAGTACATGAAAATCATTGTTGAATTCGTACAATTTAGTTAGGAAGAAAAATAGAAGAGAATCATGGTTCCTCATCTTCCAAATTGTTTTTTGATATTTGGGAAATGGAGAACCAGTGTGATGACGTCAAAGTCTCAAATGGCAAGTTTTAGGAGATGGGCTACTGGCATCTTGTCAACAATGGTACTGAAGACAGACACCTGGGCTGAATGGGGGCCTGAGGATGGAAGCATCGTCCTCAACTCAAGATTTGGATTCAAAGGATGCATAAATCTCTGGTGTGCCTACATAAATCCACTGTCTCTCAGTAATGTTACACAGTAAGGAGATAAAAATTAAATCAGATAGGGTGGGATCATTTCTCAACAAAGAGATACAAAGAGTAGAATGATATAGCATGGTCTTCTTGGGTAGTATTGAAAGACAGAATGTTCAGCTGGTCACAGTGGGTCACATCTGTAATCCTAGCATTTTGGAAGGCCAAGGCAGGAGGATCACTTGAGCTTGGGAATTCGAGACCAGCCTGGGCAACATTTATGATAGCGAGACGTTGTCTCCACCAAAAATCAAGAAAATTAGCTGAGTGTGGCACGATCCTGCAGTGCCAGCTACTTGGGAGGCTGAAGCAGGAGGATCATTTGAGCCCAGAAGTTAGAGCCTGCAGTAAGTTATGACTGCACCACTACACTCCAACCTGAGTGACAGAGCAATGTCTTAGAAAAAAGAGAGAGAGAGATCTTATTAATACCATCCAACTGGCTAGAGACCCTCCTCCACCAAAAAAACAAAGACAGAATGATCAAAGTAGCAGGAGACCCTGTAAGTGTGCCCATATGCCCTCAGTAATGGCTTCTCATTATGAACAATGACATTAAGTATCATTATTATGCCAGAAGTTATGCTAAGTGCTTTACATACATTATTTCATTTAATCTTCATGATAACCCAGTGAAGGTTAATATCTCCACTTTATTGATGAAGAAACTGACACTCAGCAATCCAAATCGGTTGTCCAAGATCAAGCATATTTTAAATGTCAAAATCAGAATTCAAATTCAAAATATTTTCAAATTTTCTAATTTTTTCTTCGACCCAGGGATTATTTAGAAGTATTATTTAACTTTTATAGCCTATCATACATGGTCTATCTTGATACCATATGTACTTCGAAACAATGTTTTTCAGATGTTGGGTGTAGCG
Source organism: Symphalangus syndactylus (assembly GCF_028878055.3). Classification (NCBI taxonomy): domain Eukaryota; kingdom Metazoa; phylum Chordata; class Mammalia; order Primates; family Hylobatidae; genus Symphalangus; species Symphalangus syndactylus. The sequence continues at coordinate 117,103,922 of NC_072424.2, read as the reverse complement.
TTCTATAAGTAACAATTAGCTTTAAATCATTTATGTCTTCTTTGAATTTTTTTATCTATCAATTGCTGAGAAATGAGAGTTAAAAATCTCCTCATATAATTGTGGAATTGTCTGCTTATTTTAATTATGTCAATTTCTGCTTTATGTACTTTGAAGCATTAATATTAGGCATATATACATTTATGATTATTATGTCTTCTTGATGAATTGGTGATTTTACCTTTATGAAATGTCCCTTAGTAATCTTTTTTTTTTTTTTTTTTTTTGTGAGATAGAGTCTCACTCTGTCGCCCAGGCTGGAGTGTGGTGGTGCAATCTCGGCTCACTGCAACCTCCGCCTCCCGGGTTCAAGCAATTCTCTGCCTTAGCCTCCCGAGTAGCTGGAATTACAGGCACCCGCCACCATGCCTGGCTAGTTTTTGTATTTTCAGTAGAGATGGGGTTTCACCATCTTGTCCAGGCTGGCCTTGAACTCCTGACCTTGTGATCTGCCTGCCTTGGCCTCCCAAAGTGTTGGGATTACAGGTGTGAGCCACCACGCCTGACCAGTAATAATCTTTGTCTGGATGTCTACCTTATCTGATACCAATTTAGCCACTCTAGTTTTCTTACTCTTACTGTTTGCCTGGTGTATCTCTTTTCATCCATTCACTTTCAGCCTGGGTCTTTATATTTAAAGCACATCCTTTCAAAACAGCATATAGCTAGATCTTACTTCTTTTCATTCCTACAGTATCTGCCCTTTAATTGCAGTACTAATCCGTTAACATATAATGTACTTATTGATGTGGTTTGATATATGTCTACCATTTTATTATTTGTTTATGATTTGTCACCTCTACCTTATCTTGTTCTTTTCCTGCCTTCCTTTGGATTATTTGAATATTTAAAAATTACATTTTATCTCTTGTATTTTTAAATTATGACACTACACATTATCTTTAGTAGTTGCTCTGTGATTACAATATACATTCTTAATTTTTCATAGTCTTCCTGGAGTTAATGTTGAATTACTTCACATAACATGTAGTAACACTGCAACTAAATAGATCAATTTACTCTCTCAGGCTTTAAGCTATCATCATATGTATTATATTTATATACTTTTGTAAAGCCAATGAGACATTGTTATAATTTTTACTTTAAACAATAATATGTATTTCTTCTTAAATTAAAGGCAAAACTATATCCCTTTTATCTACCCAGATGTTTACCATTCCTGATACTTCTTATTCATTCTGTAGCTTCACATTTCTGTCTGATGTCATTTCCCTCAGCCTAAAGTACTTCTTTTAGTATTTTTTATAGTACAAATCTGCTGGTAATCAATTCTCTTAGTTGTCTTTTATCTTTAAAACATCTTTATTTTTTAAAAAAAAATTGAAGGCTAAATTCATTGGATATAGAATTCTGCACTGAGAGAACCTATTCGTGGGTTTTTTCCTTTTAGCCTTAAATAAATATGCCACTATACTGGCTTTTAAAATTTCTCATGAAAATCAACAATCATTCGAATTATTGTTCCCCCGTATGTGGTATGTCCTTTTTCTCTGCCCTTTTCAAGGTCTTTGTATTGATCTTTGGTTTTCAGAACTTTTACTGCTTTATGGCCAGGAGTGGTTTTTTTCATATGTATCCTACTTGGTATTTGCTAAGCTTTTTTGTGTCTGTAATTATATGTTTTTTACCAAATTTGAATTTTTTTCAGCCCTTATTTCTTCAAATAGTTTTTCTGCTGCACTTTCTCTCCATCTTCTTTCCTTCTAAGATTCTAACTCTATGTGGGTTAGACCTTTTGATATTGTCCCACAGGTTAAGTCAATCTTCACATTCTTCACCAATACTTTTTCTCTTTTATTTTTAGATTGTCTTATTTTGATTGGTCTATCTTCACATTCAGTGATTCTCTTCTCTCTCATTTTCATTCTGCTCTAAACCCATCCAGTGATGTTTACATTTCAGATTTTGCAATTTTTAATTTCAGAATTTCCATTTGGTTCTTTTTTTACACATAATCTCTCACCTGAGATTTTCTACCTTTTCATTCATTGAGATAATATTTTCCTTTACATCATTAACCATAGTTATAATACCTGTTTTAAAATATTTGTCTGCTAATTCCACATTTGCAGCATTGTATAACAGGCCTCCTCTAATTGTCTTTTCTTTTGAGAATAGGCCACATTTTCTTGGTTCTCCATATGTCAAGCCATTGTCTATTGGATCCTGGATGCTGTGACTATTATGTTGTGGAGAATCTGGATTCTACTATATGCTGAATACTTTTTATTTTTTTAAGCAGACAATTAATTTGGTTAGATTCAAACCATAAACTTTGTCTCTTGTTGAACAGCAGCTGAAATCTCAGTTCAGTTCTTTTTTACTTAGCTAGACTGCTTTGCACATGTGTGGCTCAAGGCCAATCAGATTTGTGTAAAGTTTATTCACAGGATCTGGGCTCTATGTCTCTGACTCTCTTTTTTGGGGTGATCTTCCCCTCACTGTTGAGGGACTATAGTTGTCCAGAACTCTGTATTCTTATTCTTCCAATATGAAAGATGGTATGTTTTATATGAGAATTTTACCCACCTCATACTCCTGCCAACTGCAGATTTCCCTCAAGCTAAAAGCTATAAAAAATAGGAAACTCATGTACAAGTGCCAACTTCCCTCTAGAGTCTGTCTGATTTTGTTTACTCCCTAGTGTCATCATTGTTTCTTGCATTTCATCCAAAGTTTATAGTTGTTATTTGCAAAAGGGTCAACTTGATATGAGCTTCCTTGGCCATACTAGTGAAACAGCTTAAGTGTACCTAAATCTAAAATCCATGTGCTAGGAGCTTGGGAAGATATAGAAAGACAATGTATAACTAGGTATTTCCACCATCACAAATTTTAGCTTTTACTTTTCTTTATTAAAACCACTTCTTTAATGAGTCAAACACACACACACAGAACCTCACAATTTAGGATAACTTAAGAAAGGACTGATGAAAGTCTGAGACATGGGTTTGTTTCAAGAAAATGATACATATATTCGAAGTGATAAATCTGAGCCTCAAACTATGCTGAAAAAGAACTGCCTAGTAAGAGAGGCGTAAGTGTCTCAGGGAGTACGATTTTCCTAAAGAAATGAGAAGCATTTGTTGTCAGAATATCACAGAATTTTAATGTGGAAAAGACTGTAGGAATGATCTAGTCCAAGCTACTCACATGTCTGTACATAAATTAATAATTCATTGATTCATTAAATAAACATTTACTGAATACCTATGGATTATGTGCCAGGCACAGCACCAATTGTAAGATGCACAATGATGCTTGCAAGGTTTTTTTCTTTGTTATCTCAGACTTCGTCCCTCAATTTTATTGACATTATTTTGACTTTGAATAATGTATTTGATAAAGAAAAGATAATTTTATCTCAGACACTGTCCAAATGATTGAAAATCCTTTAACAATGGACTCAAATTTTGTAAGATTTTGCTAGATTTCTTTTGGTCTCATTGAAAAACAATATAGGCCAGACACAGTGGCTTAACGCCCATAATCCCAGAACTTTGGGAGGCCAAGGTGGGCAGATTATCTGAGGTTGGGAGTTTGAGACCAGCCTCACCAACATGGTGAAACCCCATCTCTACTAAAAATAAAAAAATTAGCTGGGCTTGGTGATGCGTGCCTGTAATCCCAGCTACTCAGGGGGCTGAGGCAGGAGCATCACTTGAACTCGGGTGGTGGAGGTTGCAGTGAGCCGAGATTGTGCCACTGCACTCCAGCCTGGGCGACAGAGTGAGACTTCATCTCAAAAAAAAAAAAAAAAAAAAAAATATATATATATATATATATATATATATAAATGCAAGATTACATCTTTTGGGGCCAGGATTGGGGGTTATGATTGTTTGTTTGACATTTATTTAGTGCCAATCCTAACATCTGTACCTTCTTTCTATAGCCAGTTCCCAATTTTAAAAAAAAAAACAAAAAACAACTCAGACTTGCATGGGGTGGTTCATTTATTCATTCATGGAATATTTGTAAATACAAATGGAATTCAAATCATGGTCTGTAGTTCTGATTCCAAACTTGCTGACTTCTAAGCTAATCAGGACCAACGAGGAAACAATCGCAATCACACATATATTTAGTTGCTCCTAACTGGTAGCCATAATCATTTTTAGCGAAACACATATAGTGTTAGTATACAAAGTTCAGGGAAATAACATCTCGGATAGTTTGTTTCTTCAGTTTAGGAAGTACAGAGATCTTCAATACTCCTGAGAAGTTGTTGCTTAATAAAGGTTTATAACATGAATAAACTATGATTCTGACATCAGGAGTCACATTAGAGTTAGGAAATGTGTCGTTACTGTAGAGGAAAGAAGAAACCTAATGATAAAATATTTTCAGAGCATATATTTTCAGCATCAGTTTTTATTTGGGTCACATTATTCTGTTATGATAAAGGTCTGTACAATTACTTCTGTTAAAAATTATTTCTTTTAAAAAATCTTGTTACATAATTTGAACTTGGTAGGCAATCAAATGCAGTATAATTTTACTTGCCAACAACGAAGCAAGCTTTCATATTAACAATTAATCAGAACTGAAAGGAATCCTAAAATGTCTGTATCATTTGTCAGCCACGTAAATGTCTCTATCTTTGGTAGGATGTAGCAAGATTAAACTCTTTTATTCAAAAAGAATAAGAATAACAATCACAAAGCAATTCTCAATATAGATATGGAGGAAATTGGAGCTCATTGTTAGTGGCTAGCAATGAATGGAGAGTTTTGATTTAGGAGAAAAGAGAACAGAAATGATATAAAAGTTAATTTGCAATTCTTCAATGCAAAGCGGAAGAAGGAAAATTAGACGTTTCACTTTGGAGTTAAAGAAGATTTGAAACTTAATATTGCTTTCAGATTCAAAATTTACATTGAACATTTTAATTACCCTATGTGACACATTTAATGATTGTTCTTTAAAAAACAAAATAATATCCAGCATATTTGGAAAGATTCCCTTTTATATTCTTGAATGGCTATAATTGAGCTATGCTATCTTAGTTTCCTTTTTTAAAGCTTTTTGATGAAAGTTTTTTCTCAGGAAGAGAAATTTTTATTGTGATCACTCATATTTACAAAACTTGGTAATATAATTATGTGGTTAATATCCATGGTTTCTATAGAGAAATATAAGATCTATTGTTCTCCCTTTACCAAACCAGAGAAACACATGATCTGTCTCATCTATCAGTAAACTCAAGGGGCCTTTTTTTCAGGCCACAGCCAAGAGATCGAAATCGTGTGGCTGTGTGTTTGTTAGAAATCGCTGCAGTTCATTCACTCAGCAAGAGACCCGTCATCTTTAAAACAAGTCTATTCATCACTGACTACAAATTCAAGGCCTTCACAGCACCTGTTCTGAGTAATTATGTACTCACAGCTGAAACCTTTACTCATACATTTATTTTGGGGCTGAGCAGCTTTAGCTCTAGAGAACTGAGAAAAAACATCCCATCTACTCTGCACACTAATCTCCTTTAGGTGACCTAATCCTGAGTTCTATAAACCTGGGGTGCATTTAAACAAAATGTTTTGCTTTTTATCCGCAGGAAGAGGCGCTTCAGCGGGCACGTGAGGAAGAAGAGAAAAGGAAAGAAATCACAAGCCATTTCCAGAGTACCCTCACGGACATCCAGGGCCAGATCGAGCAGCAGAGTGAGCGAAATATGAAGCTCTGTCAGGAGAACACAGAGCTTGCAGAAAAGCTGAAAAGTATCATCGATCAGTATGAGCTTAGAGAGGAGGTGAGAACCACATCAAACAACTTAGAACAGTACATAGATCCGGATCTGTGTGCTAAAGGTGGGAACTTGGTTAATAAGACAGTTACGGCCAGCCCTCTCAACTGATTAATGTTCAGGATTGGATTTCCTTGACTAGCCAAAATGAAGACAGATGGTCTTACAAAATACCTGACTGAAAGTTATATGGGATTTCTTCAAAACTGGCATCACTGCAAAGTAAAGGCAATAAATAGAAAGTGATAGGCTGTGGGCACAGTTTTCCTTGAAAATAATATTTCTCAGCCTTTTAAAAATCCTCTCTGTGTAGCCAAAAATAATTCACGCACTCTCTCTTAAGAATTGCCATGTCATCTAAATTAAGAGTCTGTATTCTGGCTGGGCGCAGTGGCTCACACCTGTAATCCCAGCACTTTGGGAGGCCGAGGCAGGCGGATCAAGAGGTCAGGACTTCGAGAACAGCCTGGCCAACATAGTGAAACCCCGTCTCTACTAAAAATGCAAAAAAAATTAGCCAGGTGTGGTGATGGGCGCCTGTAATCCCAGCTACTAGAGAGGCTGAGGCAGGAGAATCTCTTGAACCCAGGAGGCGGAGGTTGCAGTGAGCTGAGATCACACCACTGCACTCTAGCCCAGGCAACAGTGTGAGACTCCGTCTCAAAAAAAAAAAAAAAAAGAGTCTGTATTCTATGTACCCTACCAGGCCAATAATAGTATTAATAATGTAATCATTGTAATAATAATGATATCATTTATTAAGTGCTTAGTTTGTATCAGGCAATGTGCTAAGTGCTGTACTTTACATACCATATGGCATTTAATTGTCTCAACAATCTTATGCACTAGATAATAATATATTATCCATATCTTATAGATGAGAAGCAGAAGCTACGAGATTAAACCACTTACCCACAGTCACAAGAGGCAAAAGCCTTTTACTTTGAATAGGTTATATTAGGGGGATGATCAAGGTCTTTTGTTATCCCCTTATATTTTAATATTTAATGTATTTTTAAGATTCCAGACACCCTCTCAGGATTTTGATACATCATATTCCTTTCCCTATCCCACCCAAATTTTAAATCTCTGCTTTAAAATGTAACATAACATAGTCAAAGCGGTTCTGTTGGCAACATGCTAAGATTTTATCAAGCACAAAACTGAGCCAACAGCATATGGTCGCAGTGGTTAGGTAAATCAAGAAACTCCTCACAGTAAGCCAAAATGCCATGCTACCATTTTATCTTGTCACGAGGATCAATCCTGCTCCAGAATGGAGGTTCAGACTAAAGAAGAAAGGAAGGAGTGAAAGGAAAATGTCCATACTTTTCAGAGAGATCTCAGATGGGAATGGGCTGCTATACTAGTTGT